>NC_135242.1:18453014-18764168 GCF_947623445.1 Clavelina lepadiformis
AGAACCTATACTTTTTATGCCAAGTCATTTCAGTTTTTACATGTATACCTGCATTTTGCGATTTTCTTTGAGCTGGAATGCCAGGTCAAGTTGGTTGCTCAAGAAGCTAGGCAGTTGGTGGCAACCTTATCCATTGTGGTAGGAGTCAAAGTCACCTGCAATTCAACATATAGACTGGAAGAGCTGGGCATTAACACGCTCTTTTTTTAAAAGCGATCTCGGGAGCAAAATATTTTTTTACAAAATCAAAGTTTAACCACAAGCGCACTCTTTTCATATGGTTACGTACTAGTCGCTATTTTTTATTGAAGAACAAATCCGCAAGCAACACTCTTTTTTTCATCGGAGAACAAGAGCATGAGCAATACTCTTCTTAAAAAGGCAGTTGCGCAGCTTTGTAGGCCGGGGAGGGGAACAAGCTTAATGACGAGTGGGACAATCATGATGGTGAGGGCTTATATTTGTGGCTGAATGATGGTGTTGTAGAATGGCAAGAGCTTGGCAATGTGCATGAAATGCTCTATTGTGAGCTTGCTTGAAGAAATGCTCTCTGCGTTTAGCTGCAGTATTATTGAGCAGTATCAGTACTTCTGCTGAACACTTCTGGTGAAGGCTCTAAGAGTGGCAGACTTTGGCTAGACAGGAGTGAGTAAGGTGTCTGCTTTTCTCTGCAACTGCATCCTGTTTTTACTCTCTTGTTTGTGTTTATCTTAAGGTTTCTATTTGAAGGAAGTGAGGGCACAGCTTTATATACTGGAGATTTTCGACTTCCAAAAGGATCTGGGCCAAGAATGAAGTTTTTGCATTCTGGTACAGTTTTATTTTTAGTACAAATTTATAATAGCATGCTCTGCATTTTGTCTATTTCGTTACTAGTTTTTCTTTTTGGTATTAGCTTACGTGTTTCGATTTAGTTTTGCTTCCAAAGGCCTAATCGCTTATATGCATAGGATTAAATTCAATGTAGGTGACCGCAAAAGTAATTCTTGGAATATGTTAAGGTTCAGGAATGTTGAAAGTGATTGATCATATTCATGTTGACACCACTTTCTGTGTCCCAAATGCATTTTATATTCCAAGCCGTGAACAGTGTTTAGAAGCACTTCGAGGTCTTGTTGGAGATTGGATAAACAAAGGTTAGCATTTTCAGCTCTGTTCTGATAGGTTTATGTGTTTTTAAAAATAACTCCAGTATAGCAGCTGTATTTTGCTACAGGTGCACAACATGTTGTTCGTATTAATATGGGAGCAAAATATGGCTATGAATATTTATATGAAGCATTATATCATCTGTTCAAAAAGAAGATTTATTGTTCTCGGAAACAGCACTATAAATGTCTGCCAGAACTGGCAAATATTTTGACAGATGATCCAAAAAACTCCCAAATATATGCTTGCTATAAAACAGAGGTGAGATGTTGACCTGATTGTGTTTATCAGGCAATTATTGTAGGAAGCTTTCTGCTTAGCATAATTACGGTTGGGATTATTCATCCAAATAATCCACTTACTGGTTGAAGTTAGCCACTGAAACATTTGTCAGCAATTAGCAAAAATGTGTGTAACTATATATGCATATACAAGAAAGTTTGGGACAAATTATTATTTTAATAAGTTGTAATGCTTCTACATATGACAATGCATTGCTCTGATAATTGTAGTTTTCATTTTAATGTTTAATTGTAACATTACAACACTATTTCTAGGGTAAAATCACAGTCTCAACTAAATTTCATTTTAATTCTTGAGAATAGAAATCAGTATTGCCTGCAATAAGCAGTAACCACCAAGTAACTTCACAATTAATTACTTTCATATCATAGCAACTAGACCAGGGGTGGGCAAACTGCGGCTCTCTGGCATGTTTTTTGTGGCTCTTCTAGTCGAATCGCAAAATTCCAAAAAAATTGTAAAGGCTACCAAGAGTACCGTTTATGAACGTTTCTGTCTATTTTTTCTTTAATTAGGCCAGCATTTCGTTTATGACGTAACACTAGACATAGAATCAGACATTGTTTTCAGGTATAGATTTTATACTCTATGGCAAAGGTTGTCAAAGTGCGCCTCGCCGACATGTTTTTTATGGGTCTTCTAGCTAAAAAGTAATACCCCAAAATGACTACTAATAATATAATAACCAAATTGACAATCATTACTGATTTTGCGGCTCGCTGGTGTTTATATTTTTCCGCAAGTGACTCTTTCATTGAACAAGTTTGCCCACCCCTGAACCAGACATTAGCTTACAGTTAACCAGTCAGATAAATTCCAGCTTTAATTTAAGCAAGCTCTAGTATAGATGATTTATTTTTACTTGTTAGTTGTAAAAGTGGTAATTTTGTTTGCAGAAAGTTAAGGAAAAAGGAACCAATCGAATGTTAGAAGGGGATGATAAAGTTTCTGTTGGTTTAGCTGGATTAAAGTTTCTGTACATAACATTAAGTACGTTATATTTTACTCATGAAGCGAAGCCAGAAGACGTTAAACTTCAAATCAGTGACAACCATTATCGTTTGTGCTTCTCTTTCCATTCTTCCTTAGCTGAGGTAAATTATCATGAGGAAAATAAAGAATGTACTACTGCCTTGCAATTATTGTACACTACCGGTATATAGCATAAGAAATTTGTAAAAATTTACCAAGTGTTTTGCTTTACTTAAGTAAACCACCAACATTAGCAATCAATTTATCACTTTCTTTGGTTTGCTTCGTTATATCTTTAATATCATGTCTTTTGTGTTACATGTTTTTAGGTTTGCGACTTTCTTTCTTATTTACGCCCTAAGTTCATACATGCCAACGTGATACCGTCTTCAGGTGAAACATTCAAATCTGTCGAAGATAGGCTAAAGAATCTCTGTTTTAAAACTATTGCAACATCAGCTTCATATGGTCATGACAAGTTGGAAATATATGTGAGTTACTGCACTATATTGCTATAATTAACTGTGTCAGACCAAGAGGTAAGAATGAACTATGCTTGTTACCGCCTAAAAAAGTTAGAAAGGTAAAGGTAGAGCTACTACAGAAAATAAGATGTTAGTACCATTGTCTATTGCAGAATTACTTTCCATGTACCTAGGCGGTATTAAAATGTTAGCGTTAGCACAGTATTAGCAATTAGAGACAATACACCATACAGTGTACACTTCTTAATAAAGTTGTTATAATACGTTTCTCATGTTAAACATAACAGTAACCTGTAAAATTTGTAAATGAAACGGTAATTTACTGCAGGGAACTTACAGGCCTTTTGGAAAGGCGGTCAGTTCTAGAAAGTCTTTTGACATAAAAGATGTTGGCGAAAAATCAAAGTCTCTTCAAAAGAAGTCTTACGCACTTATTTCTTTCGACAATGATACTTCTGATGAAGAACTAACTTATGGTCCCAGAAAAAGGAAGAGGTGTAGTTGAAGATAATGCAGCTACAAAACAAAGAGCGTTTCATGAAATTGCGTAACGTGGTATAGTACAATCCTTTGGATTTTAATGTTGTCTTTGAAAAAATTGTGTTTATATTGGTTTCGTATATGTTAAAATGTTACTTAAAATTATATTTTTGTACGACAATTTTACTGTGAAGTTACGTTGCTTAATTTGTGTGCGAGTTTTACCAGTTGCACATCCTGTACGGCTTATTTCTGCTTCACTCAATTTTTCTATGCGATGACTGATCCCTTGTTTTTGTTCTGCAAAATGCTGATACTAGAAGATTTACTTGATGGATTTATGTTCTCTACTATAGATTTTAAACTTATGCTCCCCATTTTGCATCAAAATTCTACTTGTTTGTGCGAGAATATTTATGAAGTGATTTTGCTAGCCCCGTTTTTCCGGAAGATACCACTTTTATTGTCTGTTTGAGTTGTGTTGATTGGTTGGAGGTGTCATGAAATACATGTTTGTTTTTTTATAAGCATACGAAAATTGGCAATGCTGGCCGAGGTATGCCTAAGCGTCTGCATTTTAGCTTAACTTATAACATGCTCAAATTTTTAAAGAAAGTAAGGAGATCCGAAATAAAGAATGCAATGCAGCAATATTAAAGTCACTACCAAAAATAATTGGCAGATAGACATGTGTACTTGCAGAAAAAAAGGTATCGTACCTAATAGTGCATTTGAGAAAGAAAATAGCTTGCTATTTTGTTTAGACTTTAAAACATAGGCCTACCTATATTTTCTGGAAAAATCTGGCTGTTTATGTTTGTAAAAAGAATATCATCTAATTGTCTTGATTTCTATTCAAACAAATGTTTGAATAAGCACTTTTAACACTTGTTTCCCAAATTGTGTTTTGTTGATTTTAATGAAATAAACCGTTTATTTCCACTGCTGGCAAAAAATATGGTTGTTCAATAATAGTAGCTCTTCTAATAAGTTTTCGCACGGTGGTAGCATTTCGTCCCTGCCTTGTGGAACGTTACGTCAGACGTGGGCAAAAGTAAGAGTTTATACGTAAGTGTCGATGCCGTTTCATAAGGCCCCCAGGCAATAAACTAACGTGTCGTCGCTAAAACCTGCCCATCTGCTATTGAATTTTGATAACAAAACGTAACACCGGGCTTTTAACTTCAATACTGAGAGTTATCTTTTCATAAGTTACTAGTAACCTTTTTTCAATAAATAAATGTTTGTCATAAACAAAGGATAATTTTTATCCAGCACTTTCTGTTGTTGATAAGTTAATGGCAAGTATCTATATTCAGATTAGAAAAAGAACAAGATGAACCTTTATTGGAAAGTTATAGACGTAACTGCTGTATTATATAGTAATATGCAGGTGAATGTTTCAGTACAGCTTGAGTAACAGCTACTCCTGTTTTAGTACTTTTTGTACACTATTTAAATATTTTTGTTTGGATTAACGTGACCAAAATGCTATTTGTTTTGTGGACTTGCAGTTTCTTATTTTTATTCACGTCAGCAGGTAAACGTTCTATTGTTATCTGTATACAGTGAGAGACATTGTAGATAAACGCTAAGAAAATATGATTAACGTAAAGAACTATAGATAAACGTTTCATAGTTATATATTACATAACTAATACAGACCAACATATGTAAGTTATACCATACGCATATAATTGGCTCTTATGACGAGAACTGACTTAAAGTGAATTGGAGCTCATACTTTCATATAGCCTATATTGATGTTTTATTTAAATTCAGGTGCGCAACAGTGTTTGCAAAGTTACTGCATTGCCGCTCTTCAAGAAGTTAACTATCGTTGCAATGCGTTGAGCCAGCAATCCCGAAAATATTGCCAAGAATTTTGTGGAATGTGCACCGCTTCTAGTAAAGGATATTTTCTTACATAATGGGGTTGATAGCTCCTGGTTGAGTAACGTAATTGTTTAAAATCAAAACTCGTTTTAACACGTTTCTTATATCACAGGCACTAATGGAATAAATCCCCCCGCTCCCAATAATGAAGTACCCGATTTTGCGCGTCCGCCGCCTCAATCTATCCAACCTCAACCTCCTATTGTTCCAAATAATCCAAGACCATATCAACCTGAAGACCCAAACAAGTAAATAAGAAATGAAATAGGAATGTTTTCCGTACTCAGTGGTCCAGCGTAGATTTTGGTCCTCTTTTGCGGAAGCAAAAAAGTCCCTCCAATTTCCTTCTAAGAAAATCATGACTGTTTGCGTAAGAACCCCATAATATCCTATGTTTAAGCTTTCAATGTAATTCTAGTTGTTGTGTGAAACTGTGTTTTACGGGTATTAATTAATGATGGTAATGACTAATGACGCTGCTAAATATTGGTCGCACGTTGTCACGCGCCACACGCCTCTTGCTCCGCCACTGTCCTTACTGACCATTGTACTTATTGTCCTTTCTTTTCTATCCTTTATGTGAAACTTGTGACAACATTTTACTTTTTCGCTTAGCAATATTCCAAAGGCCCCGGATTTGCCGATGTGGAGCGTTATTCTTATTGTTGTGTTCCTTCTTGCTCTGTTTATTGGAGTCATATGCCTCTATTTTCACTGCAAGAAGAAATGTAAGAAGAAGAAGATGGAAAAAAATCGGATGCTTTTTCAAGCAACGCAAAAGTCTTATGCTTACCCGGAACAGGTGTCAGCTATTTTACGTTATAAAATAGTCGAGTGTTTAAATTTTATGACTCCTTTGCTGCACTGTGCCACCTGCGTATCAATTAGCTGTAGGTGGTAAAGCGTTTATTTTGCAATTTACAGAATGGTTCAGTGTGGGGTGATAGCTACGTGAACGGAGGATACGACGCGATGGAGGAAGGAAGTGGAATGTAAGTTTGATATATGCTACAGTTAGAGTAACTTTCAGCTTCGGATAAATTCATTTGAATGCTTTAGTTTTTGTTAGTTTAATGATCTATATGCAGTTTACGGTGATTAACCTACAGACATATACAATTATGCATATGCTTTCGCCTTCCTTGAATCAAGGTAGAGCTATCGTAACAAACCTATAACTGCTGTAGTCTAATTATTATGAATCATGCTTCCGATGCATTGTTATAGATTTACTTTACCGGGAAACTCTGAAGCAAACTGGACTCATAACAACTTGAACAACGCTACAATAAGACCGGAAATAAGAGCTCACCCAAGCGTAATAATTACAGTATCAATATAAGATTTTAGAAAAAGTTTATTTGCTAAAATAGTACCGTTAAAGAAGTCTTTAGTTGTTGCGTTCATAGTTTGAAGGCGATTAACATTGTAAGAACGTTATATGTAGAAAGACGTCAATATAAGAAAAGAAAAGGAAACTCTAAAGAGAAAAGCCCCAGCACCTCCACCACCAGAAGGTATCTGTGATATAACACTTTTTCCATTTTACAACAACTTATACATGCTCACTTATCGCTGATGAAACATTTTAACGTTTGTACCTACAAAGTGTTTAACTTTTCGCAGAAACAATTTATGAAAATTTTCCTCCTCCCGAAGTCGACAAGAAGAAAAATCACACCACAAGACGAGCACCGCCCCCACCTCCTCCACAAGAGAGCGATGATGATGATGTAATTGCTTTTGCGAGATACCTGATATTGAGTATATACCTTGATACCTGTTATAAACATTAAACCCTTGGAAGCCGACTTTAAAATTAAGAATATTGTGTAATAAAAATTTATTTTGTTTAGGATTTAACTACGGTAATTTCGGGTTCAACAACTATTGATAACATTCCCGCCATTATGGAGGATAGGCAGCAGAAAAATGAAGGTGCAGAAACAAAAACGTTTCACGTTGATTTTCAAACCATCAACAAAGTTTGTGATTTACCCTTTTTTGTACTTGGAGTTGTTTTAAATCAAATACTTATTTAGTTGCGGATCAACTGTGGCCTTTACCGCCACAGTCCGCTAAACTACCTAAACCGCCTTTAACGCCACCGAGACCCGAATCAAAAGCAACAGCTTATGCCACTGAGTCGGATAGTGCTAAGAGTCAATCTGAGAAGGAATCAACGCTGTAAGAAATATTTTTGTACGTTCATGGAAGTTGTATTGGCTATGGAGTTGTATTTTTGTATGCAGTATTGGCTGCCTTAAAAATACTCATTAATTTGCAATGCAGTGCTGCTCAGTCTGATGTAACGTCATCTGTGTGTCCGCCCGACATAGCAAACAGCGAAGCAAACTCCGAGGCTGGATTGGTGGGAATTCTTGAAAACTGGAAAGAACACTTGTTTGCCCAGAAAAACGAACTTGAAGATTATTATAACAGGTAAAACAAACAAAAGGGTTTGCTTTCGACACATAGGCTTACCTTGAAACAGCGTGACTTGCTGCTCATATTTTAATGATATCATCATTCACCAACGCTTTGCATTGTTATTGTATAGGCTAACTGGCTACGTAGAGTCACTTGTTATTCAACCTGCTGATAGTGTTTCCAATGTTGGTGTTGACGAAGATCGCGTTCAATCACCCGAACCTCTTTATACAGCTGTGAGGAAAAGTCGAACATTGGATCACGTAACAGCTGCTTTTATTTCGTTTTATCTGGTTTATTTTGCAGTATGATAACCATTGCCTGTAGTTAATACGTTGAAAAAATGAAACCAGCTTTCTTTAGCCTCGTTGTTGACATTTTACATTCAGCTACAGTTAATGTAAAATTGCTAAGTAACGATTACTAATACGTTTAGAGACAGAGGTTGCCGTCCTTTCCTAAAGCTCCCGAATCTATTAGGGATGAATGGGAGTGCGATCCATACGACATACAAAGTCAAAAAAAGGTACCACCTTTGCTATACATGTAACCGAAATGCTTCAATTCACATTTGAAGACATACAAGCGGCTTTCAAATTAAACGTCTTGAAAAATGTTTTACAAATTTGCAACTTTTTTATTAAGGTGGTAAATGATTTGAAGCAAAAGCTAGTGGAACTAGAAAATCTTTTACAAAATACCAGAGAATTAAGTGACGAACCAGATGAAGAATTATCAAACGAGGTATTTTGTCAAGCACGCTCTCATTATATACAATTGGTCTCAAATTTTTTTGTTAAGTAACACACTACTCAAACTTTTTTTTGCCACCGCGAATCTGCTTACCGGTAACAGAACCTGCGCTATTACTGATTGCTTGGCGCTGGTCTTAACAATGACCTTCAAGTGAATGGTTACCTCCCTTGCGAATTTAACAACGTTAATTTTTTGTAGGATTTTGAGCCGTCAGTTTTCGACCCAGTCATCGTAAATCCTAAGCCAGTCTCTCGTCGAACCCTGCCTCCAAATTATATCGAAAACGTAAAACCAGCGAATGCAACGAGAACTTTACCCCCGAAAAAATATTCTCGTATTACAATACTGGTAAGTGTTGCTGGTGCTGCTGACAAACTACATGACATTTTTGTATAAAATATACAAAATAATCGCAAACAATCTTCATTCTTCGATCTCCTTCAACACTTTAGTCAACATGGGCAAAACCTATGAACTCTGAACGTCCTTGACTTGTACTTTCTATATCGATTTCAGCAATTACTCAACAAACTGGACAGAGAAAGTGCTGAAAGGCGTTTCAATAAAATATCCAGGATTATTCAGTCATCGCAAGCCCATGCTGGCATGACGATGAATGAGAGAAAAGTTCATATGAGCCCTTCTTCGCGCCTTGCTAGACAAATTCATCACGTGATGAGGGATGTGATCAAGCCCAAGCTGTATGTATAAAAATTATCACAAAGACATGTATTATCTCGGGCTTTTGATCATAAAAATATATTCGTCGGTGCTTACCAAGCTCTATAGGCTATGTCATTTTAAGATCGATGTTCATAATAAATCTTACTAAAAATCAATTACGTATTACCTACAGTATATAGAGAGAGTCCTTTTCTCGCGAGATACACTGTATAGTACTGTGTAGGTTAGTTAGTAAACTTTGCCCGTATGTCTAGCGTAAAAGCTAGTCTAACTTGAAAAATTTAATCTTTTTTTATACAGGCATACAAACATTATGCTTGCTGCCCAAGCCGCAAGCAAGCTCACTTCCAAACTTGCCCGATCTGTTTACTTGGAACAAAAAGGACAACCGCAGAAAATAAAGCAAAAAGTGCTTAGCATTTGCGAACGTATTACAGCATTGGTAAGGCAGTTTCAGGATATGTCAAGAGAACTGGAATTCAGATTTCATTCCTTTAGGAAAGTGGTAAGAATGCATTTACTTAAAAACCGCATTCAATACATATTTTTAAACATTACTTGACGCTTGCAAGTGGTTTAATGAGTTTCCGTAACAAGACATACTAACTTACATTTTTGCTTACCTCATGAGTTCTCAGTTTCCTGATTGCAGGACGTCGCCAGCTTTATTGATGTATTTTTACAAATGGCGATGAAGATAATGGAAGCTACTTACCGCTTTGTGAGGCTGGACGAAGACATTAAAAAACAAAACGACGTAAGTTTATCTAAAGTCCCAATGTCAAGTTCTGACCTTTCGAAAAACTCGATGCCTCGTAACAACATCGACAAACCCACTCATGACCTCACAAAGCTTGAAAATCTTATTACATCAGGTATAAGCTACAATAAAAACAGCAGTAGGAAATTTCAAACAAACTGAACTTTAGATTTAAAGCTTGTTAAAGATATATACGGTCACATTCATATTATAATATTGATATTATTTCTTTTATTATTATAAAATTATTATGATTATAAAATTTGATGCTCCATTAAGCCATGTTGTTACTACAGTGAACATTCCTGAATTGGAACCTTCCACACCATCCAGCAATACCTACAACAAACCAAGCATCACTCAAGGCAGTTACAGTGACAGCGAGTCAACTATCTCATGTAGTTGCAGTTGTGACTCCATGTCTTATACCAGGTAACCGCTAGTGCGTATGCTTGGCCTTAACATGAACGTTACAAAGATTTATACTTGGTGAAATAAACACAAGTTGATTTTCTTGCAGCTGTTCAACATGTATTCCGCGAAGAAACCAAACGGAAAATGTAAAGGGTAGAAACCCGTATATGTTTCCAGGCGGGGAATACACCGTTCCTGACATGCCGCCAACAAATTTGAATACCGTTGGAAATAACAGGCCGCCTACAAGGCCTGTAACCAAACGTGATTCTTCTAAAAGATATAAAGAGCAACCAAAGGAAAATACCTACATTGGTCCTATGAACTTACAACATGCTTCTACTGATAAGCGCCCTCCTGATGACACTCAAAATGAACAGTACATGTTCGCAAAGTATCTGCACGACTTGGTGCGCGATCAGAATGAAAGAGCGCTTGCTGCTGCTCCTGTTGCTTTATTACCAAGTGGGAAAGCACAGAAGAAAACACCAGAGAATCCGGTTACCGTGATAAAAAAGCCAAGAAGTAAAACGGATTCAACAAAAGTGGAAAGTAAGGAACGACCTAAAGATGGCAGAAAGAAAGGCAATGAAAGGCAAAGACACAAGCGGCCGAAATCAGATGGAAAACGCAAGAAAAAGTCACACAAACAGCCGGTCGATGACCCTTCGTTACCTACAAATACACAAAATATATCGAATCATTATCCAGTAGAGCCAGATCGTAGTGAGGAAAATAAATCTAAAAATAAACCTGACGATGAAGACAAACCAAGTGTTGCACCAAACGACGAACCTTACGATAAACCAGACGATACGCCAAAGCATAAACGTGAAAATAATGGACCACATGATTTACCAGAGAATGAAAATAATGATTCACAAAAGAATGCTCCACAAGACAAAGAAAATAATGTTCCAGATGATCAGCCGGATGGTGCAACAGGTGATACTTCAAAGGATAAAGCAGATGATACGCCTGACAATAAACCAGAAAACGCACCAGAAGATAAACCGAGATATGAGCCAGAAAGTAAACCGGATGTTACAACAGATAGTGCATTGAAGAATGAACCAAGTGACGAGCTTAAAAATACGCCAGAAGATGATGCATCCGAAGATACACCAGCCGATCCAGAGCAGTTAGATAAAGACTGTGAACCAAAAGATGAGCTAGACAACATACCAAGCAACAACCTCTGCAGTACTCCAGAAAACAAACCACATAAAGAACCTGATGATACACCAGGAGGTTATCCTGATCATACACTAGAGAGTGAGCCAAACGATATACCACAAAATAAACCTGATGATTTACAAAATGATGAGCCACATAATGAAGAAGATGAACCAGATGATGACCCAAAGGGTAAACCTAATAGTGCATCAGAAGATGAATCAGGTGATAAACCAGAAGATGAACCTGATGATGCACTAGAAGATGAACCTGATGATGCACCAGCAGACGAACCTGATGACCCACCAAAAAATGAACCTGATGAACCACCAGAAGATGAACCTGATGATCCTCCAGAAAATGAACCTGATGATGCACCTGACAGTCAAGGTGATAATGCACCAAAAGATGAACCTGATGATGCCCCAAAAAATGAACCAGATGATGCACCAGAAGATGAGCCTGATGATACACCAGAAAATGAACCTGATGATGCCCCAAAAGATGAACCAGAAAATGAACCTGATGATGTTCCAAAAGATGAACCAGAAAATGAACCTGATGATGTTCCAAAAGATGAACCAGAAGATGAACCTGATGTTGCGCCAGAAAATAAACTTGATGACGCATCAGAAAATGAACCTGATGACGCATCAGAAAATGAACCTGATGATGCATCAAAAGATAAACCTGATGTTGCACCAGAAGATAAACCTGATCATTCCCCGAAAGAGGAATCTGATGATGTACCAGAAGTTGAACCTGATGATGCACCAGAAAATGAACCTGATGATGCATCAAAAGATAAACCTGATCAATCCCCGAAAGAGGAATCTGATGATGTACCAGAAAATGAACCTGACGGTACGCCAGAAGGTCAACCAGATGACGAACCAGAAGATAAACCTGATAATGCACCAAAAGATGAACGTGATGACTCACCAAAAGATGAACCAGATGACACACCAGAAGATGAAACCGATGATACACCAGAAAATGAACCTAGTGATACGCCAGAAGGTCAACCAGATGATGAACCAGAAGATGAACCTGATAATGCACCAGAAGGTCAACCAGATGATGAACCTGATGACTCACCAAAATTTGAACCAGATGACACACCAGAAGATGAACCCGATGATACACCAGAAAATGAACCTAGTGATACGCCAGAAGGTCAACCAGATGATGAACCAGAAGATAAACCTGATAATGCACCAGAAGATGAACCTGATGATACACCAGAAGTTCAACCAGATGATGAACCAGAAGATGAACCAAATGATGCACCAGAAGATAAACCTGATGATGCACCAAAAGATGAACCTGATGACTCACCAAAAGATGAACCAGATGACACACCAGAAGATGAAACCGATGATACACCAGAAAATGAACCTAGTGATACGCCAGAAGGTCAACCAGATGATGAACCAGAAGATGAACCCGATGACTCACAAAAAGATGAACCAGATGACACACCAAAAGATGAACCAGATGATACACCTGAAGGTCAACCAGATGATGAACCAGAAGATGAACCTGATAATGAACCAAAAGATGAACCAGATGACACATCAGAAGATGAACCCGATGATGCGCCAGAAGATGAACCTGGTGATGCCCCAGAAAATGAACCTGGTGATGCGCCAGAAGATGAACCAGATGATGAACCAGAAGATGAACCAGATGATGAACCAGAAGATGAACCTGATGATGCACCAGAACATGAACCTGATGATGCACCAGAAAATGAACCTGGTGATACGCCAGAAGGTCAACCAGATGATGAACCAGAAAATGAACCTGATAATGCACCAAAAGATGAACCTGATGACTCACCAAAAGATGAACCAGATGATACATCAGAAGATGAACCCGATGATGCGCCAGAAGATGAACCTGGTGATGCACCAGAAAATAAACCTGGTGATACGCCAGAAGATGAACCAAATGATGCACCAGAAGATAAACCTGATGATGCACCAAAAGATGAACCTGATGACTCACCAAAAGATGAACCTGATGATAAACCAGAAAATAAACCTGATGATGCACCAGAAGATCAACCAGATGATGCACCAGAAGATCAACCCCGATGACACACCAGAAGATCAACCTGATGAAATGCTAAAATCAAATATAAACGTGGTAAATTTGCAGAGTAGACAACAACACGGTTAAGTTTCTTAATTTGCCGGATTGTTTAAGATAATTTTGTCGGTTTACATGATCAATCTTCTTGAATTGCGGCTTGCATTTACCTTTTATACGTCTGAATAGTTTTATTTTATGTATTTTTTTCTATGCTGTTGTGGAATACAGAAGTACTTGAAGCCTGGCAATGATAATAATTCAAACTTGTAGTTACAGAACAAATGTTGTGCTTTGTTCTTATATTACATTTGGTTTAAATTATTTTTAAACCTATACAAAAAAAATGTGGAAACGATTTTTAGCAGGCCTATGCAATATATTACCAATAGGCCTATATTTTACATAAATCCTAACTTTTAATGACCAAATACAGTATAGTCACACTGAATTAAATGAATCAAATTAAAAAACATCAAATACCTTTAAATAGAGTCAAACCGCAAAACCCAACCAAAAATCAAAAACAAAAACACGATGATTTTGCAGAAGATTTCAACCTTATATAATGATATAAATGTAGTTTATATATTATATGTGTGCGTAATTAGCCTATATATCTAAGACCTAACAGTTTACATTCATGAATATTATTGAAAAGCTGAAAGCCAAATTAGGCCTAATAAAACTGTATATAGTTTGTGAGGACTAAACTTAGACTACCTGGAGCTAAGGTCACACTATGCACATACAGATAACACCGTTTAATTAAAAACGCCTTTTTTAATTACTCAATCAACCATTGCTGAAAAAAACTGTCCCGCACGATCACCAAATACGCCGAAACGAGTCTTGCAACAGCAACTTTCCAATGATCTGATATGCGTTTAAAGCATTCTCGAACACTAAAAACCCTGGTAACGTCACATCCGCTCTCCGCACAGTTTTTTTGAAAACGGTTTTGCCAATAACTCGATAACGAAAAAAGATAGAGAAACTTTATTTATATTTTCGGAGTCAGCCTATTTTTATCCTTTTTTAGAAAATAGGTTAAAATTGACTTCGTTTACTCTTTCAATTTATATGTTAATTGCTTAACAACAAGGTACAACATAGTTCAAAAAATATTTCTAAGATAACATAATCAGCACTCGATGCGATATATCATGTTTCAGTGACCAACCCACGTTTTTCAATGAAAAATTTCAACCATTGCTGAACAAAACAAACGATTTACTAAAATATAATTTATTTTTGTTTAGACCTAGTTAGAGTTACGTATGGAATGGAGTATGCTAAAGGCCTTACCAGATATTAGATAGTTGCATTTGTTACGGACTTTGTTCCCACATGTTGTTACTTATCATCGTATTTTCGTTTGAAGCGAGCGTTTTTACCAATCAGCACCGTGCACGCGTTTGTTGAGCTATTTTAATCACGTGTTTTGGCACCCTGGTAATTGTATATAAAGATTGTGCGATTTTAGGAGAGGTGAGTCTGAGTCGGCGTCTGGCTGAGACCAATAAAATGTGGCTTTTCGAGGATCGTCGGTTTGGTTTATTAGCGTGATAACGCTACTCAGTTTCACAGTGGAAAGTGACTCACAGTTATTGGTGTCGCGGTTCACCGTAAGCGTGAAATTAAAACCTGGCTAACTGAGCGAGAAAATAATCGTTACACATTAACCATGTTTATATCTCCGGTTTTAATCAGACTATATGTACCTTGATTTATCCTATTTAAGAATTATTTGCAATTTTTTTTATTAAATTGCAATTTTGTTTGAAATTTCAATTTGGTGATAAAACCGCTCAGATATTTGACACGCTTAGCGTGAAGTTGAAATTCATAAATTTAGAAAGTTTAATTAAGCGTGTTTTTAAGTAAGCCCAAAACTATGGATTTTTCTGTAGACAATACTTTTATAAAATCATTGACTTTATGGATATACGGTTCAATTAATTTGACGACAATTAATAATATTGTATGATTTATTTTAATTTGAACCTTGCAACCTCTTTTTAACAGCTTAGTGTAATTTGCGGAAAAAATGTTATCTGAGGTATAGCAAAACAAGCTCTCATTTTTCAATTAAAATTAAAATAGTTTAATCTATTTTATTATCTATAGTATTGTTTTACAGATAACTAACTAGCTGTATAGTAGTTATGTCAATAGAAAGTTACGCCTCTGTGGTCAACAATAAGGTTTCCCATTGACTTTCAATTATATATTAATAATTCATAATTTTAATTTAGATAAAGTCTATAAATATGATGATATTATTGAAAACGTTTCCGCAGTATTGCTTGTTTAAGTATTTTCGTGGCAATCTTGCACATTATTGAAATGTGTTCTTATATACAGTTATACGTATTGGCTATAACACAAAATAAAAATAGTTCATCGTCCGGGTACAATATACACAGTTTAAACAAACGCAATCATTAGCGCATACAAAAATATTAATCAATGGAATGTATTTTCACGTGTGAATGTCATCGGACGATTAAAACTCGGTTTACAAAAATTTTATCATATGTCGGTCTGACAGTATTTGGTTTTGTTTTCAAATGTAACAGAAAACCAGCAATTAGTTTTGCTGATAAAATAAATGAACACATTTTAAACATAAGCACTTAGCATTCTACAAAAAGCACTCAAATAAATGAAACACTGTTTTAATCGTGAAAGCCATTGAACAACTGGAAAAATCAATTTCCGTAAATACGAGAAAGGATCTATTTTGAATATCGCCTTGAAAGTAATTTCCTCGCAAACAGCATATGGAGACGTTGTTTTTGGTCAATCGTGAGGTCATTAGCTGAACAGAATCGTGAGGGTTTTTTAGAAAAAAACGACCTCCAGCTTTTCAGAATGATCTTGATTAATGGCCAGTATACATGCTATTGATCGATATTTTGAAAGTACAGTAATTTGCAACTGATTAATAATGACAGGAGCAACTTACAATTACACAACGCTGTGAACGCAGTGAGGATGTTAGCTCATACATATAAGTTATACTCCGAATATATATACGTTCTATTCTTTAATGGAGAAATTATGAATAAGTAAACAATGGAAATATCTCATGCATACTGACAACAATGTCAACAGTTTTATAAAAAGTGTTACAACGTGAGCGTAAAGAGACAGGATTACTCTTTTCGAAATTTAAATTACAATGTTTAGTTGTTATATTATAAATAAGCAAACCAAAAACATATGCTCCCCAGCATTTGCAGTTTTGTTTAAGCTGGCCCAACTTTGTTGGTGCTTACAGTTGTCACTTGTGATGAGTTTACACTCGCCATACTGCTGGTCGCCCCTTCATCGCTCCATGGGTTTCGTCCGGAGAAAAACATTCGGATGACGCAATCGCGAAACTGCCAAAAACGTTTCCATTTAACAGTGTTCACTCGCATTTAATTGCATCACTTAAATAAGATTTGGTACTGCACTTACTTGACGATTAAGTTTAACGTAGATTATTGGATTATATATGGTTGCTGATTTCGCAAAAAATGCCGGAATTGCACCAAGACCGTAACTCATCTAAATAATTAAAATTAAACATCTTAGTAATTTTAGAAAAAACATATATAGATGTATTGAAATGATTGCAAAAGTTCTTTGTCATCAAAGACTTAAACCATTTTATACAATTTTGTTTTTGCTGAAGGCAACGGTCACACACCTGGGCCGTAGGATTAACGGCGTTGTACATTGCAAAGGAAGCATACGGAAGCCAACATAAAACAAAGGCTGCTACCATGATAATAACCATCTTCGTCACTTCCTTTTCTGGGCTTTTGCTTCCTGAAAGCGAACTTTCTTTGGCGATCTGGCAAAATTAATGCAAGCAATGGAAGTTTTTTTGTTTTATTTTTTGTTAAAAGCATTTTGTTACCTTTATGCAATGTTTGTCACAAGGCATAATTTCAACAACAAAATGTGCTCAACTGGTGATTGAATTCTTTAATGAAACCAACGTTTCGCAAACCCATGCGGGTGAGCTTCGTCAGGGCAGATTACAAGATTGTTATCTTTATGTTAAACGTGTCGTGACAATAAATATGTACAAATTTTGTTTTTTTTTCAAGCACAAGTTGGAATGCCATATTGTTAAATGTATCTTTCTGTAATTCTGCTTTAACTTAACTACATATTTCTAGTTTTTGATAATATAATCAACATATTTGTGCTATTGTCAATAGTCTTGGTTGTTATATTTTCCAAGCACTGACCTGGCGTAATTCTAAAATCAGCTTTCCGTAACAAACTGCGATAATAGCATAGGGAAACAAAAAGGCAAAAACAAAATAGAGGATAATGAACAGTCGTTGGCTGAAAGAAAAAAGACTTAGTAAAGAAGTTCTTCTAAGAAAACATTTCAGCTTTTCATTAACTATTTCTTGCTACCAATGATTACCTGTCCTCTGTTACAAACCAGCTGGGTGCACAAGTCGTTCCCAAACCTTCTGGCTCGTAACCATCCCACAATATCAAGGGTGGCGTATTCCAAAAGAAAGACCACGCCCAGGCAACAAAAATGCCTAAAATCGAAAATGCAACGTCTTGTTTTAGTTTTGGTGTATAGGCTGGTATAGAGACCCACAAATCGTAAATAACTCCCAAAAACACACCCTGCTATGTTGGCTATTTGGGTATATGTTTAAATTGAGCGGAAAAAAATTATACTTTGATACTTTTTTCTAAACACAGAAAATACGGTAATTAACTATTTCCATGCACCTGCCGCAGCCGCTTTTGCTCCCACTTTGACCGGTCCGAATGGTTTACAAATCACGAAATAACGCTCGAAAGCCATAACAGCTATCGAATTCAATCCAGCGCAACCTACATATAGCAATAACGTTATTGTGCGATTTTTTATCGTATACTTTGCTAAATGTCCCCAGCATTTCTACGGTATACAAAATGCTGCATTAAAATAAGGGTCAAGTTTAATTTATCATTTTTATTCATATTATAAATATATTAAGTTATAGCATAACTTGTGATATAAATGTACCGAAGAGGGACACGGCGTATCCTTCCGCATAGCACAACCCCTTTCCTAAGAAGAAGTAACCCGACGCATTAGTAAGTATTGACAAAAAACCCCCGACACCTCCACCCAGAAAATCAGCAACGGCAAGGTTTACGATAATGTAGTTAAGCGGCTGTCTCAGCACCTGAAAATAGTGAACCTTTGTAACGTGCATTTTACGACGAGGAAGCAAAAAGAGGTATGTGGTGTAAGTTATATCTTCCATCACACTTTACGATTAACAATGTCTTCTTTTTAAAGTTAGATTAAAGGTAGTTTAATTTTTTATACGGTTCTCAAGCAAAATGTTTTTGTTGAGTTAAAAAAATTTTACTTACTCGAAACTTATAAGTCGCAGCGATTACAATGCCGTTAAATGAAGTGGAGAAAAGGAAGAGAAAGGTCATGTAAATGGCGAGACATGTATAAACAGTTCTGTTAGAAATTTCGATGTGTTGTGGAATCCAACCATCTCCTTTTAGCACGTAAGGATTCAGGTCTTTACACTGGGGTATTTCTGGTACTGCGGCAGTTGAAGAAAGCGAAACATCCGCATCGTACGTCCAATAATCGATGTCTTCGTTTATGTGAAAAATGAAATGCAAAAATGCATAGTGAAAAAACTAATATTTTTATGAAGCACGTTTTATTTCAAATCATTTTCAAACTAACTGTGGCTTGTAATTATACATTGAGGTAATTAATTTTTATTGTATCCCAGCAACTAAGTGTATGATACAAAACGTTGAAACATTATTTGCACCTATAACTGAATCATTCACAATTCCGATTCGTCCTGCACCAAGCATGCTTTGCATTTCCTGACTCGTAACACGTTACTGCCCTTTAGGTTTAAACTGACTGATTTCAATTCAAACTCAAGGTCCAAATGTTGGATCGCTCGCAACAAGTTATAGCTCTATGGTTGCTACAGGCATAAAATCGACAAATTTTTTTTTATCTGAGATCTAAAAAAGTCGGTTTTTAAAAGACAGTACAATTATGTGAGCATGGATTCAGTCCTACGTTTTATGAATCGATCAAAATATTGTGTCAAGAAGAAGGATGGCAAATCCACGAATTTGACAATATGCTAATGAACATTTGGTGAACATATTGATTCGAAGACAATTACTTGAATAAAAACAATGTGCAGTTTTATTACGATTCCAAGACGATAATGCCAGGATTACGGCTCAAATCACAAGCTAAATCAGGCTTACTGCACTCGCTGCAGAAGATAGCGTTTATAATGTTGTTGTCTTTTGATTGCTTTCTTGCAGGATTAAAACAGAGTTCAGTGATTTGCTTCAGTCACGCAACATAAACGCAAATATTGATTGTAGGAAATTGGTACAATTGCAAATTTTCACAAATTAAAAATAAACTTTGCAATCTATGGTGTGAGTTTTTAATAAAAATGAACCACAAAATTATTTTAAACTTATACGGTACAATCATTATCGATATCAGCAGGTTTTCAGATGTCATTTTTACAGATTAAAGTTTTGCGAACCCTTTGAAAACATTAATCGAGTAACAAACTACTGTATTTGGTTTTGGCCACATTGATCATAATAGACTTTTTGCATTCAAACAGTCCGTAGACAAGTGAGTTTTACAACATAAAAGATTTGTGTTGTCTTTGCATTTCTCCTTTTACAGCTACAGCTGAACATTTGGTTGAAGTTAAATTGGTTTCAGTCGAAAACTGAGAGTAACTCATACTATATACAACAAAAACGTTCCATGGAATGGATCAGTATATTCTAAACACATTAATGACATTATGCCAACATAAACAGGTCAACAACTGCATATCGCGGTACTAATTCATTCATAATAAACATTTTGCTTTTTCTTTTTACATTATATATTCTACGTCTTATAAAAATTCACTAAACATATTCCTGTGCCTAATTAATCACGACTTGTTGCTCACTACAGTACAATAAACCCACATATAATTGATTTAAGCTATAGGGTTGCGCACAAGACGCATGTATACAGAATGGGTTGGTGTACAAGGCAAGACAATGCAATCCTTTCTGTTCGAAAATAACTGTCGCAAAAATTATTTTCTTGTTAAAGGCATGCGTTTATTTCTTATGTTAGGAGTGGACAAAGCGTCAAACCTGAATTTGGTGTGTTAGTTAAGTTAATTTAGTTTAAAAACTGTCTGTCATTTTAAACGTAACAGGCGTTAATTGCCCAACGCCATTTCTGCCAGTTTGAACATACAGCAGACGGTTGCACCATGCCCATGATGAGAAACACAGGCTGATTTTCTGCAAAGCAGCTTATACTTGTGCAATATAAAAGTAGTAAAAAGTAAATTTTATGCAATATAGGTATTTGCATCACATCAACAGTTATTGCTACCTTTTTACCTGTTTTAAAGTTCAAGAATGTATCAGTTATACGCGTAGTTCCAACTTGTACTTTGTTTTGTTGTTACAAACTGAAACCTTTAAACGGTTAGCAACAGATCTTGGCCTGAGGACGTTTCTAAATGTCGTTTCGGTGAGAACAAACAAGTCTTTCGTCAAGCTAAATTTTTCTATGCTGTGTGTTAAAAAACGACACAAAATAGAACTTACTGTATACTATAACTTAATGAAGGCATTTCACTTGTTACGTTTTGAAAAAAAGGAGGTGGAATATGTTAGCTAAACATCGTTTATGAAGTTTCAATTTGTTTGGTATCATTTTAGACCTGATTACAACAAAACCAATTTTTGTATTTTGCCAAGCTCTCGCAGTCAAATCTCATAGTAGGTTTTTGTTTGTATAGCTAATAAAATTAACCGTAACGGGCTGTCTACAGCGTGGTTGGTTATTTGCTGACTTTGTATTATATAAATCCTTTCAAAGTAACCTCTTTAATATTGCTATTAAGAAATCCATGTATTATGAAATTCTTGTGAACTTAAAGGTGGCGCAATTCAGAAATTAGTTGATGAAAAATTACAATTCGAAAAATTGTCTTCCATCTTGGTGGGCTAGTTTCTTATACTTAATTTCAAGTTTTAGTTGAAGTAACTTACATATAACTGTATAATTATTATGAGCTAAAACTATGATTTGAAAATATTCTAGCAGTGTAATTGCTTGTCTACATCTCTTTGGAAAACATCATTTACTTTTTGAAGATTTCTTTTTTACATAAAGCAGTTTTGCTGATAAGATATGGACACAATTTAAACATAATCAATTTACCCAACACGAAAAAGCACGGAAACGAATAAAACGCGGTTTTACGTGCAAATGACAATAAACAACTGGAAAAATCTATTCAATACAATAAATGACCTTGTTTGAAAGACGTTGTCTGGTAATCCCCTTCCTGACAACATATGGGGACGGTGTCTTTAAACACTCAAGCCTATTTTAGCAAAATAGGATTCTACGATTAAAAAACTGAAACATCATCGTAAAAGGAATTACCAGATAGTCAGAACAACCTTGAACGAAGGTCAGTCTACATACCGATCGTTAAATTCATCAATGATATATATAACATAGTATAGATCAATATAAATAAACAACAATGTGAACGCAAAAATGAGCATACATCGTACAACGCCTTGTAAGTTTAATTCGAATAATAAGAACAAACTACAAAAACGTAAACTAAAGTATCCAAGATATAGGTAGCAATTTGGCAAAAAATGTTGCATAATTAAGTGTGTAGGGAAATAGTTTTTGTCTTTTCGATAATTGAGGTGAACAACGTATATATTGTTGTTGTATTGCAATTTTAAAACCAAATCAAGAAATATACATGCAATGCATTTGCCGCCTAAATTATGCTGGTCCGACCTTGCTGCTCATCTGTGATGAGGCCATACTCATCATACTGCTGGCTGACAAGTCATCACTCCATGGGTTTCGCCCGGCGAAAAATGTTCTGATTACACAATCTCGAAACTGCAAAAAAATTTTTGTTCCTAACATTTGATGCTCTGTTACAGTGAATAAGCTACACACACTTAAAATGAAAAATTATACCATAACTTGGCAAAAGTGTTAATAAGCAAATCACTCACATGACGACTGAGCCCAATGTAAATCAATGGATTACAAATGGTTGTCGTTTTGGCCAAAAGTGCCGTAATAGCACCCGATTCGTAACTAATCTAAATCGATAAATCTACAATGAATTTATCTTAAAGCGGAAAGTATGCTTGTTCAATAGTCTTCTTAATTTTATTTTAAAAATAATGTACAAAGCATAGCTTACAATTGCTAAGCTTTCATACACATAATTACGTTTAGCTTTCGGCAGGCTTCACTAACCTGGGCTGTATGATTGACGACACTGTACATCACGAAGGCAGCATACGGCAGCCAACTTACAAAGAAAGCTGACACAGAAGCAACAACCATTTTCATCACTTCTGTTTCTGGACTTGAACTTTCTGGCGAAGTTTCCTTGGCTAGCTGGTAAAATTAGTGCAAGCATAAAACGTTTTATTTCTTTTTTTTTTGCAAAAATAGGCAGAGTGTCTATGACGAACTTCACCTTGCTGAAAGCGCAGGCACTTTCTGTAACCTCGCTATATGCAGACTTCTAGTTTTTTATGAACACCCATTGAACATTACTTGTTAGACACTTGTTTGATTTATATATACTGCCGACTTACTGACCTCGCGTAGTGTTAAAAAAAGTTTCCAGTAACAAATAACCATAACAGCGTACTGAAGCAAAAAGCAGCAAACGTAGTATAGGGTAATGAACATTTTTTCACTAAAAGAAAAAAAAAGAGGAAAATTGACTATAAATTCGATGTATGCTGTTTTCCTTGTATTTAAATGCTTACTTTTCTCCTGTTACAAACCAGTTGGGTGCACAAGTTGTTCCCAAACCTTCGGGCTCGTATCCATCCCGCAACATCAGGAATGGTGTATTCCAAAAGAAAGACCACGCCCAGGCAACAAAAATGCCTGAAGCAGAGATAAATGTAGTGCTTAAGTTTTCCTGCAAAACTCGCGAACCGTGATAAAGTCGCTAAAACACTCTGTGCTACTTTGGATTATCAGTACAATGAGCCCTGTTTTTATATTTTCTATCTAAGATAAACAAAAAATTAAAAATTAATTAACAACTCCATACTTGCCCAAGTTGCTTTTGCTCCCATTCTGACAGATCCGAATGGTTTACAAACCTCCAAAAAACGTTCGATAACTAATACCACTATCAAATTCAGTCCAACGCAGCCTATATTTCATATATGTTATAAGTCTTTGTTTTCACACTGCACTCTGCTAAACGTTTGAGCATTATCAACGGAAATATAACAGCTGAAAGCATACTTTGTTAAAAAATCAGTCAGACTTAGCATTTGCAGTACTCATAAAGTCAATAACTTACCAAATAGGGACACGGCGTATCCTTCAGCATAACACATCCCTTTTCCCAAAAAGAAGTAACCTGCGCCATTGGATAACATTGACAAGAAACCCCCAATACCCCCACGCAGTAAATTAGCTAGGGCAAGATTTACGATGATATAGTTGAGAGGCTGTCTTAACTCCTTAAAATGAAAAAGTTTTAACGAAATGATGAATGTTTTTATGGAAGTTTTTTCTAAGCAGCAGAAAAACAGTTATATTATGTAAGTAACTCCTTTTACCTTACTTTTTTACCGACACTACAGTATATGATGCTGCTTTTAAAAGTAATTCTTATATTTATAACTAGTTTAATATTTTAAAATTTAAATGATTGAAATACAACTAAAAGCTCAAGTAAAACGTTTCATGAGCCAAAAAATTTACTCACCTCGAATTTATAAATCACCACGATTACAATGCTGTTGAGTGAGGTGGATAATAGAAATTGAAATACCATGAAGATAGTAAAATATGCATAAACGGTTCTGTCAGCAATCGCGATGTGCTGTGGAACCCAACCATCCCCTTTCAGCACGTAAGGATTCTGATCTTTACATTGGGGTACTTCAGCTGGTACTGCCACAGCAGTTGAAGAAAGCGGATCATCCGAGCCGTACGTCCAGTAATCAACGACATCAACTTTGTGAAAAATAAAATGCAAAGCATGATACTGTAAATAAAACAAATCTTTTTACGAACCACATTTATTTTCAAATTATTCGCGGTTTGCTAGTTCATTTATAGCTAATTACTTCATACTCAATTCCAGAAACTAAAATTACAATACTAGCAGTTAAAACTTTACGCGCACCTGCAACAGAATCATTTACAATTCCGATTTGTCCTTCACCAAGCATGCTTTGAATCCACTGGTTCATGCTACTGCCAAATTAAACTGATTGTTTTGAATTTCGAACTCAAGGTCTATATTAACCGGCTTGCATAAGTTTTGTGCAACCATTAAGCAAAAAACTAACAGACAGAAACTCTTTTATAAGACGTTACGATTGTATGAGCACAGATTCACAGATATATGTAATATGAATCGATTACGAAAATGTGTCAAGAAGAAGGCCAGCAAGCCCACGAAATTGACAATATGCTGATGAACATTTGGCGACGATATTGATTTCAATACAATTACTTGAAAGAAAACAGACACACGCATAACCGTTGCTCTTCAAAAAACAGAAAGAGCGGCTATAGGCTTTGAGATGTCATTTTAACCAGGAAATTGGGCAAAATGGAAACAACAAGTAATAAACAAATCTACTTTACCTATAGATTAGTAATATGAAGTTTTTGCATGCAAACGCACTGTAAATGAGCGGAGTAAATGCACATGCAAATCATAAGGTCCTTCTCCCCGGTTTTGTTGCTCTTGGCCTACTGTGTTCTTGTGTTGGGCCTACTGTATAGTATTGTGTTGGACTCTATTGTATATAATAATATAAGTTATAACCTAATCTAATCTTTTTTTATAAATGCAGTTCAATACAGCACAAATGACAATACACTGTGCTTTGGTTTTAAATGTAATACAGTAAAAGTTAAAGAACAATTTGCTATTTTCCAGTTTTGTTGTTGTATCGTTAAAGTGAGGGACAAGTCCAAAAACAAGTTCGCCTCAAATCAGAGTAGTTGCCAGTAAATATATTGCATAGGTGGTTAGAGGTAGCCTATGGCTATGCAAACGTTGCTATTTCAAGTTTAATTGAAGTTAGATTTAGTTAAAAAAATAGATTTAAGTTAGGTCTAGACTACTGCCTTACGTGTTATAACATTTGTTAGGTTATATTATAACAGCAAACTGCGAAAAAAAGCTTCCAACGTAGGATTTTTTTCTTTGATTATCGTCAGTCTATACTCTATAAGTTAGTTATGTTCACTTGATATTTTGTATAATTTTAGAAGTCTGTTACAATAATAAATCCTCGTGCAAATACGCAGAACGAACACTTTGCTGCTAAGTCGTGTGAAAGGTTTCCGTACTGTATATGCCTAGGGCCTAGGCATAACTAGCAGGCCCTAGGCCTACACAAGCATGAAGCCTGCTAGTTATCGGTTCTCCGTTTACTTATTTAACCAATTAACTGGTAACTAACTCCACGCAAGTATTAGGCTTTATGCTTAGCGAAAAAAGGAGGTGGAAAAATGGTTTGAAATGCAACTGTCATATGAGTGTAATTGGCGTAATCTTGGAAGTGACAACTACAATCGATTGCAAGCAAAAACGCAGCACTGACGACAATATTTGCATTTTAATTTTGTCCGTGCAATTATTGGGCATTTCTTACAAAGTGCATTATAGCTGCACAGTACAAACACGACTTTGGTCTTGTTTCAATATTTTGGACTTTGTTCCCATGTTGATCATATTCTTTAGTTGAAATTAATGTGAGCGCGAGAAACTTGAATTCCTTGCGCGCCACCTTAACCCTTTCAGCTTCCTATATTTTGCCAATGCTAACAATTTGTTTTTAAATGTGTCGTCACAAAAAATTAAATTAAACTTCTAACTAAACAATCTGTTTATTGGTGAATGTTGCACTCACGGAATTTCGCAAATAGACTCATTCAACAGTTTATTTCAAAATGTCATTTTTTGAGGGGCTAGTTCGACTTTTACTGTTGCGCAATTTATGACAAAGTACGCCACGCCATTATCAGGCAACTGTCAGAATTATGATTCCTTTTTCCAAATGAATCGGATAGGTATAATACTAATATAAATGCATCTACAACAATACTTCATCCCCAATATTTCATGAAAATAAAATCAAAGAATTTAATGATGAGAAGTTTCTTACATTAACCAAGATAATTGGAGTCAAGCAATTTTCTGTAGCGTAGCGACACTGGATTTAACTTTGAAGATAGATCGCCTTTTGGAGGAAAACTCGTCAAAAAGCCAAGAGCGAAAAATCGACTTCTACATTATCATACTTACCCTGATTATTGGTGGAAAGCTCAGTTTATGTTTTCTGTCGAGAAGCCCGCCCTCGTACGGCGGCAGCCTCTTCTTCTGCTTGCTGAAGTAATAACTTTTTCTCAGTGAGTCTACTGCGTAAACGCAGTTTTTGAGCAGCGTGTCTCTTTCCGGCAGTTTGATGTTCAACACAAAGTTTTTGAAGTTTGACGTCTTCTGATTTGACCAAATTCATTTTTCGATCCAGAATCCTAGTAAGCCTCTCTTTCTCCTTCTCCAAACTCGCGATTTCCTCTTCCAATGAGGTTGTCCCAGTTGCATTGGCGTCGATACTCTGTAAGATCTTTCGTTTTTCCGCTTCGTAGTTTGCAATGCTTTCCTGCAACTGAGAAATGCGCTTGTTTATGTCACGATTATTTTCGACTTGCTGGGCCTTTCGCGCAAGCTCTTTCATCCTGATTCGTTGAGCTTCGAAAGTAGCATTTAAGGAATCGGCAGAGGCTGTACGTATTTCTTGCTGGAGATGTTGTTCTGTCACTAAAAGGTGCAATATTTCATCTCTTAATTTCGAGATCTTGTTCCGTTTTGTAGATGCGTCTTCCACGGCCAGTAATGTTTTTCTATTGACGCTCGTTTCTTCCCCATAAAGTTTTTCGTACTTTTGGTTTAACAAATTCAGCTTTTGTTTCATTTCCTCCAAAATGTTCATTTTGGCCTCTAGCGTGTCAATTTGAAGTTGCTGCTGGTTGGCAACTTCATTCACGAAGGCAGATAAATTCTGAACATTATCATCCACCGTTGCTACGCAATCTTTTGTAGGCGATGTTGTACTGGAAGTTAATTGGGTCAAGTGTGTGGAGATGTTTGCAGATAAGGGTAAGTCACTATTCTCGTTCGTTACAAGGTTTTCAGCAGGGTCAAAATTGCTATCATCTGTTGGCGGCAAGCAAAGCATAGCTTCCAAGGAGGTTGATGGGTCGCTTTTAGACGTTGTGGGACAATCCATTGGCTACGGGCAGAGCAGTTTAGCTTAAGGTTTTGCTTTATAATTTACTGATTTTCTGCAATCTTCTTAAGGCAAGTACGGTAGTCCACTAGACCATAAAGATTTCTCAAGGCGGTATTGCAAACTCCGCGTCGGTATCATCAACGCAACGACACAAAAAGGTTAAATTGTGAGCAATTTTGAGTGACAGCATCTAGACCAGCAACCAATTTTACACATTTTGCCTATTCGAAATTTGCTTGCAAAAACAGCAGCGTGTAGTTGGAAGTTCTGTAATTTCTGAAGCGTTGTTGTTTCACATCACAGAAACTGCTGATAACCACAAAATTTGAGCGCAGAGCAAAAATATTATAGAAGTTTTGAAATTGTATTTTTCCCATAATTTCGTTAATGATGTTCATCCAAGCTTTAAACAGTATTTTTCCGAATTGTTTAATTGAATTTTCGTTTAAAGAAGTAGGCTCCATAAAAGCAATACGCAAAACTTCATTTCTTTCAGGACAAATTAAATTCGTGATTTATATGATAAAATGATAATGCTTTTATGGTTATGACGTCACAGGATGTTTAGCAAACGCAACCCACGTGATTTCAGCGTGGTGAAGGAATCGTGGTAAATGACGGAATGGCGATTGTTGAAGTGCTGTTTGGTGCGGTAAGTGTGTAACGATTTCATAACGCTGGAACTAGCCTATAGATTGTAATTTGTATGTATAGAATAAGTATGTATATAAACAAAGGTCAATTCAACGTGAAGTTATATATACCGTTATGGGCTATGTATATTTCGAAGTGGATTTTGCCCATGTAGCGTAAATAGGACCTATTCTAAACCATATCAGTCATAAGCTATAATTTAATTGTACAATCCAAACATACTGACATTTAGTTTATCTATAATGTGTGTAAATTCTAGAATATGTTTAAATTATCCAAAATATTTTAAAAAAGAGTAACTTTTGACCGTTGTTTAAGATAGACGGCCAGGGACCAGGGTAGGAGAATGGGAATGGAAAAAGTCGATTGAAGTTAATTAGGATTTACTTGTTAAATTTAGATTAGAAAGAATATTTAGGTTACCATTTTTTAACATTTAAGTTAGTTAACAAGTAACCATGAAAAATAGCTTTAAACATACATTATTTTCCCGGTGAAATAGTGACAGCCTAGGCCTATTAAAATGCTAAAGTTTATTTACTGTTAATATAGTAATGTCAGATTTCCGTAGTGACAAGCATGGCAACTGCGCCCTTGAAATTTTTCAAGACTGTGTTTGTTTCACCCAAATGTCTCCTTTTTAACCGCTAATAAGTGCCCACAAGGTTTGTGATTAGGCTAGTGTTTATTGCAGACTGAAAAATGCACCCAGTTTCCCCATTTTTGGCCATCCTATACCTCCAAGATCTGTTTTAAAAATGCCATGCTTTCCAACCTGGTCACAGACTGTACAACACTCGGGCCCACCAGTGGCTTGCCTCAATGTAAATGTGAGATTAAGACTACTTTTTTTACTTCTGATGTGCTGCTCCATTATATGTACAAAATAATCTTATACACAGACTTACCTAAAAGTTTTACCTTTGTGTAGTTTTGTGCATGAAAGTGTAGCAGTATCAAACATAAAATTAAGTTATAGAATAATATTATTGTTCTTCAATTCATAAAGTTTGGAATTTTACTTCATCATGGTGCAAATTAAAAAGGTTAGTGCCGTAGCCTAATGATCTTAGTTGAGTTGCTGTGTATATGACTATTAAACCTTTTAATTACTGTACAATAAACATATTTGTGGGTGTTTTATACTTTCGAACTCCGACTTGAAAAGACGAATGAGAAGGAGTTATGAGGTAATTGAAAAGAAATTATGACGTAATAATTCCTCAATGTTCCATTTTTGTATGGGAGTGCAAAAGTGAAAGATACCCATATTCGTAGTATTTATCTGATAGTCCAACATCAGCTTGCAATGTTATCTTTAATTGTATAATACTGAAGTACTTGTGCTACATATAGACTATAAAACTAAACACATCATAAGTAGAAGGTTCTTTTTGTAGGGTGCAAAGAAGCCAAAAACTGCTGTTGTGAAACCGGTTAAAGTGGCGAAAACAACTGAAGAGATTAAGGTGGTGAGTTGCCCTCATTTCTCTGTCAGTCAAATCTATATACTACAAATGTTTGAGACTGGATTTTTTCTCTTATCACTGTTTAAAGACTGTGCTTGCTGCTTACACAGTATAACATCGGTCACCATCTACTATTTTGGCATTTTCTGATTTAATTGATGTAATATAGGACTTGTCTGTTATATCTATGAAAATTACAATAGAATTCACTGCCATTGGTATTTTTTAGCAAATGCGATGATTAACATATAGTCATACACATAGCCGCTGATTTTTATTTTTGCATCGGTTGATGGTGGGATGGCAACCTAATATTGTCAACACAAAATAAATTTTGTGTTGAATTTAAGCGTAAATGCTTTCACTTGATTTCTTTCTGCTAACCTGTTTTCTGGATTGTGAGATCTTTCGACAGTCTTGCTATTTTAAGCATGTTTTTAAGTTTTACCTAGCATATTAGCCATTTAATGTTTTTTTTCTTGCTGCGAAAGTTTTGTATCATTTAGATTATACAAAACGATTGTTTTCCACTACTTGAACGTCATCCAAATTTTGTTTGTTGTACTTCACGTTTGTTAACGCTGTTTAAACGTTCCATGTAATAGTAAATACGTCCGAAAGAATTGTGGCAAAACAAAAGGCCAAGTAGCTTTAAATTTTACTAAACACTCTTTTTTCTTTGTTAATATCTTATGAAACTAAACACATGACAGCTTTAGATTGCAGGTAGTTGATATTGACACTGACAACATCGATGGAAGTTTGCGACCGACAAACACAAATAAACTTTTGCACATGTATTCACCACCTGCCAATCAATTTTAGGCACTACGCCAAAGTCATAAGTCAAATAAATTGCGCTAACATACACGGTACCACAATTAACTGGATAACCATGTGGCAAAATGCGGCTTTAGCATATTTGCACATATTTATTTCGCTTTTAATGGCGTATTAATATGGCACAGTTGCAAATTTTTATGTCGCTTAAGTCTGATACATTTCTACACATGTGGTTCACAAGCCTGTGATTTTCCATTACAGTTATGCATTGCATTTTGTCTATTTTCCCTGAGTTCTTCTGCAATAGGACAATGCAATGCTTACTAACATTGTAACAGGAAATTAAACTACATCTCGCCAAGTCAATGTTCATATTAAAACGATTGTTTAACAAGGTCGAAAGCTCAACCAAATGAGAAAATTCAAAAACTAACGATTACCATACCATAAACCATAGCATTTTATATATTCTTTTCGGGGACATCATTCAATATTCAAACAGCATATAGTTGCAATAGTTGTTGGTAGCAGTAGTTACAATGTGCCAAGTGTAAACATAAATAGACTACAAATGCTTCGATGTGATGTGAATAACTGAAGTCAAACATCCACCTGAAGCATTTCAATCATGCTGATGGTCAAACATTTTCAAAAACACATGAAACAGACTTTAACCATTGAGTCGCCTATAAAAATTTTGTTGCATCAATGTGAGCACTGGTTATCGTACATGTCGGATTTGTCAGGTACTTCAGGTCAAGCTTGCATGTAACGTCTTTATAGACGGTTTAGTTTGCTTAATGAAACTTTGCTTATAGTCTTGTGTTGCGTAATCCTCAACGGAAGGCAGTTTTACAAGATGTGTTTGTGGCAAAATTGGTGTACTGCCTTAACGCGGCCACCCTGTAACCACTTGAGTAGGTGCCTATGGGTACAGTTTGGGTCATGATATGTAACAGGGGTGCCCCCCTAGGAATTTGTCTAACAAGTCTTTAGGATTAGTTACTATTGAGTAGTCTTGGAAAACAAGATTAATTTGGATTAGCCGCATTCAGACACAACTTTAAAAAATTCATCAATAATGCATATAATGGTAAATCCCTAGGTGTAATACCAAAATTAAAAAAAATTAATGGAGGGGTATTCTTTTAATCTAATAATTACATGTGATACACATCATAGCATTTTGATTTTTCTCTGAGTATTCGTTTACAGATGAATGCTGGAGGTTAAGATTGTCAGATAAATGCAACTTAAACGCTTTGAAAATTTAATGGATGTGACTAAGTGCAACACCCAAAACATTTTATAAACAGTTTCAAAGCTACTGTATTAGAAAACCAATGGAGACGAACAACACCTGTTATGATGTCATGACTGATCGTTTAAAGCAGGGATGTCCAACCTGCGGCCCGCGGGCCACATTGCGGCCCGCCTGAGATTCTTGTGCGGCCCGCTAGTCATTTTCACTCCAAGTAGTATTTTGAACTTTCAATCTTACCCTAATTAAAATGTACCAGTCAGCTTTTAGGGGTGCAGTAATAGTATAGTATGGTAGCAACAGGATTATATATAACTATAAGACTCGAAGATGTACCCATTTTTCTTGAAATTTAATAGTTTCTGCGGCCCACTGAATTATTTCAAGTGACAATGCGGCCCACTACAATAAAAGGTTGGACATCCCTGGTTTAAAGCATCCTAAGGCAGACAATGCACGCATCCTTATATGACCAAATGAATACAGTTGGCCTAAATCAACTTGTTGTGCTTAATTCAAGAGCGTGTTGTGTGCAAATTGACAATTTTAAGCCTTAGAATATTTGCTATTCATTTATATCTATAAAAGAATTTACTTAAGAAACCTAGTCAGTAACTTGATCTTATTAACGTTTTGTCACCCAGATGTTTTCAAAAATAGGCGCCTATGATGTGTAACATAATGTTAATATATATGCAATGTGTTTAAGTTAATTATCAAAAATCGCCAGGTTTGCTAATAATAACCCACTGATGCAATACAACGTGTCTTTATTTAAATGTATATGTAGGTGAAAAAGTCAAAGAAACAGAAGAAAGAGAAAGAGGTTGTAAAACCAGAACCTGTTGAAGAATCTGAAGAAGAATCGTCGGAAGAGGAGGAAGAAGTTAAAAAAGTTGTGGACAAAGTAAGATTTACCTTATAGAATGGACTTAACTATCATAGATGTTAATCAATACGTTTGAAGTTGACTGTGTATCTACTGTAGGCTTCTAATTTCTAATCTCATCTAAAGCAATTTTGTGCATATTTCGGATTATTATGATCACTACTTAGTTGTCTAATCTTCACACTACCTTTTTTATTAGTGTCATATCATGATACAAGAAATTAAATACTTGAAATGCTTCAATTGACGCTCTTGGTCATTCTAGTGTTAAAAAAGGCAGAGAAGATATAGATCTTACTTTAAACACACCCTGCACTGCTTTATGATGGATATATAATGTCAGACATGCGTTTTTTGTGTAGAACGCTAATGGTAAGAGAAAACCAGATGTAGAAGAGGAATCTTCTGAAGAAGAATCCGAAGAGGAGGATGAAGATGAGGAGGAAGCTGTAAGCTTTTTGTATACTTACTTTTTTGTTACATTAATGTTAAATTACTGCTACATGTATCACCATATACAATTATACATGTTATGGCATTTTGAACGGAAAGTTAGTGTACATCGATTTTTAAAAATTTATCTGTATTCTTATTGTGTTATGATGCCTAACCTTTAGATGCTAGTTATCTTTGTGCTTGTTTTTCTCTAAAGCAGGGGTGGGGAACCTGCGGCCCACTTGCCTATTTAATGTGGCCCCGTCAGAATTTTGGTAAAGTATACAACAAAGCATCAAAAATATAAAATGTTTTTGTACAAATATTCCCTTGAGATAACTTCGACATTACTGGCGATTTATATTCAACGTTATAATAATGTCAAACTTAATTAAAAATCGCCACACATTCAATCACTATATTTGTGACGTAATAGCCGCTCACTAGTCTCTGCTTGCAGTAACAAATCCATTTTCCATGTGGTGTTAGTTGTGAATTGATTTTAGGGCTATTAGCTTACAGTAAAATTGCATTCTTTCACTGAGCACACTGTTAAATCCTTATATTGTTATTTAAAAACCATTTGTGTGCTTAAGGTATTTTTATACAAAATTTGAAAATTATTTTTTTTTGGCCAGCCCGAAATGTTGTGTAAGTAATACGGCTCGCAGTAGTAAGTAGGTTCCCCACCCCTACTCAAACAGCCACATGGTTCATGAACATAAGCAAAGTCCATGTTGTGATAATGAGATTTAACCAAACACTTATGTCTGGGGTTCAGAGCTCTGAATCTGTGGTACAAACCATTTTTGTTTGATGTGCCAAAGCAAAATGCTTTAGTCGATTTTGTAACTTTGCATGATTTTCCTAGAAAAAAACTGTCAAACAAACTACAAAGAAAGAAGAAAGTGATGATGACAGCGATGATTCAGAAGACGACGATGATGATGAGGAGGAGACAAAGACTAAGGTATCTTCAAGTTGATTTCATCTTTGTAGGATCACAGATGACTTGACCAATTTACAAATATATATATAAGTACTGTATTAACTAAAGCGTAGGCTAGTTTGTAGCACTAAACTATATTTGAAAGATGACCATGTTTTTACAATAGGCCAACGTAGCAAAAGCAGCTGATGAATCAGAAGAAGAAGAAGAAGATTCAGATGACGACGATGATGACGAAGAAGAAGAAGTAAAAGTTGGTTTTTGATTTTCACCTTTATGTTATACTTTTATTTACTACTCTACTTTATTTACTACTATTTACTACTACTTTTTTTGCTACTCCTTGACATGCATACTGCTTTAAAGCCATGAAAATAAATTGCAATACATCATAGTCAATATATGAGGTATGTGTTTAACTTGGGATCCCAGCTTGAGTCTGATACGGATGCATGATGCCAGTTTATTATGTCCACTCCATTTCAAACCCTTCACCCAAGCCCATTGCCATTTACAAACAAAGGACTTACCAGTAGAGTTATGGCTCCAGAAAATCCCAATCCTTTTTCCCGGGATTTTTTGTCTTGAAATCCCTAAATTCTGAGTTAATGGTTTTGTCCTTTTTTATTTGAGCCCATCAATGAAAATTGATAATTGACTTTTAATTAGCTCATTCACTTTCACCATCACCAAAGTTGTTTTTATTAATGGGTTTTGCATAATAGTAGGACTCTGTCATGATTTTGAAATTTACTGACAGTCTCTTTTCAATCTTTTTGGTCAGTATATTTTTATCATATTTTATTTACAAGGCTAAGGCAAAATCTGGAAAAAAGCAAACAAAGGAAGAGTCAAGCGATGAAGATGACGACGATGATGATGATGAAGAGGTGGAGTTTACAGAAAATTTGAAATCAGTTTTAGTAAATGTTGTCTTTGTACCACATTAGTGAGTATCAACAGTGGAATAAAATTTTTAGGAGGAAAAAGCAGTCAACCCAGCAAAGAAAGCTGCTAAAACTGAAGAAGATAGCGAAGATGATGATGAAGAGGAAGAAGTAAGTTGATACTCTTATAAAAGAATTGTAATATCATACTCATACTTTCGTCTATAAATTGGTTAGCAGTTATGTTAGTTAGCACCATTATCATTAGTATGTGAATGTCTGTACATTAGGATGTTTCATTTTTTCACCATTTTGGAATTTAAAAAAGCTTGGGGTCTCCCGAGGCCGTATTTTGGGCACAATGAAAGAATCTGAATTTTTTTTTAATTTATGACGTCATTTTGAGGTTGCACCCCCTTGTTGAAGTTTCAGTGGGGGTGCATTTTTCTAATTTGGCGATATCTTGGTAACCGATTGAGCTAGAGCCATAATCAAGGTGTCAAAAGATGCAGAATGGCTGGTTTCCCATAACCACTCAATACATTTTAACTGTATTTTTGCTCTAGAAAAAAAGTTATTTGAGAAAAACCAAAATTTTGACATATTTTGCGTACCAGTCAACATGTCAGATCAACTGTTTGAGTAAAAGTTACCGTCATAAGCGAAAATATTACCCTGAGCAGTCTACTGAAAATTGTTCGTCTTCTAGCTTATCTTCAAAGTATGTTATTGCTGATAAAATAAGAAAAAAGTCTGGAATCGAAAATTTTAACGTCATGTCAGATTCGGAATCAGATTCAGGAGATCATAAATCAGACCCAGATTTTGAAATCAAGAAAGTAATTGGTGGAAAATTCTATAAAAAAATTCATACGTTTTCAGTAAATCAGGAGATGTGCATGCTAGCTGACCGTCGTATGACTTCCATACGCCAGCACTCAGACCAACTGAGATCTTTGGCAGGTGAAAAAATCGCAGCATCTCCAACAACTATTTTTCGCAGACGAGAGAAAGTACGAATGAAAGCATTAGAAAGATGCCAATTAGAGATAAAGTCGTGTAGTGCAATGCAACTGTGTTATGATGGTAGGGTGATTAACTCACTTGACCGGTATGTTTTTGTTGGTCAGTTGTTGGATGACCAGAATAAAAAATGTGAGAGAATTGTTGGTGTCAAAACCTTTCCCAAAGGAACATCAGTTACAGGGGAAATACTTTCCTCCACAATTATTGATGAGGTATGCGGTGATACTCTAAAGAAGGTGTACTCAGTCATGGCGGACACTACAGCTGTTAACACAGGCTGGGTGTCAGGAGTAAATAAACGCTTAGCAGATTATTTTAGTTTGACCATTGGTCATGGGATTCATACCTTGGAATGTTTATTTCATGTCAATGAAATATATCTGTCCCATGTTATTCGTTTCATAGAAGGTGGAAAAAAAGGTCCCAGAGCACTTGAAGATGGTGCATTACTGAATATTATAAAAACAATAGAGAAGCCCATTCTAAACGATTTAATTCCATGTGACACTGTAACTATTCCGATTACAAAGATTGCAGCACTGCACATAAAAGAAAAAACGCAATGGTTTTCTGACAAAAAAAGGAAAAAATGGTAGACAACAGTTTCCGCAGTGAGGAATTGTGCTTGTTAGTGTTAGCTTCTCATTTGCTGATGAATGTTCCGGAAAATCTAAAAAACCTTTTAACATACAAACAGGAGAGCATAAGTCACTCACGATGGATAACAACTGCCAGCGGCTACCTTCGTCTTCTGCTTTTCAACATTGGAAGTCAACAAATGTCCACAAATCAAAAAAAAAAAATTAGAAAAAATTGTTTCATACATTGTTTCAGTCTATGTACCCTCTTTTGTAATGATACATTTGCATCCAAAAGCTTGTGATGGTCCTTTTCTTACTCTTTTCCAACGCAACATTCTTCTTGCTTATAGAGAAATCCAGCCAGATGTTGCTGATATGGTAATGAAGTATTACTTGGATCATGCGGGACAATGGCTTGACTCCCAAAATGTGGCTTTAAGTGTTTATTCTGAGGTACCACCTTACCCAATCGAGGCTGTTAAAGTATCCTCTTCCATGCCGCTATCCATCGGCTGGTTTAAAACAATTTTTCACATTGAACAGCAAACAAGCTCCTTGCATTGCTTCAGATGATGTTGATCCAGAATTTTGGAAAGCCATTGAAAACAATAATAGGTGCAATGAAAGGAAAATTGGATGGTTGAAAAATATTCTACAGGAGAAAATTCGTGAAAAGAAATCTACTTTGAGGCGTACTGATTTTCGTTTGCAAGCATACTTGTGCAATATGGATAACAATTAGTGAAGACAGCAAATTTTTGGGTTAACATGAACTGTTGTTTGTTGTTAGTTTAAAGAATAAAAATAAATTTGAATAAAACATACAATTTTTTATTTGGCTTATGGAACTGTTCTTACACGGTAGAGTAACGCTAAAGTAGAAATCAAAGTCGCAGTTTAACATGATCGTTTACTCGATCTTTCCAGAACCACCGATGTAGCAGTTATTTACACAAACTGCTGTAATTTTAAGTTTATCTTAGATATATATATGTTTGTATAGCTTACATATAAAATATTTTGCTTACTTTTCATGGCGAAGGCCAATCTAAAAGTCTACAATCACCACCAAGCAAAATAAAGGTTCGGTTGGGAACTACATTGTGATTTGCATACAAAATATGTCAAAACTTAGTTTTTTTTTCAAAATTTCGGTTTTTCTCAAATAACTTTTTTTCTAGAGCAAAAATACAGTTAAAATGTATTGAGTGGTTATGGGAAACCAGCTGTTCTGCATCTTTTGAGACCTTGATCATAGCTCTAGCTCAATCGGTTACGAAGATATCGCCAATTCACAAAAATGCACCCCCACCGAAACTTCAACAAGGGGGTGCAACCTCAAAATGACGTCATAAATAAAAAAAAAATTCATATTCTTTCATTGTGCCCAAAATACGGCCTAGGGAGACCCCAAGCTTTTTTAAATTCCAAAATGGTGAAAAAATGAAACATCCTACTGTACATGTTATACCGTTACATACTTTAGGTGTTCAAAAAATTATGATGAATGTAAGCAATGATTTGGTAATACTAAATATCAAGTAGTCTTGATCAATATATAATTTAATAAGCAAATTCCTAAATAACAATACAATCTTTTCACAAATATAGCCAACTTTTTAATGACTACTTCTAGACATAGCCACCATTTGTATTCACAGACAGGTTACTTTCGAAACGACAAAAAAAAAACAATTTTGTAGCATTTGTCAATCTAGCGCCAATAAATCGCATTGTTTGTGCCTTCAGTAAGGTCAACATGAGCCTAGTATATAACTAAACATAAGATTACCTGATGTTGTGATCTAGGTTTATGCGATGCTAACACTGCTTTTTGTACCGGCATTTATATTTCATTACGTATGGCAAAATGCAATCCCACTGTATGTATAGAATAAATGACATTATTTATGATAATGTGAGGTCAAGGTCAAGCGCTCCGTACTCATGCCCATAGGTGTGTAGTTGGTACTTTAAAACAGGGCATTTCAAACTTTTTGGGTCTGCGACCCCATTTTAGAAAAATTTCTATACGACCCCTTGAGCGGTAGCCTACATGTTAATGATGTTAAAACAATAAGCGTCCAATTACAAATCCCAAGTGGTGTTTTTGTCTCTTTAAAGTACCATCAGTAACGGTATCGGTAATTACTTATGGGTCAAAACATATGTAACGTTAATCGCTTGCAATTTGGCTTGACATTTCTAGATTAAAAAATATCAACAGATGCGAAAGTTGGTATTAATGATTAATTAATACTACTTTTTGATTTAATACTGACTTGTTTTTCGACTTTTTCGACCCCTCCCTATAACTACTCAGATTCGACAATTCTTAGTAAGCAGATCAGACTTAAAGAAATATCATGATTTTGTTCATATTCTCTTCCAACCAATCCTTTTTTATATTGGATCGTCCTATTCTCTACTTAATTACTCCATAAACCTTAGCTAGTTACATGTTTGAAATATTTTTGATCTTTAACAGGATTCAGATGATGAAGAGGAAGAAAATATGGAAACAAAAACAAACCTGAAAAGAAAGAATGAAGCGGAAAATGAAGCTGAAGCAAAAAAGAAAAAAGCTGATTCAGGTTAACTATGCCTTTATTTTTCATCGGTTAATATTCCAAACTTGATAGGTTTCATAGTGCGCTAAAGGTAATATCTTGGGTTAAATATGAAAAAATTATGTGAAATAGATAACTTTTACTTCGATTTATAACTTATACAAAGTTTAACAGATACACAACTTGTTCTTCGTTTAGGTGAAACTGTAACCATGATGTTTACAAACCTTCCAGAGGGGCTCAATGATACTGTTTTTAACAAATTTTTGAAAAGCAAAGGCATACAGTGCGTTGCATGCCGTGCGAATTATGGCAGACAGTAAGTAGGAATATGTGAAGGCTTAACTTTTGTGTAATTCTGTAACTAATTGCTTAAAAAACGATCGAGTAACCAAACGAATTCACAGTCTTTCTAAGTATGCAAAAGATTAATTCCAATTAAACTTTCCCAAACAAGCACTGATAGCTTTGTCTGAATCATTTGCAGAAAAGCCTTTGTTGACGTTAAGAAATCTGATCAAAGCAAAGCGCTTGGTCTTCATCAAGTCGAATGGAAAAACAGTGAGATTTCCGTGGAGGAAGGGCAGCCTAAAGGCCAGGATCGTCAGAATCGTCAAAGTGGTAACTTAACATTTTCTGCTAAATTTTGCGTTGATGCATACTATAAGCATTTTATTATATACCAATCATATTTTGACTTCAGGTTGAACTTAATTCATACTAATGGCCTATCTTATGTAGGTGAATTTAATCGATCAAATGACAAAGATGAGCGAACACTTTTTGTGAAAAACCTTCCATACAGTGCCGATGAAGATTCGATTGGAGAGTTGTTTGAAGGAGTAAAGGAAGTCCGTTTATTACGAGATAAAGATTCTGGCCGCTCAAGAGGGTATGACTGAAATTTCAGATAAAATACACTCTTATGTATTAACCAAGAATCATTGTTGTTGCACAGTTTAAGCTATTAATTCTTATAACTTAATCCCCAAATAAGTCAAACAATTAGAGCAGCCTTTCTTTGTCGTTCTCGCAAATCATTCAGTGCAGAAAACAACAAAATGAAATTGAATTTACCAAATTAAAACAAAGAAAATTAGGCTTCGTTTTGGTTATTTTTTTCTTCAGGCACATTCTTTTAGTGTTTATTCCATTTTCACACTTTCCCTGTTTTTATGTAACATTGTTTACAGCCATTTTACCGAGTGCTGTAAATAATGTAATTCTAACTTCATGCAGAATGGGATTCATTGAATTTAACTCTAAAGACGCCAAAGACGTAGCTTACGGAATGAAAGACGAGTTAGAGATGGATGGACGTTCAGTTTATGTCGACCACTGCGGCGGTGGAGGTCGTGGCGGAGGCCGAGGTGGTGGTGGCGGCCGAGGAGGCGGTGGTAGGAGAGAAAGCTTTGGAAGGGGAGGAAGAGGAGGTCGTGGTGGCGGCGGAGGCGGCCGTGGACCCTGTAAGTTTCTCCCGTGTCCCTACTTCTCTCCAAAATAAAATTTAAGAAGTCTTTGAATAGCATTTTTAATGTTTGATAAGAGTAATGTATTTTTGTCTTATTTTCAGCAACCCCAAGCAAGACGTTATTTGTGAAGGGTATAACCGAAGATGTTACCAAGGACAGCTTGTTTGAGTCGTTTGGGGGAGCTTCCGATGTCCGCATTCCAACTGACCGCGACACAGGGAAGAATAAATTGTAAGATATCGACTTTGTCTTGCAGCATTTTCTTGATTGCTTGTTTATTCTTTTCACTTAGTCTTTTGAACTTTATGTTTTTCCACACAGTTTTGCTTATATCGAGTATGAAAATGAATCTGAAGCTACAAAGGTCTACAGGCAGAGCAAGGGCGGTGTGGACGTGGAAGGCGCAAGGTTGTTTGTCGATTATGCTGCTGATCGCAGGAGTGATGGAGGTGGAAGAGGAGGTAAGAAAACACAAATTTTGTGAAATGTCATTTTTGGTGACAACAGTATTGCACCCATGAACATAATTTGTTGTTTGGCAAACTTTTCTAACTGGTTTAGTTGTGGTTATTTTATAAAGCTGATCATTATATATTATCAAAATAAAGCGTTTTTCAAGCGCGTACGTTTGCACAAATTGACGTGGGTGCAATTTCAGGTGCACTGTGCAGTTTTATGTTTATTTGTCAATTATTCCTGTTATGAAATGCAGTTTCACAATTTTTATTTGTCGATCATCATCAAACCAATGGATCTACTCCTTGGTTTGTTAAACACCTTCGTTATTTTTCGCATTTTAGGTCGTGGAGGTGGAGGTGGACGTGGTGGTCGCGGCTTTGGAGGACGTGGTCGTGGTGGTCGCGGCGGTGGTTTTGCCGCGGCCAAGAACAAAGGCTCGATTCAACAATTCGAAGGAAAGAAAACCAAGTTCAATGACGACTCCGACTGAGCCAGTCCGCGCTGACGTCATAAAGACGGCGATTTTCGTCATCGTTACGACGAATGTGTGACGTCAGCTTCTGGCAGGCGATCACGCGAAGAACAAAATACTGCTGTGCATTTTTTAAAGCACAACTGTATTTTCTCGTCTTTAAACCTTTGGTAGATGTAAGTGGTGCATTATTTGTTTTGCGCAAAGAAACTGCATATTAGAAGTTTGAATTTTAAAACTATCGTCTTTATTGTTAGAATGAATGAATAATTTTCCTGCAACGATTTTGCCAAAGCATATTGCTCAATTTTGTGTTTTTTTGCTTGGTCATGATTTCACGTCACTGCCATCATTATTGGCCACAGTGTTTTTACCGATGCTGTAAGTTGGTATTTTTTTAAATAACGTTTTTTTGACAAACTACAATATCATTGAGCGTATAAATGCCCATTTAATCGTGATCGAATTGAATACCTTTTGGAGCCGGCTGCGTTTTTTTGCTTACCACGTTTTTATGTCCCGCTAGTTGGCGTTATTGAGAATTAAAACCCCGTCAAAATTGCTGCAACGTCTTATTTGTGAAAAATACTTAAAACCCACAGCGTCTTTGTATGCGTTAATCGTTATTTAAACAACATTTGCTGCCCATGAAGCCAGAGTAATTTTAACACCACTGCTATTATGTCTCAAATATAGCCTACAGTACATACTATATATTTCCGGAACTTTGTGATTTGGTAGGAGGAGTTATGGTTTCATTTAACGGAATGACCGCCCATAAATATTAAATCGGCATCAAGTTCGGGAATTAGCAATTGCTTGTCCAACACCGCAGAATTTAGAGGAGAAGCGTAATTTCGGGTTTTGTGAATCAAGCTGAAATAATATCTGGCTAATCCCTACCCGATCATATTAAGTAACAATTTGAAATGAGTTAGGCTACTGCTTGCAAATCTGGGCGAGCTGCGTTATTCGATACCATTACGTTTAACACAGTCCAAGTTTTGTTTAAGTTCTAGGTTGGACGCAAATACCCGACAAAGGACGAAAGGTATACAGAGTATCGGGTGTGAATGCATCATATGAGATTTGGTCGTTAGTTTGTAAATATACTTTAAAGAAACTATCCCGTTTAATCAAACTTCGTTCTATTTCGCTTCAGTCAAGACAATAAGCTAGGCTTTCTATAATTCTCAATTGCCTTTGTATCTGTCATACACTGAGACTATAAACTAAAGTCAGTTTAAATTGGGAAATTAAAAAAAATTCCATCGTGTATTTTTGGATGGACTGGCGCACGACCATCGTTTGCGCATTTGTCATTACGTGTTAATTTTACGAATACAATTGGAAAAGTTATTCAGCATTGAATAGCTACCATACATGTTCAAAAGTTAAGATAATAAATGTTTACAATTGTCCGCATTAGCTAACGGAAATAATGGTTCATTAATGAACATGTACGCATGAATTGTTCTGTTTTAACACGGTAGAGTTACAGGTACGAAGTCCAATAAAGTTTGATCCAAAGAACATTTTTCTGCAAAAAGTAACATTTACAACATAACCAATTGTAGATCACTCCAATTAGCACCTGTTAATTCATTTTCAAACACGTTTTTCGAGTGCCTTTGTGTAATATTACACCTCGTGTTAACGGCAGACAAAACCGCGTTTCCTTTCATAAGAAGCTAGATTACATGACTTGTCGTGTGCCTGCAATGTAAAAAATGCAGAAGCATCAATTTAATAAACGACATTTGAAAGAATTAGACCCGTCAAAATCACAATAACTGTGTGTTGTGGAGGTTATAATTTTGATCAAGACCTGTGTAAATAGTTTTGAGGATTCTTCAAGCTATTGATTGCCAAAGAACGGATATTGCGTAAAAACTGTTAACGAACGTGTCAATTTTAAATACCACCTGGCAGGTCTTATTAGAGCATGCAAGACATTCGGTCATCCAAATCACATTAATTAATTACTTAAACAAATCTATGGAAATGCCTTTCGCTGGTAATAGCTGCCATTTATTAGATATTTGACGACACTGAGATTTTCCCGCTCGCGCTTTATAACGCCTAGGTTAGCTGACGACGTCATCAAATTGATATCAAAATTTTTGCCCTTCGGCATCGCTCCCGCGTTCGACACTTCGCTGTTATTTACGACAAGATTTACCGCAGACAAGCAGTTTGAGCATGGGAACTGGAGGTCGGGCACTTTCCCACACTCCGCCTGTTTACATAAGTTTCAAAGGCGCGTGCAAAGACAAAGCGAGAGCAGCGAACAAGCTCACGTTAAAGCAACCAAGAAACGCGTTCCATGGCACTTTAATTGTGACGTCACACTTAAAATCGACTACGCGCGCGCTCGTTGAAGAAGACCTTGTTGATGACACAACAGGTGCGTCGACAAGAAGATTAAAACCCGATGGCAGTAATACAAGTATGTGTCATACTCTCCCACGATTTTGAGAGTTTTGATATGAAAGTTACACATTATGTTTGAAAGCTACTGCTGATATAATTTGTTTGTGTCATACTGTTGTCTTGTTTTCAAGGTTTCTTCCTATAATGTGCATTGTCCCCAATTCAAATTTCTTCCGGAATGGATAAATAATGGATGTGCTAAAGTTAAATTACAAGCATTTGACGACTATTGTAAACTTACAAAAATAATCTATCCAATTTATCTTTTTCGGCCTCACAATAAACTACTGCATTTAATTTTCTTTATCTTGGAGTTTGCCTTTAAATGATCTCTCGTTTCCATCAAATTAAATAACTCAAAGCCCATAACAGATCTATCATTTATTTATGCTAAACGACTAAATTTTGATACAGAAAATATCTTAGCTCTTGAAATATCAATATTAATGAAACAATATATCCATTATTTAGTGTGTTTGAAGCAATGGTCCTAGAGTCGATATGGAGCGTCTCATCGAAATAAATTCCACATGAAACATAAGGCTTCGAATGGGAAAAATGTTTTGCACCTTCAGAAAGCCTCTTGAACAGAAGTTTTTGTTGACTCAGGGTCTGACGTCATACAATTGTGACTTGTTAGTTTTTGCTGGAACAAACTTACGGACGACTAGCGTACGTCTGTCACGTGGTAGGTTTATCGTGGGAAAAGCACACATGAGATATCTGAATTTCAAATGTTCCGGCCACCTTTGCATTTTCTTTGTTTTGATACTTTAAAGTTTTATGTCTTCTCGGAAATATTAACGCTAAAATTCCGTTATGTACTTTCTCAAACGAAGCTTTGAGTGTTTAATTTTTGCCGAAATTTATTTGCTTTTCCATTTGTGTATTTGCTCAAGAAACATTACAACATTGCGTTTTTTGATTTCAAATATTTACTCTGCGCGAAATTTGTTATTTCGTCGTCCTACTAGAAACGAAGCAACGTATTAGTGGTATTGTGTCGCGTATGGGGGCTTTGGAATTCAAACAAACGCAGCATATTTTGCAAAATTGCAATCCCACAGCCATGTCGGACAAGACGACATGGTGCACTTAACGACTTTAAAAATACCTTCTGAACGATAAGATAAATGAAAATTAAACTGAAATGCTAATAAAACCTAATGTGACTCTTTTGCGGTATTTGGCTAGACTATACAGACTCTTGGAAGACTGCTGGTGCTTAAAAATGTTTCGAGATTTTTTCCCCGAAAGGTGTTTCATTTTGTCGCATTCATTCCTCAGTACGGGGAATAAGACGATTTTTTTAGGCAAGCATTCGATTAATTATCTTCAATCTTCCTCACTTAGTTTTCTTTTGCACGACAATGCAACGGCACGAAGTTGAAAACACAAACTTTATTGTATAACTTGTTAAAAAATTAATAAGGAAATATACTACCAAGAAATTATAAATTATTTTCTCCTAAATGTTTATCGAAATTATTAAACAAGCGCTGCAATATAAAGTTTGATAACTGGAAGGTTTGATGATGACATTGAAAAAATGAGTTAGCTATAACTTAATGTGTTTTTACAAAACGTTAAATCGAAGAATAAAGCAAACAAATACTTAAGTTAACGTTACTTTTGTCGAGATCAGTGTGCAAAATATTTTTAATCATATAATTTCATCTTGAAGTATATCTAAACAACGCAGATGTTGTCAAGAAGCTTATGTGCTTATATACGTGACTTTTTTCGAGAGCTTTTCAGCCGTTACCAGGTGTGATGTTCTTGAACGTATAATTCCATGCGCGTTCAAGATTTCTTTTTAGGCCCGTTGAAGATTGCGACACTTCCTTTGTCGCTATAGATGATAATTCTAACAATAAAAACCTCAACCAGCAACGGTCGGTTTGAATTAAGTCAACAGGCGACCGTTTCCACTGAAACGTCATAGACTTTTTACGGTTGTTTGACTTCAGCCATTCATGGCCGCCCTTGTCGTGGGAAAAATACACAGAAAGGACTTAAAATTGCTAACAAACTTTTTGCAATATCGCCCAAGGAAAGAAAGGCGAGAATCTGACAAGGACGCTTTCTTTGAGAAGGGCAATCAAGAACGCTTACGGTCGACATCCAATTCCACTTCTTTCAAAGAACTGTCAACGACACAAAAACCTTTGGATTGCCCTCAACAGTAGAACTCTGTCATGAGATTTTCCTGGGATTAGGGGGATATTGTGGGCGAAATAAAATCAACAGGTCAGATCTTCGAAAGGAGACCATTTCTTTTTAGCGAGAGAATCTTAAAGGCTTCTAATCGAAATAAAACTATCAATAAAGCTTAAGAGACGACGTGCTTGTGGACTGAGCATATTTTATTTGGACAATTTTCAACTGACCAAAACATTCAATCCATTGTCTCAAAATCCCAACTACAGACCTCTTATTCATCATAGTCGCAACTACATAGAACTGGAAGGTGTGGTCAGGATGGAGAGACCATTTGTTCCCAAACCTTTGGTGACGGTTAGAGGACCTAAAACGCCGAAATACCAATACTAATTATCCGTGGAATGTATGTCATGTAATCTTAACGATAGGCCTAACTCAACTTCCACTCTACTCCGGGCTAAGAATTTTTTTGCTGTCAAAGTCGAAAATCGAAAGTCGTTAGACCTTAACCCCACAACGAGTGACAAGCGACGGGCAGTGAAAACAAACTCCGCACAATATTATACAAAAATGAAAAAGGAAACCTACAAATATTGACAAGCAGCTGATAAAATAGGATAAATCAACCAAGTCGCCCACACAAACTTAGGCTAGCTTCAACTCTTGTTGGACCATGTTGACCCTACGTATAAGTTTGTATTGGTAATTGCCCTCGACGGCTGCCTGACTCACTGCCTACTAGGTTTACTACAATTGGTGATCATATTGTTAATAATCCCAACTAATAGTTGCCCAGATGTCGTAAATTGTACAAACTTTTTGGCGGTTTTACAGCTGTCACCTATGGAGACATGATGTAAACAAGACATAAAATATAAATAAACGATTCGACAAACACTCCTTTGTGTCAAGAGGGGCAGGTTTTATATCTTGCGCAACCCCAAACTGCCAACGTTTAATAGAACGTTGGTAACGTTTTAGAGGCTGTCAAAGTCCTCTACTGGTTAATCAGTTACATGCATAAAACACTGAAACTGCATTCACCGTTAGACTAACGATCGATTAGCTTGTTTTGCAGAAATGCAAACACTTGCGGCATGTGATGCATTCATTTGTTACCAGTCAAAAGAATGTCATGTACAGTCATTTGTGCAGCGCAGGTTTTATTAGCGCACTTCACACTTTGCCAGAAAAGTGATACCTGCAGCATAAAGCGGTCTTTGAACGATTCGGATAATTAGCGATGAGCAACATAAATCGCGCAATTAAGAATAGGGCAGGACACAAGATTATAGAAGCGCACAAGAAAGCCTGGACTATATACAGTTGTGATTTTAAAAGAATGGTTGTTGTAATTCTATGCTTCACTATTTTTGAAGATGTAATCTTATAATTCGTGGTCCTGTTTCACTGTAAAAGGCGATTATGTCGTTACTAACAGACGTTATAATGACACGTTGTGTAACGGTTTAGCTAAAATGAGTTTGATCCAAGAACGCGCGTCGTATTTATCACAATTCATGTCATATTATTAAGGTCCATGCTAGCAGGTAATTTAACCACCTTGATAGCCAGCTTTTACAGTTATTGTATGACCCAAGACTTCAGTTTATTGTTAACTCGTGCTTGTCGCGTGGTCTGTCATATCCGTCACAGCGGCCAGTTCGAAAATCGCGTTTTTTCCTTCTAATCCTCTTTTTTCCTCTCCGGGCGAAGTTCGGCGAAGTGGAGGTTGCGTCAGGCACAAGGCCGGCACGCGTACCCGTGCTTGTGTACCTCCGTCAATAGGCGAACGTTCTTCGGTCACGCGCATCAAGAGCTCCTGGTCTCATTGAAAGACGCCAGATGTTGCTCACGCGTGCTTCGTTTCTTGTAGGGAGGATGCAATAGCTAAATAAGGCAACAAGGTTTGGCAGTTAGTTTTCGGTTAACTTTAATTAGTTTCGTTTCAAACGAAATCAACACTTTCAGTATATTTTGTACGCTTTCATGAGTGAATGGTTTGTAGAGAATACAACGTCTTACTAAGTTTAGAGAGAACTGTAAGGCATTCGTTAAGGAAGCAATATTGTCCCAGATTTTATTTGAGTTCAGAAAATTTTTGAAAAGGCACAATATATGAAACACTACCATTATTTTCTGGTCGTCAGTGAACCGCAATTCGAAGGCAAATCCCCTTGTACCGTTTAGTATTATTTAAGATGACATAATTTCTTTGCAAAATCAATACGAATAATTAATATTACAGTGCTTTTGAGTGGAGATAAAAAACGATTTCTTGCAAATCGAATTATACAGCTCTGTTTATCTTGCTTTTAGCAAAAATAAAACAACCACTTTCAGTTTTTATTTTGGTTTGTAGCGTTTCGGGTAAAATATTGGTATACACGAGTCTGGAAACATGTGACGCTTTCTAACAGTTACTAGAAAATTAAATCTTGTGTATTTTAGGTCGGATTGTTGTTTTAGCATTAAACTAAGTTTGATGGTCGGCATTTGTATTTCATATTTTGTTAGCTCTTTCCTCTACCTTTCATTCGCGAGCTTTTTTGTCAGATTTATAACATACCGTAACCTGATAGTGTAGACCGTTGTATAAATTGGAACTGTTACTCATTTTGTTTCCCAGATACGGCTTTTGTCATGAATTTATGATCTATGTGATCTACCGTAAAAGAATGCGGATATTTTCCGGACTCTGTCATGCTTTTGAAGATTTTAGCAACACATTAAAGTGCGATTTCTTGGCAGTAAAAAGCCGGTATAATAAGAATGAAAGAATTATGGCAAATTGAATACTGTTTATCGGAAAAATTATGCCTTGTTCTTATTTTTACATTTCTGAGCGTATCAGAAAAGAGTACCTCATTTCTCCGGAGAATTTTTTCTTTTCAAGAAAAATCATGCTGAACCAGATTTACGATAAACGCCCAAAATATAATAAATCTTGGTAATCGACCAGCACTATATATAGTTTTTATTTGATGGAATACTACTCCAGCAAGAAAATTACGCTCTTCAGTTACTCGCTTGTATCCAGCTTGACAGCATTTTTGTACGTATAGTTCGGACTAATGTTGGATCGGTCATGGGCTATTTGTCTTTTTTCAGCAAAATACTGGATTAGCCATATCTCGGAAACTTGTCAGCGAACATCTCGACTGACCGTGAAATGTCTGTTTATCATTGTAAATGTAAAATAGTAATCTTTTGTAGATTTTAAGATTGCAGGCTGACTGGGAATTGTCAAGGAAAAACTTTTACAAACTCGTCCTTTTAACAAACATTACTAATACAGAGTGTCCTACTAAACACCTTTTGTCAAGCACGTATGCTATAAACCTGTCCTCTGTCGTAAACAAAAGCCTATAAGGGAATAAAATTAAGATAACATTCTTAAGTCGGTTACTTCAATTGAAAAAAGTATCAATCGAATCTAACATCATTTTCTTTTCAACGTTTACTATTATTTTTGTAGTTATGTTTATAAAACTGCTATTTTTATGAGAATGTACTGGTTTTAGTGATTTATCTTTAAAAATTAAAACCCTCTTAATGGAGAAACTGCCCAAAGTAAAAATTTTCAAATGTAGGTTGTTTATCAGAATAGTTAAACTGTGCCAAAGGGTCTAACATTTGAAGCCAACATTTTACAGCCGCCATTTTTTCTTTTTACTGATTAGTACCCTTTGAGGGAATGTGCTCTTTAGCTCTAGTTAGCGGATAATCTCTTCAACAATCTCATCGTTTTGTTCAGGTTTTAGATCAAGTTAAGTTGAGTGTTTTACATTATTAAAAAAATCTACTTGTGATACCTATTTTACTGACTTTATGCCTCATGCCATGCAGCCGGGGAGTATGTCTTCCAGCGATGAAGCTCAAGCCGGGGACACCGAGGGAAACGCGAATGGAACTTACGCTGAAAGACGCAAGGTTTTACTAAAATTTTCTTTGACTCGCCTTGACAGGCCAATGTAGGCTGTATTCGTTGTATCCATACAGGGTCAATTTATTCGTTTTTTATCTTTTGGGTTAGATTGATTCAAACTGGGCTTGGGGTTGAGTTATTAACATCAACCCTCAACGTACACAACTAGTAATGATACGTTCATTTTCATACCGGTTACTGATGGTTAATTGTGCTACTTCATCAGCAGTTATTGGCTGTCAAAACAAAGCAAGCCTTTTTCAGGTCAACAAAGATCTGTTGTCTACCAAGAGCGTAAACACTTACGGCAACATAACGAAGCAGCTTAATTGCGATTAAATTACCCGTGCCTTGTCACACGGTACAAACAATCAACTCCTATGACAGTTTTCGGGTCCTAGAAAAGGTGCCCGTTATAGTTGACGGTCTCAGCTTAACCCGAATTTTAATCCGAATTAGGGTAAACAAACGAAATCTCTCTCTTTGATCGATCGATTTAAACAGGTTAAAAGTTAATCAAACACATTTTTCATTTGCTGTAGATTTGTCCGCAAAGTGGTTTATTAAAAAGGTTAATTCACTTCTTGACATGTTGTGATTGTCCATGTGTGCGTCAAATATACCAATCGTATGGTTTACAAATGGCTTGCCCTGACGACTTAATTTAATTTTATAAATAAATTTTTCCATATACGGCTATAATTAATCCTGCTCTCTGTTCTGTGCTATACAATCATATCGGTCTGGTTATGTTGATGTCGATGCGATTTTGTCTAAACTTTCACATGTTAAACTTGTGTGCACACAATTTAGCCCGAAATATTGGAGTATCACGACAGAATTAAACTTGTTACTAAAACTTACATACTTTCATGTTTTGCAGTCTTCCAAGCCTATCATGGAGAAAAGAAGAAGAGCAAGGATTAATAGCAGTTTGGATGAACTGAAGTCGATTTTGTTGGAGGCCTTAAAAAAAGATGTGAGTTATTTGTTTTCTCGAATGCCTCGTCTCGTTTTACTCCCAAAATCAATTGATATTTGTATGAATACATTAAATAGCTATCTGTTTTATGTTGATTGTAGAGCACTCGTCACTCGAAGCTAGAAAAGGCTGATATATTGGAAATGACAGTAAAGTACCTAAAAAACGTCGTCCGACAACAACGACTGACTGGTAAGCGTATATCGTAAAGAACTTTTTAAAGTAACATTTTGTGATTTTAAACTAATCCTGGTAATTTTGCTGTGTTCTTATCCCTGTGATGCTACACTAAACGGCATTACAACGCCCTTGGGGCCTAACTTTGTATGGGTAATATCGTGTTCATCCACTTGTTCAGCTTAATTTTCAGCCCATTATCCAAATTACCAGCCACGAACATAAACCCTATACGTTTCCCGGCATTGGCATGGTCACATACTTTCATTTTTATTTATTAGGAATTAACTATATCGAGTTTCACTGACTTAAAATAAGTTGCTTTCGTCGCTTATTTAATCTTTAGAGCAATAAACCAATTTTATGAAATGAAACATGAAGCAACATTGTCGTGGCAAGAGGAGTTATCATAATACCAGCTATTTGTGTTTAAGTAACTCGATACTTTTCTTTTTAGTTTCCCAGCATATTAACTTTTCGTACTATCACAAAAATATGCACAATACGCAATCCATGATTTAATTGAAAAATACCAGCTATTTATTATAAACCGTCAACACCTGTCGTACTCTATTGCAAGATTTAGATCTGTAACTGAATGAACAGTTGATGTATTTTATCAACGCTGTGTAGTACCGCTGAGCAAAGATCCATCCGTGGTTGACAAATATCAAGCCGGGTTCAGTGAGTGTAGAAACGAAGTCATGAGATTTCTCAGCACTTGTGAAGGAGTCACCGTAGACGTTAGGACGAGGTTACTTAACCACTTGGCATCGTGCATCCATTCAATACAAGTAAATTGTTTATCATAATTGGACTTTATGCTTGCCTTCATGTTTGATGATATATAATGAGCCAAATGAGTTGGATATTATTTGCTGCTTCACTGGTCTATGGTCGTCACAGTAGCTTAAATAGCTTTTTTTTCTAACCTAAACGTTTTGTTGTGAGTTTTATTTGTCTTATTTATTGATGCTGGAATAACAGAAAGTATATGGCTCGCTTTTTCAGAACCAGGCAAGTGATGTACTTGACGATGCTCTCTTCGAGCCACTACCTCCGATGCAGCGACGTGTTCTTTCGAACGGAATTTCTCAGACTGCACCGGTACAAGTGCCAGAGGTAGTTCCCCAGTTCAAGTCAGGTTAGCATGAACATTGTGCATAAAAACAGAATAAGTATGTAGCAAAGTTTATTTAACATAAATCGAAAGGAGAATTCAATGTACTGTTTTGCAAATTTTTTTGTTTTACTGGGTGCAAATGGATATGAAGTTTATACATTTTTCACTGTCTATCCATGTTAAATCGTTGTGACTTTGCGCTTGGTTCTGCTACACTTTGTATTAAAAGTGTTACTTTTGCTTTATGTATAGGTGCTTATTCAGTTATGCCAAATACCACACTTCCATATAGTACGTCGGGTTTGAATTCAAAATTGGCGGTTGTTGGATCAGAAATCTCTCGAGGTGCAACTGGATCCCTTATTTTGCAAGAGGTTCCACAAATAAATCCTGCCGTTAATGGCTTCAGAGCTGGAAATATTGCGTTCCTTGTTCCTTCCGTCGGCGCTGGAACACCAACTGCATTGCTCACTCAACTGCCGTCCATTTCAAGCCAAGAAAAGCCAAATAACCTTCCTAGTATTACAAGAACCGAGGCCAACATGACCGTGGTAGATAAGACGGAAGAAAAAACAGTTGCTTCACTTAAAGCTTTTGGTGTTCAAACTACACCTGCTACATCGGTCTTTCTCAATGTTGGTGGGAGCGGTACCGCCTTGTCTCACGCCGCCTTAGGCATACAAGGGCAAGCGGCAGTGCTCAATTTATTAGGTCCAGCTGGCAACTCGCAAACTGGTATTTATCACTCCGCTAATACTGTTGGTAATGTTGACATGAATACGTCGCTTTCAAGTAACGATGAACAATCGATTGCCAGTGGAAATGAAAATGATAATACATCTGCTTTGCAAGAACAGCAGACAAACTTAAATAATTCTAATATAAAGTTGCTTCCGGGTTTATCTCAACAACTGCGTGGAGAATTGCACAGTGGCAAATTTGCTGGTTCAGCAGAATGTGCTTCTTCTAGGTCTCAAAGTAATTGGCAACTTTCGCCTCCAAATTTAAGCAATAAAAAACGAGTTTTCGAACCGAACTTGTCATCTGATAACTTGGTGGTGTCATCTTTGGAAAGTAGTCAGTCTTCTCCAAAGAGAATTTGCACATCAAAACACGAATCTCAAACAATCTTCACCCATGGGCAAGCTGCCTTTATCCCCAGCATCTTGTTGCAGTCACAAAATACAGCCCCAGCTGAAACCTTCATCCCACCAACAGGACTCACTGCCGCAGCAGAAACCAAGGTAACGGCTTCGGTAAATTTCCTTCCCATTGTTGGTGCTAGCTCTACGCGCGATTTTAACAATAACGACAGTAGCAAAAAGGACACCGATGGTCTTCCGAAAGATACGATGTCCAACGTCAATGATCACGATCTTGAATTAACTCGTGTAGCTGCGGCAGTTAAAAGCAATCCGTGGCGACCGTGGTCCAAAAGCGAGTTGATAGATATGTAGTGGTGAGCAGCCAAATGTAAGCAGATTATAGGAATATAATTCTTCTGACATAATGCACTACAGCTTTGCATGCACTTATTTCAAAGAGACGAATTTATTTTGTTTTGTATGTTCCTCGATGCGACTTTCCGCCCGGTGATGCAATATATGCCCGCGATACTGCAGTTATAGTTCCACGTTTTTATTTGCGTTTGCTTTTAATTTTGCTTTTGCATTATGTCGTTCTAACGTTCCTTAATGCACATTTTTAATCAATAAAGGCTTTATATGACATTTTGCACTAAAATGTAATTCATCAATATAGCAGCGCTAAATGCCTAAAGTTCCCAAAAATCATTTTATACCGTACATACTACAACCCCAAAACAAATGCTAAATACAGATGATGCTAAATGTGCGGGTGGCCCTGGATTTATTTTAAAAAAGCAATTTAGATTGGACTTGTCGAACTACGAGCGGTCATAAACTCATCCTAATGCGATTACGATAAATTTGTAACCGTTTAGTTTGTTACATTGACTCGAGGTAACATATACAATGACAGTCAATTTTTTCATAAATCATTGTTATTGTTGGCACTTGACGACTATAATGTATATTTTTACAGATGTGAGCGCATCTCTTCTTCTAAGATATTACGTTAATAGTCATGTAAGATGTTGGGAGATGTTCTCGTTGAAAATGTGGAATAGTTTGAAAGGTTACGTCAGATTTTATCGGCAAAATTCTCTTTTTATCAGATAAGAAATGAGACCGCTTACGATCAAATTTGTCGCATGTGGTCTGACTAGCTGTTTAAAAACACTGCGCCAAAGATAACTACATGTCTAGAAAGTTCCAAAATTGATTGCTAACAAAACCACCTTATTTACTCCCAGTTAATAGTCCACACAAATTTTACAAGCTTTAAAAAATTTTCCATCTTTTGTTTGTTTAGTCTGTTCTGAGAAGATTCATAAAAGATACTTCATGTACTGTAAGTGTATAGAAATATTGCAGGATACATGACTATTAACGTTTATGAATGACGAGTTGACGACGAATGACGATTATGATTAACGATTACTAATCATGAATGACGAGTTGGTCCCTTTTTGTCACTATTTAAAGCAAATTATTCAAAAAAGCATACGCAATCGGACGGACACTTTTGTCAGGGTATTCAGTATACACAAAATGGCGCAGAGTTATTTCGTTTTCAAAATGAAATTATTCTTAAAATTATATTTTGTCTTTCGGGGAATGTGTAATAAATTTTCTGCGACATCAACAGAGTTTTGCTTTTCCAGCAATCGTTTATCGACATATACTATTAACAATTATTATTAGTTGTGTATATTTATTAAAAATCAACCTTATTTCATGATTTCTATTCTATTCTATCAAAATTACTTCAGTAAACCAAGTTATATCCTATCAAATCTTCAAGAATATAGGCCTACGTAGAAAATTAGTGATTCCGCGAGTCAACTTTTGCATATTTTAATTTTCTGTAATAATTTTGCGAGAACTACTACACACAATTATCCAGTAAGAGTCTTTCGATTTTCCTCTTAGTAAATTTATCATTGACATTGAGTCTGTATACTTTTTCTCAAAATATGTTGCTTTCACATTTTTTGCAAACATCTCCTATCACAAACAGAATATTTTATAACTTAATATAAACTTTGTTGGCCACGGAATCAGCTTTTTGCTATAAGATTACTGTATATAAATAACTTATTTTTAGGGTCAATATCGTTCAAATGATCTAAGTTATATGCTAATCTCTTTCTAGGAATCCTTCAAAAATTTATGGGAATCTTCGTTACGGAATCACGACGGCGTCGTTTGAAAAAACATTTACGCAAGAAAAACTTCCTGCTATGAGTTTGACAAATATTCTCATTAAAGCCACAACTCTTCTGACGCGCAAAAATTTACCGAAAAAAACGAGCCTCGTTTCAAGTGTTGCAATCGATCCGCCATATTGATCACGCGTTTTTGCAGAACGTGGGAAAACTTGTGATACTGATAGCCGCTGGGCATGTGGCCAGTGAGAAAAGGTATAATCGGCATAAATCGGTTTACACTGCTGAAGTTATCTTTACTCATCTTCGATTTATCATGTTTGCAGAGAGAGAATTTTTGTTGCCATTCTTAGATTACGCAAACACACCGAACCGACGAGCGTTAAAATCTGCGATCGTCGAAAATGTGCTGCATTTTCGGGTTAAAAGTTTAGTATTTTAGGATTGAATATAGATTGGGTAATGTTTCAGTTGACAATAGTCCAAACTTACCGGCGTTAGAGCTTGTTTATAAGATCGCGTAACACTGAGCAACCAACTTAACTCGGTAGAATAGAAAATTTGGAACAAAATAAATTCATTGGTGTTACATTTTTAATTAAAATATACACAAACCCAGGCTTAGTCATCAACAGTAGAATACACCAACACGAAATATAAGGGGTAACTTACTTTTAATTAAGTTATAAAGTAGATCCCAAACAATTGATCAAAGAAATTTCATACCACATGAAAATTTGAGACTATCAGGATCGAGAACGATGAAAACATACAGTACAAATATCATAAGGGAATTATATGATCAAATCAATGAACCTGCGAATACACTGTACAAGTATATATGATGATACGAAGTATAGTACAAACAGAGTTGACAAGGCACGTATATAACTCGATAAGCGCGTTTTCAAACGTGGAATATTTACTGCGACAAGCTCATGAAATCTCCCTCTTCTTTCCGCCTAAATTGACTCGTACTGCGGCTTTTTCGACCTCGATCTTCCGACAAAATAAGCGATGATCACGATCACAACCAATCCGGCCAGAACACAGCCAACAATGATAGGAACAATCGGACTTAGATCTTCCTTGTCGCCGCTACATTCCTCAGCTGCATTGGGTGAAATGTGGGGTGAAAACACGAGGGAGAAATCGAGGTAAGGAAGTTAAGATAATGAATAGATGAGAGAAGAAAGATGTCGTTTATCAAGAGATGAAGTTGAAGTTTGTTATTTTTTAAAACATTTAACGGCATGACAACATGAAGAGAAAAATAGTGATGAATAAATAGGAGGAATGACAAAAAATAAAATATATCGATTAAATGTCATTGCTAAAAATCATAGCTTGATATGATAATGAGACAAAAGTTTCTTTTTAAAACAATGCATTCCTCCTACATAGACACCTGATCTCAAGAATTTAGAAGCTATTTATAGCGAGTCACAGCAAATGAAACCATAAATGAAGCAATTAAAAATTTTAAAATTTCTACTAAGCTTATAATAAGCAAGCAATATTAAAAGTAGTAAAACCTTCAGTTCAACAAAAACAGCAATTTTTGTACTATTTCAATATCAGGCGCTTCGTCTAATATAGTCGGTGAGAATGCACTGGCGTAAATGCAACCTTATAGACAATACAATCTAACACTGGTTTTAAGACGGTAAAAATGCATCGACATTTCATTATTCTGCTCTTCATTGGCGATGATTGAAATTAAATACGTCAGAAAATATACACTTCATTATTAAACAAGTAAAACTAACAATGTTTACGGGAAACAGCGAAATACGCGACCGCAAAACTATTGTTTATTGCACGTTGACCGCAAACGAGGGTGCACCTCGCCAAAAAAGAAACAAGCGATACCGCTAGTGTAATTTGAAAGCAGAAAACAAGAAGTACTTACAAAGAATTTACAATTAAAACATAAATAAACGAGAATAAATGTAATATGTAGGCATAATCGAGATATTTACAGAAATACGCTGCCGGCAAGATTGCCTCTGATTAGTATTAACATAAGATCAAGGTTTAGTTACCCTATAGTTGTTCACAATTTTGCACCAGCAGTAAATGGTAAAAACAAAACTAATTAATTGCATATCCATTATTAAACCTGTACCCTTTTTATATTATTTTATAGTTTGGTCGTGTTAATATTGGGTTAACTTTGGCTTAGATATGTTCATAGGATTTCATTCTCTTGGCAGTAGCATATTTTCTGTAAGCAAAGAAGCCAATGCCAGAAATAAGCGCCACGGCTACTACTAGAACAACAGCGACAACCACTATTCGCGTTGTAGTCCATTTGTTCTTACTGGCAGAACAATCTTCAGCTGTTAAAGCAAAATATCAACGCATGTTAACAGAATGTAAACGTTTTGTGCTGGAGAAAAGTTAGAAAACATCTAAAGAAGAAGCACTCAATGTGGTTCTTTCAGAAACCTTTGCTAAAGCTTTCATATTGAAAGATAACCTAAATGAGCAAAAGTCGGATGTCATGTATTGCACAGTGATCAGTGATCACTGAATAATGTGAGTACGCATTTCATTTTATCGCGTTCCATTTAAACCAGGGGCGGGCAACTTCTTCGGTCGGCGGGCCTGATATGAGAAAATGAAGTACTTGGCGGGCCGGATTCCTGAATCGATACATTAATCGTGGCCGACCGACATTAATCGTGTATCGTGGAATCGTATCCTGAATCGATACATTAATTGTGTATCGTGGCCGCAGGCCACGTTATCATGTAAGACCGGAAACTGTCTGCGGGCCGCTCAAAATCCCGTCGCGGGCCGGACCCGGCCCGCGGGCCGTATGTTGCCCACCCCTGATTTAAACGATATAGTAAATTCTGCAGATATATTTTTTTTACTCTGCAAAGCCGTCTTTGGCATTGGCTTCGCTGTTCTTTACCGCCAACTAACGACTTTTTAAATAGTGAAGATGAAAATGACGTACAACGATAACAGTAAAGTTAACATTGCATGAAAAAATGAAATATTTGGAGCCGTCATAGTTTTTAACTGAAAGTGAGCATTCAATCGTTAGTACAATGCATGATATCCGCTTTTTTGCTTGCACTTTTTGGTTACATAAACAACCAGCGCCATGGTAACCACAACAAAGAGAATGCCACATAGAACGGTTACGGCAATTTCAGCACCGGAATATACCTTCCGTTCGTCAGTAGCGCATTTTTTCACTTTTGATCCAGAAAAAAAACAAAAAAAAAAACAAGTTACCGACCACGAGGTTAATGCCTTGCTATAAGCATGCCTGTTTCTGGCACATTTTCACTTTCCTTTGTTGCATGATTAGTTAATGATCAATCAAATAAAAGGATTACTCAAATATTAGCAACGAAATTTATTACCTTCACTAACTTTTCCTACAAACATCGCTGAGCTAACAACTCAATTCATTTTGGAATTCACTTTTGCAAGGTTCTTACCTGCACTAAAACCCCCTTCGTCGCTGACTCCGAACGGCTGCACTTGCACATCGGAGATATTCATGTAGTTAGTACCATCCAAGCTAACACTAACTTGTGCCGAGCATTTGTAAGAATGGTCTACATCAGAACTGAAGAGGTTCAGGCTACCATTGCCAAAATCTTGGGTATCGTTGTGCCCTGCATTAATTAGAACAATAATTTTGAATCAGGATTGTTATATAGGAGTTTCTAATCTTTAGAAATTAAAAAGAATTTATCTAACATTACACGCCATACGACAATGGCGTACATTTTATACGCACTTAAATCCAAGACGCATAAGAAATAAAAAGCAATAACATGTTCGTACTTTTTTCAATTCAAAGTGACGTACCAATAATATCATAATTCGGGAAATACTTGGAAGTTGGATCATAATGGACATGAACATCGAACATATTGTAGTTGCTGTTGTCCGATTTGTTGAATAAAAAGACAAAAATAAGCTTTTTATCGTCCATTGCAAGTGTTAAGGAGGAGACATTCGGCATACAGTAGCCCAGAGGCTGAGAACTGTTGTCTATTGGAATCATCACCGTGTTTTTCTGTAATAATATCACGCCTGAAATGACTAGACAAAATCGAAAAAACAAAAATGACTTTTTGATAATAATTTACGCAATTGCACTTTGTGTCAAACAAATTTGCCAATTTACGTGCTGTAGTTGTTTTACTTATTATAAGTCACGCTTCAGGATCGAAAAAACTCACACATGACTGGAATTTTTTATATTGCTTTTTGATTGTTTCTTGTATGACAAATATACCGACCTTTCCCGATAAGGTGGGATAAGTGATGTTGACTGTTGCAGAAAACATGTATCTGGCACAAGCTTTTTTTGTTCCATTGTTTGCTACTGTCCAGTTTCCGGTGCTGGCGGTTTTCGGTCTTTTGTCAGCGAAACAAGCATCACCTTATTAGTAAATCAATAATAGTAATTAAAAACCTAGCAATTTTTTTTATTATACAAATTGGCATTAATTCCTAATTTAATAATAATAATCTATGACGGTTTACATGCCACGAGAAAAGTCAGCATTTCAACTACAGTAGGATTGGAATAAATAGTAATTGCTGAAGAAAAACTGACGTTGAATTCTGTGTTTGGTTATTTTTCATTTGGCTTAAGATTATCTTGTTATCATTTTCTTCAAACTAAGTTAACAGTTGACCAGGAGTTAGATATGATTGTTTCGATGAAATAATGTTTAAACGTCTAGAGTCTAGACTCTAGAATATAACGTCATTACATGGGTATTTATACTATACTTACTCTTTGAAAATTTGTTTTTTTTAACGTCAAATGCTTGCAATTGGATTCCAGTCAACCTCAGAATAACTTTGTTTGTAGCGTTTACCACGATGTCTGTTTCATCCGAGCAATTATAGGAGGACATCAAAGGAGTTTGCAGTTCTTTTATATTAGTCAAATCAAAATTCATAGACTTGTTTGCATCTGGATGTAAAATAACAACATATCAGTCATATACCTAAAAAAAATAAATTAAAATTGTCATCGTACAAAGTCTATTATTCTAAACAAAACAATGAAGTATATTTCATTTTACTGCTGTAAAACAAAAAAATCTAACCAAAAAATGCAAAACGAAAAGTAAATTCAGATTTATTCACTTTTGGCATCTTTGAAATATTTCTCTGTAATGTTGTATGCCACGTTCACACCACTAAGGTAGGTCGTGTTCGTTGTTGTATTTTTCGTGAACATTAACGTGACTCGAATTTGTTCTTCCGGCAAAGCAAAAACGACAGTTGAACTGTTCGAATTATTGCAAAGTGATCCATTGTGCGTCGTCGTGTTATCATAGAAATTGAAACCAATAACTTGCTGAAAAACAAAACTTTTTCAATTAAACACTTACTTACAAAATATAATACATATATATACAATACATACACACTGTGGCTGATTCTTGTGGCTAAACTGAAGTGGTAAAGTATTGTATATGCGAATAAAAAGACGTTTTCACATGTTCAATTACTAAACAAGTGCGTACACCAGCTGACTTGTTTCTGGTGATTATCACGACTTCAGCTACAAGTATTTCATCAAAATTTGAAATAAAACTAAAATGCAAATTTCCTTTTAATTCACCTCGCCCTTCGAAACTTTGTACGTTGTACGCAGCTGCAGCCCCATATTTGCCTTTAAGCAAACGGTGCCATTGGCTTTAGGATCTTCGACCTTGAACATATCTAAGAGGCATAGAAATGTATTAAGTTATATCTAATTTCTATAGCGATTTGCAAAAACAGTAACAGTTAACTAACACACCCACTTACAAGAGGTGGGATCGCGCGGTAGGATTGGAGGTACAATGGTGGTCTCTAAGAATAATGAATAACGTTTAATTCTGTGCAAACAACAGCTATTACCCGTTAGCGAATGTTGTGGTGAAAATGTAGTTTAACAAATTAAAGCAATTTAAATTGTAACTGCAATTATTCTAAATAGAAAACGACAAACCATGTGGAGTAGTGGGAGCTATGGTTGATACCTCAGCAGCGCAATACTTTGCTGTATAAGTAAGAAAAGAATCTTATTAGAAAATTTGAATAAAGTTTTTGTACTAAAAAGTCTTATAAAAACTGTAGACCTTTAAAATAGACAGAATGGGAGAGTGTTAAAATGATAGTTGCGTCTTTTGTAAAACGGTTCAGTTACAATGACAACCGACCTTGACTAAAGTCTCCAGTAGTATTCACTCCGAAAGGTTCCCATTGGGCACTATGAAAAGTGACAGCCAATGCCGCTTGCATATTTGAGCTCTTGGAAATATTAACTATATCGGCTTGTTGTGTAAGATCGCATTTGTAGGAGTGTCCGACGGGAGTGGGATAAAGATTCAGATCTTTCACGGCCGAGGTCTTCATAATACCGTAACCTGAGAAACAACATTGTGATTTCGGGAGAAGCTATACAGTATAGCGGTTCCATGTAATTTATTGCTCAGAAGCAAAGTCATCAACCACATGATAAAAGTACTATAGACCACTTTGTAATTTCAAATGGTATACCGTAGTGATTCTGAAAGTTCCCATTATCTGTATCATAGGAAAGAGTGACATCATCTAAGACGTATTCCATATCGTCAGGGGCGGCAAAATATCCACTGGCTTTGATTTTGTTGAACTGTAGTGTGACATTTATCATCTTATTGTTATATACGTCAAGCATCAAAGTGGTGGTATTTTCTTTGCATTCGGAAGACAAAACAGCAACTTTTTTTCCGTCAATTGGTATTTTGCGTGAGATAACCTGACAAAAATTTTTTTATTGTTATAAAATAGCTGCAGCCAAAAGGTATCATAAAATGAGTGCAGTTGAATACACTTAAGATGTGAAATGGCAATCCCAGGAAAGATAATAAGTTTACGGTTTTGCTCCGTGGTTTCTGTTGCATAAAACTAACCTTCTTCATGATATCATAGTATGAGACATCCAAGGTCATTATAGACTTAATTCGCGCGCAAGTCTTGTTTTTGCTCTTTATCATCCAGTCGCCTTCAGTAGGGTTAATAAGCGGCTGATCGATGTAGCATTTCTCAAGTTCTATGGAAAATTTCTTTTAAATAAAACGTTATTAACATGGCCCACCTACAGTGTATCTATGTACAGTAAATCGAGACAAAACCGATTACTTTTATTCAACTCATGACAATTCTGACATGATGTTGCGCAAAAACTCAGGCCTTTTGAATTACTTGGATTTTTGCCGCTAATTGGGAAGGCCTGAAGAGACTTGATTCCATGGATTCGCACAAAAACGTTGGTGATGTTGTTAGTTTTGTTGTCACTCGCTAAAGAAACCTGCGTCTCCATTGAGCAACTGTAGTAAGAGCCGATGGTGGTTGGCATGAACTGCATTGATGCGTAAACTTCGTGCGCAGTCGCATTCTGTCCTTCATCTGCAAGAAAAAATTACAATCCGTTGAATTAGTTAAAAAAAATTGAAAAATTTCTAGTAGAATGTTTTATGTACAGTTGAACAATAAATGGAAGTAAAATGGTATATCAGTTAATTCTATATCAGCTAATTTAACATTTTTGTACTCAAACTATATAACTTTTAACTTCCACCCGAGACTTTTGGTTAGGTTAGCGAGTTTTCAAATTACTGTATCGTTTTTTCGAACAAACCGTTTTGCCCATGCAGTGGTTCTCGACTTTCTTTATATTAATCTAATGCTAGTTTCGATCGTTTTCAAATCTACGTCAACATAAATTCGCGGTAACACGTAATACTGAAGACACTGTGGTGTGTGATGGCATAAAATTGGAGAAATTTTCTCGGGAGCAGAGTTGTAAGGAGCCGGCCGGACTTTTCGGTTTTGCTTAAGACTGATGAAAAATTCTGACATAAAATTCAAATTCACACTCTACTACATTTGCGTTCTAATTTCACTTTCTTTACACGATTACGCATGCGCGCAAGCTGTGTGCTAAAACCTTCTCACATTGAGCAAAGCGCAACTTAGATAAGGATGACAATCAAAGGATTCATTTGATAAATTTAATCGGGCTTAATACCGGATTCGAATAAATTTTCGGGTACGGGTTAAAAGTATAAGGCCCTATTACAACTCTGTTCAGGAGCGAAACTTAAACCAATGAAAATGTGCCTAAAAAGTTCAAAATTTAAATTTCTTTATCAAAGGAACATTACATATACATTTTATTTTTTAGCGTACATTTTATGTATTATTATTTACATTTAGATTTTAGCCTGTTTTAGAATGCAATCACAGTTCAAGTAAAAGTTTTATCTGGAACATAACATTTATCAGTAGCCTAGTATGACGAATGAGTGCAGAAGCAATAGATCTAAAATCATTTCCAGTTTTCTTAACTCTTCCCCATCTTCACTCAAATTTCCAATCCCAAAGATTTAAATTCCTTTCTTGGTGAGCCAAAGTGGCTCCCGTTGAACTCACTGGTTAAGTCAAATTAGAGTCACTTCCATAGTTACTTTTGGAATATGAGAGGTCCATTGGCCATTCATGAAAACTAGAATTATTTTGTTTGTGCATGCTGCGCTGTTTGAAAAGCTCAACAAAAAATTGAATTTTCTTATAGCATCCACCCTTGTGCCCTGGCGCCCTGGCGTTAGGCTTAGCATCTATTGGGACAAATTGTAACATTGAAGAAGATAGGCAAACATACGATTCTTACATGTCTGTTGATCGCAAGCATTTTTAGAGGCAAAATTCAAACAAGTGTCTATCAGCAAAAAAGATACACATTCATAACGCAGTATATACAACTATGGAAGATGTATTTGTCCATTCAATCAAAATTTGGATCGTAATTATGGCATTTGAAAAATAGCCTACGTACTGCGCTGGTTGCAAAACTTACTCTTGAAAAATAAATTGGAAAAATACTTTTAGAATATTCGGATATTCGCTGGCCATGTTATAAGATTTTGAATACCGACGCACCATATTATGCAAATTATTTGTGAAATGAAAATTTCAACTTACTCAAGTTACTTAAAAGCCCTGGTTTCCACTATATATACCATATCTCAAAACATGATGAAAATAATACCATAAAAATCATTTAAGCAAAAAATAGTAGAGTGAAATTATAGTCACAACGTATTGGACAAAAGATATAAAGAATCAAGAAGCATTACCTGTTGCGTTCACAAACATTTCCTTTTCGATCTTGAAGTCCAGCTGAACCGCGGCAAGAGCAAATATCTGGGTTTTATCGGACTGTGTGCTTTTTTTGAAGGTCAAAGTCAGCAGTTGATGCCTTTTGGTATCGTTCAATTTTACCTCAAAGCTATTACCACTGCAATTAGTGGCGTGTAATTTTGTGGTACCGTTGGAAAAATCAAAGAAAACCTAAATTTATAAGAAAATGTAAATATATATACTGACTTTCCATTAAGCCTGTGACAGTTGAAAGTGGTGAATTGAAAGCTAAGTGCATAAAAAATCGATCGCATTGTACGTAGAAAAAACTAACATCTTCTGTTGAGTTGTCGTTTGATTTTACATACGAAGCCCTAAACTGGAATCCTGCCGTTGCAGTAAAGCAAGTGTTGTTTTGGTCATCTTTTGCAATCCAGTTATCTGCATGCAGGAAACGTAGTAAAGAAAAAGTTAAATTCGTATTACTTTGAAGCAGGGGTGTCAAACTCAATCGCACCAGGGGCCAAAACTGAAAGCTTATTTAACGCCGCTGGTCGTAAGGATAAAACTTGATTGAACGTTTCTTGACAACAGTACATGAATTGGAACAGGCAGCGAAACAACACCAAAATTTTGATGTTTTTTGATTATTATTGATTTTATTAAATTTTGACGATTTTGTTTCATTCCTCTCCTTGCAAAAGCATTGAAGAATTAACAAACAATAAAGAAAAAAGCAGCCTAGATTACAAGCGTTAGAATAAATCAATTTATTCTATCGTATGGTGGGGCAACTGCTGTGCTGCTGTATTGTGCGATTTGTTATAATCTTGTTTTTTTTTGCTTGAAAAAAGTAAGTTATACTGTACAAAGATCTCGCGAGCCCGAAATAGTTCAATGTATAAAATAACATTGCGGGTCGTTTTATTGTAAAGCGGGCTGGATGTGACTCGTGGGCTGGGAGTTTGACACCTATGCTTTAAAACCCTGCAAAATTGCAAATTGTATTATAGTAATAATAGGCCGTATATATACTTACACACAAGCGGATCTACTGGATCGGGTTTAGGTGTTGTTACTGTAAAAAATACACAGTATAAAAGCTGACATATATCATACATATTATTCATGGCCTTTATACTGTACATATAAAGTTGTTCATTTCTATCCAGCACGTACGCATTTAGTATTTAGGCCTGCATAGCCTATTCGATACTGAAAAGAAAATGTCAACAAAACTTAACAATGAATTCGAAACGTTACCTGGCTGAGGAGTGGTTGCAGCACAATCAGACGCTGTGCAAACAAAACAAATGTTAAAATTTGTTGGTCTGTAAAATTGGGAATTGACTGTTGCTTGTTAAAATTTAGTTGCAACGCATTATGGACAGCCTACCCGGTCCAAATTTGTCAGGAGTATCAAAAGCTTGCAACTGTGTCTTTGCTAAGGTCACAACTGGCATGGGCAGGTTTGGTGATATGGAAATGGAGCTGGAAGCGTCACATTTGTATGATTGGTTTTTGGGTGTGACAAATTCATCCAGAGATGTGTTACTGATCATGACCATTTCATCAGAAACTTAAAGTTAAAAATATTAAACCAACAAATTAAGAATATTATTATTATTATCTTCTTTTGTACCGCACGTTAGACTGTTTTGAATGAGGTAAACGCTGGATAATACTGTAATTGATAAACCAAGAAAACTGCAAAACCTTTTCATTTGTTGATGATTAGTTTAAATTGTGCTCACTTGGATGGTTTTGGAAGTATTCGTTTTTAGTATCGAAGGTAACGTTGATCCCAGTAACGGAGTATTCTTGCTGTTTTGCTAAATAAAACGATCTTTTCACATCTCTCAATGTAAAGTTCATCCCGAGATTCACGCCACTGTCCAATTCAAAACTGGCCGATATTGAAGTGTCAGTGCACATGCCAGTAACAGGGATGCCGCTCTTTGGAAATGGTATCATGGTTGTTCTTGGCTGTAATAAAACAGTGTGAAGATGATATTCTTTATCTACAAGAGATTGTTAAGACAATTTCTGAAAGCTTACAACCAAAACATCCGTTAAATAAGCAAACCTTTCCCGATATTTGCTTGTACGTAACGTTCAAGTAACCGGTGGTTACGATTCTTGCGCACGTAACGTTCTTGGAATCGACAACTGCCCACGAGACGGCAGTAGTATTCCGTGGGGCATCCGAAAAACAGGGTTGAGCTTGAAAATAACAGAACACTTTATCCTTTGCATTCAATTACATCTAACTGCATGCATATTTTATAGAAACGATATCTTTACGCAAATCAAAAGGGCAAAATGTTTATGATAAAGCTTACGTTTTCCGAATTTGGTTTGATTATTAGTAAAGGCTTGTAGCTGGAGCGGGCCACCCCCCATTTTGAACCATGTGTGATGTTTCACGGTAGCGTTTGAAATTAATTCTATTTCCATATCCAAACTACACGAGTAAGAATTGTTCAGAGCGGTGATGAAAACGTTTTCTGCTTTCTTAATTGTCGCCGAAATAACTGCATTAGAATCTGTAACGAATTTATGATTATGGCTCAGTTGCCACTGCAGCCTATTCCACTCGATACACGATTTCTTTTTAAAGGCACTTACCTTTTGCTTTCGGATATATTTTCTCAGTAAGATTAAAAACATATTCAACTTGATCCAAGTAATAATCTTTGGCGTTCTTAACGAAAGTAAGTTTGAGAGACTGTTGGTCATCACCATTGCTTATTGTTACGTTAAGCACAGTGTCGTTAGCAGTGGCTTTAACGGTAGTATTTTGGTCAGGATAGAAGTGATAGTTACCCTGTCGATAACAATATACAAGGTCAAAATTTTTTTGCGAATTGGGAGTAGGCTATTTTGGCTCACCTTCCTTATAAGCTAAGGATTCCAACTGCACGTTTTATTTTGAAAATAAAATCAATCTGCTGAATGTGCAGTACCGTAGAATGGCTAACCTATATCTTATAATGTTAGGCCTATATCCTATATGGCATGAGCATAACGTATCCACTTTGGAAAAATACTTGCCACTTTTGTCCCTCCCGTGGTGACGTCATATGTGGCATAGGCTTGAATACTAGCATTAGCGATAAAAACAATTTCCTTGTTTGTAGTATATGCAGTCCAGTCTAAATGCAGAAAGTTACATCAGTATCAAATGAGGGAAGCTACAATTTGAGTAGCCTAAGCTACAACCATTATATAAAACATTGATAATATACAAATATAAATTATAAGTTACTACAATATTTTCAACAGTTCGACTATTTCACCGGAAGTAGTTCACGCAGCCCGTTGGTAAATATAGGCGGTTAGGTGAATTGGTATGCGAAAAGTTGATTAGGATTTAACTGAAGTTTGATTTCGGCTGGAAGAAAGATTTGGATTAACATATCAAAATACTTTGTTTAATTTTACAATGAACTGAATAAAATAGCTTAGTCCACCCGTTTGTTTTCCGGTGAAATAGTGGCAATCTATATTTTCAATTAGGCCTACATAATCTACAGGTAACTGCATAAAATTAAAAACAATGCCACTAACCAATAGCTGACGCTGTATTGTCCAAAACACCTGTAAATTTTTATAACTTTTAAGTCATTTTGAAAGATTTAACTTCATATTGTTGCATATCAAAGCAAACTCTTTATGCGGCTTTATAAAGCTCTTTTGCGAAAATTAAAAATCTATAGGCCTACCAATAATGGACGGAACTCTTCCGCTATATTTTATATCTGTGTAAATACGCCAAAGTGTTGGGCAATTTGTTTTTGCAGGAAACTAGCAATCACTTACCGACTATTTTAACATACCTACGTTTGAGCATTATTAGCCAGGTAGCATGATTTGGCGTCAATAAATGTACAGTATTAATGAATTATTCTAATATACTTTACTACACCCCAAAATCCCACAGAAAAGAAGTCTATAGTTTAGGCTATACCAGGGCTACTATACCAGTATTAGTAGTAACAAAGGTCTTGTTAGATCAGTTCAACATTTGCTGAGGTCCGACGAAAGTTTTTCGTGCGACCAAAATACTGTGGAACTACAGAGTATGAGTGCCAGGTGCCCATGAAAAAGGTTTCAGTTAAAATGATAGCGTTTATTTTCACCATTTAAAGTAACCTTAAAAAGTATCATATTGTAATTTTAACATGATTGGTGGGGGGCAGTAGCAGACCTCACAATCATCTAAGTCAGCTGTCCCATGTAACCGGAATTGTATATACTAACTTTGGCCATTTTCTATTTAAGCTGGAAAATTTGATAACATTACTGGATCCAAACACACCAATTTCTGTCGAGTAGGGTTCGGCCTATATGTGAAAAAATACGTTTAATATTACAGGAATATTTGAATTCAGTCAAACCATTAAAAACTGCTAATTTCTTTGTTTGTTTAATTGTATAAGAAGGAATTTAAACCACCAAAAAAGCGCTAAGCCTACTCGAAATCTTGCATGGGACTCCCTAAAAACTTACATGCTTTTTTTAGACTAGACCTGGAAGTCATAAACTTGCCATATCTGCTAAGATAAGGGATAAGGCATCGATTCATATATAAGTTCATAAGAACAACACCGGCCGGTATCGATTAGTTTAAGAGTCTTCAAAGTGTGACCTTCAGCGTACAACTTTTTTCACAAGAATCTCAATATTATTGGTTTGGTGGTTTCTGTCTCATCCAAGCCTGAGGTCCAACTTTGACACTGCAAAGATTCGGACCGCCGTTTAAAGCAGCTTAATGTGGTTGGTAGGCTACCATTTGCTCAAAGAACTAAGTCTCTTGCCTAAATAGCATAGGCTATTATTCTCAGTACAATTTAGAACCTCAACTACCCCCAACCTGAATAGTGAAAAAACTAACGAGAAACCCCAAGTTTAGACTAGCCTACTAACTTAAACATACCTACAGTATATTGTGCAGTAGCCCAATTTTTGTAAAGTTCTTTAACTTTCGTACTTACCATACAACACCCGTATCAATAAGATTCCAGGTCGTCTTGTTAAATAAATCAGCAAAATCTGGTAGAGCAGTAATAAACGTAGGCAACCCTGTGGGAATCATTTGAGGAAAAACGCAGGTTTGGTCACACGGATCTGATGTAATCAACTAATCATGTAACTCGTTACTTGTATTGTTAATGATCGCGATTGGCGAACAGAGTAGCCTATAAGTTAAATATAGAATAATAGGCTATAGGTTACCGTTCAAGATGGTTAGCCTATTATTGTGCATTGCACATTTTTGTTGAACCCTATACACACAGTACTGGTAATTGGTATTATTAATATGTATACTATATTATAGGCCTAAGTGGGGAGCGCACCAGGCCAGGTACCTCCTGGATGTTATCAGTATCACTCAGATTAATCACGGTACATATTTTGAATAGGTTAAAAGAAAGAAACTAAGCACAACGGCAAATTTGACAACAACAAAATTTGCGGGCGAAAGACTACAGACCTTCAAGATGAGTTGCGTTTACACTAAGTGCAACCAGCCAACCACTGATTCAGTTGTAAAATTAATGCAAAACGAAAATATTTCAGTGTGGTAGATGGAATTTTAATGTCTAGGAATTTGTTATTTTAAAATCATTTTGGAACTTGGTCTGATTTATACTCAAGAAAATACTAAATTACTGTAAAGATGATAGCCTAACTACGACTTACGCGCAGTTAAAGTAGAAAGAATGTTCGGTTTTTTTAAATGAATAATTCCGACACAGGTTCTTAGGGCCACAGCCTTAACGTTGTAAAACGCCAGATTTAGTAGCTGAAATTTGTTGAAGTCAGTTTTTCCAAAAACTTTGCAAATCAAATTTTCATGCAACACAACTCAACCCGAGTTGCCTCGGGTCCAGGGAAGAATTACTGGTAGTCTATTCTTAAATGCACAACCAAAGTGTCTTTAACAAGCGATTCCCGTTTCCAATGGTATTTGCACCAAACAATAACATGTTACCTATAGTTTGCTCTACCGGATTTAAAAATATCTCGCACTTGGTCGGCATTTTTGGGAATTTGTTCCAATTTGGGTTAATGGTCTTTAAATTGTAGAGTAAAAGTAGCATATTACAAGTTTCCGGGACACGAAAATACTGTTCATATAAAGTTGCACGTCTTACTTTCACCAAAAAAGAACAAAAATTAATGGCCTACAACAAGGCTTTCGAGAAATGGTTATCGAATCGAAAAGTTTTTCCCAAAGCAGCTTCACCATAAAGAATATTAACATTTCTAATCACTTTATTAGGGTAATGTTTTTGTTTTATAAGCCAGGGTGATTTTCGTGAAAATATAAGCGCATACACAGAAGGTCTACTAAGGTGTAATAATCAGCCATGTTAATTCACACGCGCACTAATAGGTGTCTCTACACAAATATACATACTGGTAGCCTATTTGTCTGTCAATCATTTTCACGTCCTTTTTGTAATTACTTTAATGTTGTTGCATGGCATTTTTTATTCTAGTAAATCCATACTTTACATATTAGATAATTTGAGCATATTAGGTTAAGCATACATGGACTAAGCATAAATTGAGCCTCAAAGTTGCCCACAAATAAGCATAACTCAGCCTTAATCTTCAAATTTCATACGCTTATGAAAGGAACGTGTAATTTTTTCGATCGAAAATCGTGTTGTAAGAAATCACAATTAAACGAGACTTAAAATACATTCACATGTTTAATTTAGGCTTCTACAACGTATAGCCGCGATGCCAGCATTGTAAGTGTCAGGATTATAAGCAGGGTTGCCATCGGTCTGGACTCAAAAATAAGGACGAACAGGAAACAAGAGAATTATACTACCTTAAACAGTGCACAACATTAGAAGGCAATCAATGTTCCAAAAATGAAAAAACGAGATACTACTTGCATGTTCTCAATTTTTGTATCTCTTTGCTACAAAATGGTATACTAAAGGTGTCAAAATGCCCAAAATACGAACCTCTGCCCTACAAATAAGACGAAAATAAGGACGCAAGTGAAAATAAGGATATTTCTTAGAAAAACGGACAAAAATATTTTCTAAGACACGGAACTTTAAAATAAGGACAAATCTTAGAAATAAGGACGGTATGGCAACCCTGATTATAAGTTTCGACCAAGGTTGAAAAAGTGAAACAGTATTGAACAAAAAACAAGCAACGTTTCACAGACAGAGTTTATTTTGTAAATTTGGTTTTATTGGTATGCTGTAATGTTAGCATCTCCAACACAATTGGTTGCAGAAATGCACGTGAAAAATGAATTACTATCTTGATAACACAAATGGGTACGCAATGCGCTTTTGTTTAAAAATTAAATGTAACACGATAACATTGGATAAAACGAAAAATTAAAAAACATATGTAAGCCGTTACGCTGTAGTAGGAATCGTCCAAATAAAAAACAACGCTTCTGAAGGGAAACGTTCTTCCCCTAAGTCAGTGGTTCCCAACTGGGGGTACGAAGATCCTTGAGCTATATACGAATATATGTACGAGCCATAAAAGCAATTTAATTTAGCAATATATATATGAAAAATACCATCAGAATTTTTTGGGGGGTACGAAGAATGCTCTGACCTGACAGAGGGGTACGAGCAGCAAAAAAGGTTGGGAACCACTGCGGCCTAAGTCATTAGTTTTATTATCAAATGCTTTGGGGCTGCTAAAAGTGTTGGTGGGGACAGACTGGAGTAAACAGTTTGAATTAATCTCTTTAATTGTACAAACACCAAACACTTATTAATTTTTATAGTTGCATTACAATACAAAAACATCAAAATCATTGGTTACCAGTAGCGCATTGAAGCTAACATTGCGTAACTGCTGTGCATGTTCTAAATCGATGAAGTTTTATTATTATCAGTGCTCAATGTTGTCTTCAACACAATGCAAACACAGTACAATTTTACATCAATCATTAATCCTACAGTGCTAGTTACCAGCAGTTTAACAATCGGTTGAATTATTGTCGGAGGCAAAGCGCAAATACTCTCGTCGCATGTTGTGTCATGTGCTATCTGTTTGATAATAATTAATTACCAACTTTTATCCAGCCTGTTTGCTATTGAAAGGGTCTATGTTGATGCGTTCGAAAATCCACGAAGAATAAAGGTAATGAATTCCATTCTTACTTCACAGTTGCCATCTGTTTTGCGGCGTGTTTAAAATCATTGCGTAAGAAACCAACGCAATATTGCAAAGATATGCAAGGAAACCAGACAGACTTTTACATAATACAGTACAACCTTTCATACCATGTGACCGCACCGGAAAACATGACGAAACAATTGAAACTGCGAAGCTGGCAGTGTTGAATTGAGAAGAAAAGTTTTTAGCTCAAGCAGCGCTATGCTGACCGTGATGAATTCACCAGGCTTGATTGAACTTTGGTTACTTTATTACACTTACACATGTGACAATAGAGCTATGAAAGCATTACGTGTGCATTGACAACGGCACATTTTCCCACTGCTGCAAGAATTGATCATTAACAAATATCACAGCTATTTTTACGGCACTTAGAACTTGCGCAATAGAGATTTCAGTTTGAACAGAGTTGCAAACAACTGTGCGAACTGCGCCTGTTGCAGCTCATCAGATAGTTTGGCCCCATTAACAGATTGTATATAACCACATTCTAAAAGCGAAAACACTATACCACGTAAAGCTAGGTGGGTGTAAAACAAACATTAGGAGATGTGAGAAATACATATAACATAATGCGGGTTAAATTAAATAGTTCAAACACGCAAGTCAAGCCTTCACGAAATGGATTGCGATGAAGTAGAAACATACTATCATATGAATTGGTAACGCATTGTAAAGCAACGGGTAAAATGATACCAAGGTTAGCCCAAAGTCGACAATCAAATAACACAAGATACTCGATTTCAAAGAAGCATTTCTGCCAGTACGAAGTTACATCGCCTCATAACGATGTTTCATGCGGCGTCTGCCTATCAAATAGGCAACGATTACTATGATGATGAGACCTGCCAAGGCACATCCAACGGCGATCGGAACCACTATGTTCTTGTCGATGTCACCAGTACAAATCTGGGCTGCATTGAGGGTACAAAGGGTATGTTAGATTGGGGTTAGGGAAGATGGTTATGCGATAAAAAAGTCCTTAGATTGTGGAAGTGAGTCGAATGTTTGTGTTTGAAATCGAGATGAAAACGTTATTGAAAAAGAAAAGTGACATGTAACGAGATGGCGTTAAAATTCAACCAATTATACGTGGCCCAATATGTATTGAAAATGGAAGTTACGATGGAAAGTTTATGAAAATGTACGTCGTGCGTTTTCGTTATACCGATTGCGATAGAGTGGGGAGAAGAAAACACAAGAAAATGCATCATTAACGTTTCTACAAGCCTTACCAACCGACACACACAACTTTCACAATCATCACGCTAAAAACTACTGTGGCAACTGTCAACACAATACCGCAATTATTCGTTTCGACTGCAATTGTTTCAAACATGCAAAAGCCGCAAAACAGTGGGGGGGGTGGGAGGAAAATCAAACCTTCGAAAAGTTTAACAAGCGCACAACCAAAAGCCAAAACAAATCTGTAACAGCCAAATTAGAAATCCAACCAACTAGAATAGTTGTGAAATAGTTTGTAACTCGGAATCACCCACGTGAAGATTTGGGAAGTGATATGGTTACTTCAGGTACTAGTTGATTTGCCAATAACAAGAGCAATAGCTCTTGTACTGTCATAACGAACCAGCAAGCCAGCCCATAATTTTTTTTATTGTTGGGTCGGGTGTTACTGCCTCTTACAATCACCTTCGTTTAAACATTAACGCAACTCTCGTGACACAGCCTCGATTTAAACTGTAAAGATTTCACAATAAACGTCGCGTCATTAAAAACGTTGTTCCTACTCTAGGCATAAACAGTTCTGATCACAGCAGGAAGTCTCCCACAGAAAACAAAGCCTGACGCATACAACCATTGGTTTTAATTTCTACGCCTATTTTTAACCAAATTTGCGCAGTAAACAACCTAGTCAATCTTGACCGGCCGTTTATGCCTGCGGGAGATAGTCAAACACAACAATGGGCACTGATTTCAATTGCTTTTTATTGGAAATAATAAGTGATAGGGACTTACTGCTACGCAGTGCAACTATACAGGTCGAAGGGTAACCAAGACGTAAACTAAAATGACAAACGTGTTACAAATATAACATCACAGTATGTATGTCGTTTAGTGTGCCCCGGCAGTCTCCGACTGGTAATAATATGTTACAATAACAACAGAATGGCGAAGACAGTCAGTGCGAAACATGTCCTTTTTATGTTCATAACATGGGAAAGCAGACGATTTTAATCATTCTCAAATGTTGCATAACACTTTAAAAAGCGATGTCAGTAATTCTACATACACAAATTCTAGGGCCATACAACGGCTTGCGAATTGTCAAGACCGCTAACTTAAAAGTTACTGATCATAACAACACTGCATCAGCGCCGGAAAGAATTAAATTTCCTCGTAACCGGAGCGGCTTCTGCGCCTGCCAATTAGGTAGGCTATTATCACGATTAAAACAAGTGCAGCCAACACCGAACCAACAACAATTGGAATAATTGGGCTCAAGTCCGCACACGATACAGCTAAAGACAAAGCGTTTTATAGGTAAATTACTTCCAAAGTAGTTTTAAACCAATCATACACTCATGAAACACACTCAGACTTATTCATGCCAATGTTTGCATTAAAGAAACTATTACATGACAGACACAAACCTGTTCCAAACTTGTCTTGATCCAACTGGTAGGCTTGGAATTGTACATGCATGGTATGCATTGTAACATTTTTTGATAAAGCTATGTCAATTCCAGATTCACATTTGTATGATGCCTTCATTGTGGCTTTTCCGGTAGTTAGGTTGGCAACAGCATGAGTTTCTTAAAAGAGATTATTAAAGTCTTACAAACACACATTGCAATACTGTATGTTAAAAGGTATCATACATTGACTGTGCCCGAGGGCGATAGTCATTTGTAAAGCAGACAAGCAAAACATGTACTATACTTGTAATTTAGTTTATACTGTACCTCCATTTAAAGCTGCAGTAACTGTCTCCAAGTAATAGCTGCTGTTTTTATTGTCCTCACCAAACATGAATGTGAACATGTTCTTGCCGTCCATATTGACTACCAGTTTACTGCATGAGCTTTTACTCAAGTCAACTTTGGCTCTCTCGGTTACATTAATTGTAACATTGTTCAACTGTAAAATGAAAACAACATTTTAAAGTAATAAATGTATGTATACTGTTATTATTATATATAATACTTATAAAAAAAACAAAAATACCTGAACAAATACTAGTGTGTAAATAAGATAACTTAAGTGGAAAGCGAAGAGAAACTGCAAGTGCTTTTAATAATGAAATTCTATTAACACTAGGACTGGACATAATTTAGCTGATTCTCTTGAGCTGTACTAGGCCTATGGCATTCACCATTTGCTGAAGTAGTCGCTAACTGGCAAATTGGATTGTTATTTGCCGGCAAAATTTGTCTTTATTAGAAATCAAGATGAATTTTTTTGTGTTAGCAAATTTTATCATGCTAAACTCCAAATTTATTGTGGAAATGATATATATTCAAGCATTAAAATGACAACAGGGCAACAAACTTATGTGGGACGACGAATTACAGACACTGTGCTTCAAATTTTACCTACATGTATGTTTTCAGCTTCTAGAACTAGTAATTTTTTAGTTACTAAGCAGCCATTAGCCAGATAAATTTTCCCAGCCCAAACAAACATTCAACCAAAATACAAACCTTATCCTCAAACCAAGCAGTCATTTTGACCAACAAACAAGATACATTCTTATCATCTTTGTAAGTATAAGTGTTAAGATGAAGATCTGTTGCAGGAGGTGCTGTGGTGGGTGATCCTGTCGTAGGTTGAGGAGTGGGAGCTTGGGTGGTGGGTGATCCTGTTGTAGGTTGAGGAGTGGGAGCTTGGGTGGTGGGTGACCCTGTCGTAGGTTTAGGAGTGGGAGCTTGGGTGGTGGGTGACCCTGTCGTAGGTTGAGGAGTGGGAGCTTGGGTGGTGGGTGATCCTGTCGTAGGTTGAGGAGTGGGAACTTGGGTGGTGGGTTGTCCTGTCGTAGATTGAGGGGTGGGAGAAGTAGGAACTTCGGTGTTGTTTTGTGTAGAAAGAGAAACTGTAAAAAAACAATCCTGATTGTAGTTTGCATAAACGAATATGTAATCATAAAAACAACACTTAATATGTTTTTAATTCCTGTAATACAAGCATACAATTATAGATCAGAGAGCATTGCACAACTGCCAAAACAGTTAGTAACTTCAGATGAACTTAAATCAATATAAATTACACGTATAAAAAGTTTAAAAAAATTTCATTCATTGTAATATTGCAATAAAACGTACTTTATAAATATGTACGTACGTACAATATTTATGACTATAATATTTCCACTAATCATGCTTGCAAATTTCAACTGCATTTCTTCATGTGCCCAATGAAATAAAAATGAATTAAATTTGACCTGGGTTTGGAAACTGACCTTTAAGTCAAATGTATGCATAATAACTGGAAGATAATGAGACTTAAATTCCAATTGTCTGATGATAGAACTTAAATAACAATTTAGATGAGACATGAAAGCTTAAAATTACTGTACCAGAGTAATTAAAAAAAACATGACTTTAGAATAAATACTGCAAAATGATTTTCATAATACAGCAATGTGCACTGAACCAATTCTAGACCTGATGCTCATATTGTTTTACAATCATATTCATAACGGATGCTTTCCCTTGCAAATCACTGCAAAAGTCATTTGATTTTTAGATTTAATATCAGACACCTGAAGCATCGTTTATCAAGTCGAAAATACCATTATTAGCATTTTACTTATGCATAAACAAATCTTACATTTCAATGCTTAAGGAATTTTTAACATGATTGCAACAAGACATTTCTATTCAGCCAGTAATAAAAAAATGCTTCTTTTTTTATACGTTCATTTATATGTCAATTGTAATTAGAAATTGCATGTCAAGTAATTTTCAAAAACAAAACACCCATTTACTTACTTAAGTCATATAGATTTTGCACTTGTAAATATTCTTTTCCAACTTGTTAACCAGGAGATTTACATAGCTTCTTTTTAAAATAGCCACTTTCTGACTAACAATAGTAAGCTCAATTAAACGCCAACTGATTCCGTAGTTAATAAACCTCATCTTATGCTTGAAAATTCCATCAAATATTACAGTCACAAAGAATCCGGTAAGACACGATTCTAATAATGCTATACTTTCACATTATTTCTGTTTCTGTCTTCCTCTTAACTACTTTGTAACAGTAACAGTTGAACGGTTTATATTTTACTATAGCAAAGCAAAAATGCTCAGGAGTCAAATTTATTCCCTGTACAGTATCTACAGCATAAAACAAAAATGGCATACAGGCTGATATTTTATTGAGCGCTCACGAATGTGATGCAATTGAAATTAGGGCTGCATCCAAAAAATAGCCACCAGCCCATCATCTCGGTCATGAGCCATAAGATCAAATTAACCGCACACGGAAAAAATAAAATGTTTCCTCTTGAATATTTTAAGCCCGGGAAATGTAGAGTAGAAAAGATATGTTTAGTAGAAAGATTTGTTTGATGCTACACCAGTGTCTTACAGTGAAAACATTTAGATTGATGTTCATGGTAGATATAAATCAAAACTTTATGTTTTCTTGGTGTTTACCAAGAATTAGGTTTATTAAATGTAACTAAAAACACATTAATTACACCTGATTACCTTACTAAGGAATAAAGAAAACAAAAACTCACCAAGCAAAGCGATGAAACCGCAAACCAGAATAAGTTTATGACCTCCCATTGCAAACTTGATGTATTGCTTACAGAACTTTAAGTCGAGTTGATTACAAAGATCATTAACTTTAAATGCACAGTTCACAACTTAATTTTGACTATTGTTCTAAGTAAGCCTGTAAAATACATATAATCACAATTGACAGAATACAACACTTTAACAGAGACTTTAAAACGTGGGAAAAATTTACATATAACACAGTACTGGTAGCTGGTTATTCACAATCCAATCACAATTAATGGCATTTCAAAACAGATGATCTGTGTTTATAGTCAATGACAATATACCATTTAAATGTGTAAGCAATTGTAAGCCAATCTAAAGGGCCCAAACATTACTATATCAAAAAAGCTAAAACACTAAACACTGGCTACATTACGTAGCTGTGGTTGGTTGCCAGAAAACTAGGCATTAAGCTAAATACAATTTTACTTTAATAGTATTAAGATTGAAAGTACCTACCACACAAAATGGTTTAAGACAGTTGTGCAAACGTGAAAAAAATTTAATGATTTAGAAATATTTACCTCCGACTACTGTACCAGAGGTCAACAACTGAATATTCTTCACAATAAATATTTATTACAATAGTTTTCAAATTAGAAATGGACTTCTCTAGCATCATTCGGAGATTGCTCAACTGGACAATATGGGCATTTTACTTTTGACCCTGACACAAGTTTATTCAAAGCATCTCTTGATATAACATGACCACATACCAGACGTAATGGAGGGTTCTTTAAAGTCGTTTGCTGCCTTAATATTGGACAAGCAAATACAGAATGATACTGCTGAGAACCTTCTAAGGCATCAATATCAATTGGTAGCTCATCATTACTAGAGAGTAGTCCAGAAATCTGCCTCTGTTCGATGACTGACTTAATAGCGATCAGTGCTGGTAATGCTTGGCAGCCTGACGAAAAACTCACCATCAAAGGGCTGTCAATTGACATTCCCATTAATTTGCAAGCTTCCTGAGAAAAGGTACTATCTATGTCATCCCACACAGTGTCTGATAATATAGAAGCATAGGGAGAGCCTGCGAGACCCTGTTTGAGGTAAAGGAAACAGCCCATTAATTGTTGTATTTCACTGCTGTGCTCTGGTGAAAATTTCTGAAAGTTCTTGGCATATTGAAGAGCTTCACATTGACTTGAAGGACCTTGTTTAAGAAGTTCAATAAACTTAAGACGATGAAGTTTAAACTCAAGATTACTCTTTTCATGTTGCAAACGCTCTTTATTTCTCAACGCCCAATCCAACGCCGGGTCGATGCATTTTTTACGCAAGCTTTGAAGTATCTCATTCATTTCAATGAATGGTTGACGAAAATTTGTGTTTATTTCAAGTGATGCTTCATGAGCTAGGCTCTCGGCAACTTCCAGAGACCCTTGGCGATAAAAATGTTCACAGATGGCAGTATTTAAATGTCTATGGTGAGTCTCATCAATCAACATTTCATGCATGTTCATTGATCCGCAATCTGAATCAAAGTTTCTGTCAATTGTCTTCCCAATTCTTGAAACACTGCTGTGCAAGTCTTTGTGTTGACCGGAGAGTTTTTGACTTGTTGTTTTCAATTTTTTGCCAAGTTGAACTGTTAAAGATTGATGAGAAGTTGCCAATGACATTTCAGTATCACATTGGGCAACGTCTTGCCTAATTTTTGAAATTTGTTCATGTATTTGATCCAAATTTTGACCACTTGATTTCTTGTATGACTCAAACTTTGCCAATAATTTGTCTACATCTTTTTCTGTACTAATGCAGCCTTCCATCTTTAGAAGTATTCATACATAATGAAACCTAAAAATAAGCAGATTACATAAATGCAAGTTGACATCATTTTATCAAAGCTTATAGTGTACATGAAATGACAGACCTTAACAGAAACCTCAAATAAGCAGAAATGCCCTTAATTAAACCTGCATTTCAATTACACTTGAAGGTCATGCATAATCGTGAAAATTTTTGCAGCATTTTACAAGAGTTCGGTAATAAACGCACTTATAAGCAGAAGCTTGGCGAACTGACTGATTAACTGCTTTTGCATGTATTTACAAGAGTGGCACACACCAACAGACGTTCTATCAATCTGCCAACTACAATTTCCTTCTCTTGTTTGTTAGTATTGTTAAATATAATTGTAAGTTAATTGATCTATTGCAGTATAAAATAAATAAATTTGGTGATCTCGAAAGCTCATTGAACTTTTTAAGAAAAGCAGAACTTAATTGAGTGAAGCATTTTTCACTAATATCTAACAAGGTCAGAAGGTTATCTTTTTGATGCCAGTTTTTGTATTATTAGAAAAAAGACAGTTCAGAATAGCATTCGATGTTCAGTATTTGATTTAACTAATCTGAAGTATTAGATCATTCTGTACTGCCAATCTCTGTAAGCCTTTTTTTAAAAGGGCTTGTTGTCAAGGAACTAACTTTTTAAAATACATCAGAACGTTAATTAAGTAGCTTTTCAACAGATACAGTATATTAATTTCAGGAAGACAATGAAAATCTAAAAAACAACAGTGTCCATTGGAAAGTGAACACAGACAATCTAAAAAAATGCAACGCGAGCGTTGAAGAGGCATTGGACATTGAAATAAATGTTGCCCTTACTTGCCCAAATCTATAGCCAGAACTATATCACTTTCAGACAATACATATGAATTTAAATATTCTTGTATGAAATCTTGGTTTATTGGCCGTGCTAACTTTCCATTATTATAACATCAACGTAGCTCGATCTTTTATGTTAAGTACTTTTTCACTATTTTATGTATAATGTAAATAGACCCTTTGAGTTCCAGATATGTCTTTTCTGGGTGGCAAGATGTTTGCGATCGCCTATACTTCAAAATGGAAATTTTCAACCCACTTTGATTTTTTTTTTAATTACAAGTGTTTTGGGCATTGGATTGCTAAGATTTCGCTCAGGTGAGTCGCATATGAATTCCTTCACACAATAAAAACAACATTTTAAAAATATGTTGCCTACTTTTACAGTGGTTTGAATTCTATGCTCTTTACTTGTTCGATATGACGTCTAGATACATGGTCAGTGAAGCATGCAATGTAAAATGAGTAAAAGTTTGCATGTTATCTGCGACGCGTTACATTGGCTAATTGTACGTCAAGCACAGTTTAAAGTTAAGAAAGTAGAAATACATTTACTGAATTATTACATTCAAACCAAGGTTTTTAATACACTAACCCAAACAACTATTACTTTTTGCTTCTCTCTGCTAGCCTTTAATGCAAAGAAAAAATGTTAAAATTAAAGCCTTTAAAGCAATTTAACGGCATCGACTAGTATAGGAGCTTAAAGTTTCAAGCAGAAAACAACGAGAAGAAAAACGTACCGTACAAGAAAACATTACTAACCTTATACCATTGGTGACTTTCGTATGGTGGTTTGCAAACGAATCTTTTGCAACAAACATGTTACGGTCCAGCTCAGTGATGTCTCCAACAAGAATCACATTACGCAACACGTCACGAGACCCTTTGTTTTGCAATGCGAAGGGCAAACACGTCTCCAGTGGCCAGAACGTCAGATCAATACCAAATCTAAAACGCATTGACTTGCTACAAGTGTAACATTTACCACTTTTTTTAACTGAAAATGGTTAAAGAGGTGTTAAATCTGAAGTGTTTTACTGCATTTTATTGTATTTTATTGCAATAGGTTTGACATTGTTGGTTGACACCTACAAATATAATCTATCTCAGCAAATTATATAAAATACATTCTAGTTATCTTATACTTTATACTGTTTTACTTTAGTCGTGATATGCTTAACCTTGATGTAAAACTGACACATGCATTCAAACTATATTCTTACTACAGTTGTGTAGTCTTTTTTCTTGAAAATATCTTCTTCATTGTCTTTTTCTTCATTCATAAAGAAAAAGTGATTTTCTTTTATATGAAAGAAAGTGAAATCGTTAGTTGATCACGTGTTCACACTTTGAACCAATCCTGTTACCGTAAAATCACGCACGAAATGACGTAATTTTGAAAACAGCAAACATCAGGCTTGATCGGGATAGGCTAGTGAAGCCAGGGATTCAGTAATTTATGGGCCAACTAGAACTAGTCAGAAGGTGGGCTGGCTTAGAATGAGAGGTACGGTGTTTTTATGTGCTTGTAATTTGTAGTAGGCTAGTAACCCTATCTTTAAGTGGGCCTGGTAATAGGATTTCTAAGCATTCTGGAAAAAGGCTTAGGTTTGAGTGATCATATTTTTGTAAACTGTATAGGCCTATAGGCCTAGTTTTTTAAAATGAACACCGTAGCCAGTCAGTTAAAATACTGAAAAAAGTATGGCATATATAACCTTAAAAAAGGTCAGAAGGTTACTTATATTCGACACAATCAGATTAGAAATTAAAGCAGTTTATTTTTAAATGAAGACTGTACGAATTGATGAAACCAGGATCAGATAATGGACCAAAGTGGAAAATGTGGCACATGCACGCACAAGATTCATCAAAGTGTACGCCGAAATTTTTGTCTTCACGCCACTTTATAATACATAAACTAAGAAAAACTGGTTGTTTGAATGCCAATTTATAATAAATAAACAAAGAATTGAGACTTAAATGTATGCCATCAGGCCAAAATTTGCGTCTTTACACGCAGATTTCTCGTCGAAAACTATCCAGTTAAGATAATTAAAGGACATGCAATAAACCAATGACAAAAGAAGTGAAAGAAAAATAGGATATAAAGCTAGATTGACTCAATTAGCCAAATTTGCACGTTTTGAGCCTTTTCGGCTTAGTCACTTTTTCCTGTTCATTGGCGCATGTTATTAACAACTGGCTTGATTTTTTGTCCCCACTGCATTTTTGACAAAAAATAAAATGATTATTTGATTGACCTGCATTATAGCCTATATACTTAGGTTGTCGTAGGTCAGTAGGTAGCGTCTCGTGTTGATTGTTATTTTTCGTAGGACATTGTTTATTTTTTGCCATGCTAACCGTTATACTTATTGCATAATAAAAAAAACATGCTCACGATCAAATAATGAGCAGGAAAAAGTGGTAATGTAACGTAGATATAGATGATGTTAACACCACATCAGTCATCAGGTCTATCAGTATATAGATAGTAATTAGATTTAGATCTTGCTGGCTAGCTTATTTGGTTTGTCTGTTGGGTAGGCTATTACTCCTGTCCTGTTACCAATACTGTTGATTGACCTAACGGCTTCCTATCGGTACAGGTATCAAGAAATGAATATAATGTTGTTTTTGGCAGGTTGTAAGTTTGTTTTCTAAGCATAATTTTGTGGTGGACATGACATGCCAAACAGTCCACTAACTTTTTATCTGCTATCTGTGTTGTATATGTTTGTTTGCGATAATTGCATTGTTCACAAAGATTTTCTGTTACAATATTTGTTCAAGTGAACATTATGGAAATAAGTCAAGCATCTTCAAATCAAAGTCTAAAACTATCATCAACGACGACCTCTGATGCTAGCAATGATGTACATGAGCGACATCCTTCAATTGAAACTAGAGTGTGTTTGGTAGGAGCAGTCACAAAAAACGAGGATTTAAAAGAAAAGTTAAAGGTTAGTTTTGCCTTTTATACTTCTTAGGCTTCGTGACGATAGCGTGCAATTTAGTTAATTTCTGCATGTGTATATATAATACTATCATACCATAGTTATCTATGGAAGAATGTTGATTCGACCAAAAAATATTTTTGCTAAATATATATGTATCTTAACTAGGTTGTTTTACTATATTTTGTCAAATTACAATTTAGTGAGCATGAAGTTTTATTTTTTAAAGTCAGGTTTTTTGTTTCTGGTTTGTATTTTCTACCCTTGGTTTACACGAAGTAGGCTATTCATTTCTTGGGTAGGCTGTTCATTTCTTCTTTGAGCTGTGCCAGTTTTTACATATATAACTTATTTTATTATTTATAGCCTACAGCAGGGGTCGGCAACCTTTCGTATGCAGTGTGCCAGTTTATGAATAATGTCAAAGTATCAACAACTCGCATGCCAAACATTTATTTAAAGCATTTTTTACATCTTATTAAGGTGATATAATGTGCGCGTCAAATCATCTCACGTGCCAGGGGTTGCCGAACCCTGGCCTGCAGTGTGCGTGTAAGTTGCTCCCCTTATTTTGCTTTAAAGAATGTTACAACTTTTGTTTTTTAATATGAACAATAACCGTATAGGAGCATATTTGAAGTACAAGTGAAAAATTAGTGCACACAAGTGTGAAGAAAACCTTCATCTTTTTTAAAGACTTTGTACTCACTTCCTTATTACACATAAATCTCTACCCCAATTTGGTGCTCAAAATTGTAATAAAAAATGCGACCTGTGTGCAAGATTTTATGGTAGTTTTACTAAAATGTTGATCAACATTATGTGTTGTTGGCAGCATCTTTGCTGCTATAAGCCTAATTCTGGAAAGACAGGCTTTTATAGTGTATCTATTTTTAAAAAAGTCTTTCAGCCTGTGCACAATGTTTTAATTATAAACCATATTTATTTAATGAACAAATATTCTGTCATGGTCATGGTCAAAACATTTTAAATAGATTTTTTTTGCAAAAATGTATATTTATTTCTATCAAGTTTCCACATTTGCATAGCTGACTTTCTAGAATGACACTTTAGAACAGCGGTTCCCAAACTTTTCTAAAAATTTTGCCTGGTGGACCCTTTGCAATTATTTTGATATTTCGCGGCACTATAAAAATCAAAGAATGCTATAGGAAAAATGCAAAAACCACACCAATGAAATAAAAAGGAAAAACTATCAAATACGGTAAGCGTTTAATGGGATGGGTGCACTTGTTTTGCTGCAATTAATTCATCAATGGTTGGTTTGGTTTTGGATAGCGCAACTCTCATGTCGTGTACCCTCTGAGGCTCTGAAACTGCTTTTAAGCTTTAAAGACTAATTCTCATTGCGGACCCTCTGAAAGTGCTTTACGGACACCAGTTGGTCCGCGGACCCCAGTTTGGGAACCGCTGCTTTAGAACGTTGGCCTCTTATGCAGTTGACCAAGGTTTAATTCTCGGCTTAACTCCTGCCAAATACTTTAATAACGGTTTCCGCAGTTGCCTTGCTTGGCGTTCACCATGCAGTGTCATTCCGAAGGATGATCTTTTGCTGTGACAAGTGCTGCACGGCATGGTGAAGGCCCCAAGGATGGTAAGACAGTGCATTACATTGCGCATGAAGCCATCTACATTGTGCCCATGCAAATACTACAGTGTGCCCATGACTAAGTGATCATGTTTCTAGAAAATGAAACTGGGTCTTTGGATTTTTTGGCTGTTAAATGGTTGTTATCAAGAGATGGCTTCTTTGTGTTTATGTTAATTAGGATAGGCTAGGAAAGCATGAAGACTTAAAATTGGTTCCTGCTGACTTTCAGCCCATTTATGGGTTAGGGCTTATTTTTCACATAAGGTTTTCTCACTACGGAGGCCTAATACTGTAATTTGATTAGAACTTGTTTTTTGGAGAAACACACCACTTGGCCACACAGTTTACATGTAGAAGCCTACCATTGTACTTACGTACATACAGTATTGATTTGGTGCGTGTTACTGTATTTTCATAACTGTAACATTCCACTATTTTGCTTTAGCTTATTAGACAAATGGAAGTTCTTACAGTTCATATTCTGAAACAAAGAGGTGGTAAGCCAAAGTATCAACAATCGATCGTAACAATGGTATTGCAGATTTTGATTTGAAATTTTCAACTTTAAAATTCGTTTTCTGTGGCCAAGTCATACCCTGCATGTTACCCATTAGTTTCAAAATACCGTTGGAGTTTAGGTAATATGGCAATGGCTTAACAATAACATACTCCTGTTTTAAATAGGATATCTTTTCTTGCAAAACAATAGTTCTATATACCCTGGTTCTCAAACTCTTTATTTCTATTCCTCCTGCAAGTAACCTGCCCTTGAATTGAAACTAGCATGTTTAACAAAATTTTGTTGCAATTTTGGTTTGCAGAGTACGATAACTAAGCATGACGAGGCATGTGGGCATTGCTAAACATTTGAAGGTTCTATTACAATTGGGTCATTGGCTTTGTTTATTCTTGATGTTTAATTGCTTTTCACAGCCTGTGCTGAGTTATGTCTTTGTGTGTATATAGCCTAAAAACTGTGTATCATTTATACCGAATTTGCTTGAATTCACTTGTGATTTCAAATTGAGGGCAATTTTTTCTTGCCATAATAAATTTATTTGACTAGTACCATATGCAGTACCAGTACTGTGCTGCTAATCCAGTTAATCAGTAGTTACTTATGTATTGGTAGTTATAAAGTTTTTCGAATCCGCTTCATTGATAAGGCAACATTTTCACACTACCAAGAATGTAGAGACGCTTTTGGTTTGTTAATTTGTTAATATTATTTTATGCGCCTTTTAATCAAGGCCGCCTTCTACTCCTTTTTAGAATCATTTTGTGCCCCTTCTAATCATGTGTGCCTATTAATCGAGTAAATACGGCATGTAGTTAGTTTGCAACACTTTCAATGTCGTTTTTGTATACGATCTTCTCGATTGACTTAATGATGTATGCTGTTAACTTTGACCCATATAAAACTGACATTTATATACAGGACTTAAAAATTCCCTACCTTATTTCCAATGATGGCAAAGAATACAAAGATGAAGATGATCCATATTTTGAAACTATTTTCATTTTGGAAGATTTTGAAGGAGAATTATTTGAAGAGCTGAAACGTTCTGATAACAGATTACTAGGCCCACCTGTGATTTCTTCTATAGCTGTAACAAACGAGGTATGTCTACAATATAACTTAAGCAAATTTTTAAATATCTTTTATACTCTAATTATTCGATATGTTTTTCCGATGTATTTATACCTCAAATTCTGTTTATTATGCCATAGCCATTGCCATACACATGTCGTCCACTTTATTGTACCTGTATGCATGGACTCAATCTTTGCTTCACAAACTTCAAGACAAAGGACCATTTGGCCCATTTGGTCACCCTCTGCCACTACATGGGAGCATGCATTAGAAAAGACATGAGTGCTAAAATTGACTTTCTTGTAACCAACAGTTTGCATGGGCCAAAATTCAGGGTAATGATTGTGAATTACTATAGTACTGTTTTATTGGGTCAGTGTTTGATGTAAAGCATTGGTTTTGTGATCTCTTTGGGCCTAGTGATTAAAAGCATTGGTTTTGTGATTTCTTTGTATTGTTCACAGACTGCTGTAAGTCTTGGGACACCAGTAATGAAAGAGGAATGGATACATAGATGTTGGGCTGCACGCCGCAGAGATAAGTTATATCAAGCCACTGATGATGAATTTCTTACACCTTGCAAATCTAAACCATTTGAAGGCTGTACACTAAGTTTTTTAGGATTTTCAGGTTATATTGAATACTATAGATTTTTTTGTTGGAAAGCCATTTCATCTAATAGCTTAATTAATGCTTTCCTTTTTTACCTGCAGTGTTTAATTCAAATAACATTACTCATTATATAACAGATGCAGAAGAGAAGGACATGGAGGAGCAAGCAAAAGAACAAGGTGGAATAGTGGCTGCAGTTGGTGATACCTCATGCACTCACTTAATTGTTGAAGAAATCAATGTTAAAAAGTTACCGTTTGAGCCTGAAGGGAGATTATATATTGTGGTTCAAGAAGTAAGTGAAATTTATAGTATGAAATATGTCACAGTCTTCTTCAGGCTGTTCCCTGTCAGATCTAAATGAATCGCAATGACGAATATTTATTATACATGTTATATTTTGTTAATTATGAATAATATTGAATAATCTTTGTGCAGTGGTTTTGGGGAAGTATTCAAATAGAAGCCAAAGCAGCGGAATCCATGTACATTTTTGAACTTGTTGAGTATCCGAAAATGTTGACTCGGAGTTCCACGACATCATCTTTATTAGGTTTCACACTGAAGTTCCTAACATTATGTTTATATTTTCATGAAAATTTGGCATATAAATTCATCCTGGTAACGATTCAGATATGTCATTACGTTGTAGGCTTGAAAATGCTGCAAAAATCTTTTTGTGGAAATCACCGTTCATTTTCATATTAAGTTACCGCATACTTTTTCAGGCACCCCGAAATGGAGAGGCTCCACAAGCAACTTAAGAACTAGATCTCGAGGTTCCACTGGAAAAAGTTTTTCAAGGAAAAGGTCCCGGCTCCGCGAAGAAACTCTTGCAAAGCTTGCTCAAGTAAACTGAACATCAAACTTTTGCAATCTATAAATTGAAAAAGATCTTTAAAAACTTTAATCGACCTTCATTAGGAAAGTGAAAATGACCCTTCAAGGCCACCTCGCAAACGTCCATCAACTGACACTTCCGCTTGTGTGCCTGATTCTATGTTAGATATGTCCAACAATACTACCATTGCTAGCTTGAAATCACCAAATACGCCAGGTATGTCTGGATCCTACACCATGATAATAAGATCGAGATAATTAAGTTGTCTAACTGCATTGAAATCATTTATGAAGTGATGTCTCTCTGAACATCTGCTGTAGTAAGTAGCAGTTCAATTAGAATTGGTGATCTGTTTGGAAGCCATGCTTGTAGAGATAATTATGCAGCAATATTTATTAGACATACCATTTTGTTTAAAGAGAGACAACGTTCTGCTAGACTGAGGAGCAGGCGTAGATTGGAAAGTATCCCTGACATATTTGATCTCTGTGAGAAAAACTGCAATTCAGTTTCTGTTTGTCAAAGAGGCTTAGTTCCCACTTCTTCACTTGTGCTTAGCCCATACCAACAGCCAGGTACCGGCCATTCAGTGCCAGACCAAAAGTTAGATGGACAGGTTAATAGTGTGGAAGGAAACGAAGAAAGCATAGGTCCTAGAATTTATGATGAGGACATTGACTCGAATGTTCTAAATCAGAGTGCTGGAGTAACTGAAAGGAGAAAATATAGAAAACGTAAAAGTTCTGAAAGTCCTAATAATGCAAAAGGTTAGTTTCGTATTAGCAATGGTTAGGTAGGCAGAATTAGGTAAGTTATAAACTCAATCATTATTTGATAAGATGTTAATTTTCAGAGGCCAAAGGTGTTTTTGAGTCAGCAAATGGCTCCACAAATGATTTCAACAAATGCTTTTCCTCATCAGTCATTTTTGAAGAACCAGAAAATTTTTCTGACAAGCACGTTCGGAGGTTTTCTTTCGTGGAATGTGGGTTTAGAAAAGGAAGATTTTCTGCAGCATCTGGTGCTCTTAAACGATTTAGCCTCTTAAAAGACTCAGGAAAATTTAAACCAATTTTAGAGCATGGAATTGGTGAAGTAGAAGAGGATAATTATGTGGACATGAGTGAAAGGGATAGTTTTGGCAGAACATCTAAGACTATTACAAATAATGCAGAAAATTGCATTCAGAATGACTTTGATACTAAACCAAGGCAAGGTAGTCAAGAAGAAAATTATTTTTATGTCCTCAGTTTAACTCGCTAGGTGTTAAATGCTAATATCGTTTAAAGACATTGCTAATTGCACTTTCTGCTGATAGTATTACCAATCACCATATCACAACTAGATTATCTGCACAAGATAATATTACCCAATTACATATATTTCAGATAAAGTCGCTAGCCCCAAACCTGCTGTTACATCAGCAAGATACCAAGTAGCTATGGAATTTCTCAACACAGAGAAGAATTATGTTGGAATATTACAGACTATATTAAATGTATGTACACTTTGTAGTAATGAAATTTTAAAACTAAACCTTCGACAAATGAGTTAATGGCCAATAGGATATTCAAAAATTGGGTGATTTTCTTCAGCTTTTCAAGAAACCCCTGGATGACCCAAACCAAGCTGGTGGTCCTATATTGGCAAGTGAAGACATGAAAGCAATTTTCAGTTCCTTGCCTGAAATTGAGGCAGTCCATCGTTCAATGAATAATGATCTGCAGTGTCTAATGGCAAAATGGAATGACACGTCTTGTATTGGAACATTAGTTCTAAAATATGTAAGAATTAAGATAAGAATACCATTCACCATACGTGTATAGCAGTCTTGAGGCAGACGTTATTATCCAGCTATAGCATCATAATTTAACCAAGTTGTTTTCTAAGCGCTTTTACACTAGCAAACTGCTTCATTTCTTCTAGGCTGATGAATTTGGTCGATGTTATCCTTCATTCGTGAATTTCTTCGAAGTTAGTGTTGATACGATATCTCAGTGTGAGGCCAGATCTGCTAGATTTCATGCTTTTCTTAAAATCAACCAAGCCAAGCGTGAATGCGGTCGGCAAACTTTGGCTGAACTTCTTATTAATCCCGTCCAACGACTGCCCAGAATCATATTATTGTTACAAGGCAAATTATGAGAATTACATTAGTAGATTTTTACATGCATAATTGCTTGTGCAATAACTTGTTACTTTAATTTATAACTTCCGATATACTGTACGATAGTGACTGTGGTGGTATTTGTAAGTCTCGACAATTCACATTGCTGGTCAATTATGGCTTAGACATCAAGAAACACACGGAGCGTGAAAACTCATCCCACCCGGATGTTGCTAGTATTTCTAACGCACTGGATGCCCTCAAAGAAGTTATGACCTACATCAATGAGGATAAGAGAAAAACGGAGTCTCAGCGGCAAATATTTGATATCGTTTACGAAGTCGATGGTTGTCCGCCCACTATCGTTTCTTCGCATAGGTGGAAGGCACTCTATAAAATTAACTTGTACAAAGAACAGTTTACAGTCTTGCTTTTCAGTTGTTTTTTTAGTATAATAATTAATCATAATAACCAACAGCATATTTGTAAACTTTTAGGCGATTTGTTGCGCGTGCGGAATTGCTGGCAATTGACGATAATTTATGCAGTAGAGGCGACAACATCAGTCTCTTTATATTCTCAGACTGCGTGGAGGTAAGCTGTGTTCAGTGACGCATTTACTGAAAAACTAGATCTTGTAGTGAACAGTTACCTTGGAGCGTAGATAGCTCATGCCACTCTACGTATAACGTTTCTATCATTTCTTTTAACAGATTGCGAAAAGGCGCCGAGGTATGAAAGCGAACAATTTCAAAAGTCCCAACGTGCACGCCAGACCTACTGCCAACGCAAAATCTCTGAAACACGTAAAGTTAATGTCTTTGTTCCACATTAAGAAGGTGGTCAACATCAACGACTCTGACGGTCGGTTTAATACAATGTACAATGTACATGTCATCACTTTATAATCTATAAACTTTTGAAGTAAACTAAAAAAAATTAAATCAAGAAAATTGTATTGTAATCTTCATGCATTAGCCTTGCTTTCAATTTTTTCGATTTTTTTTTACACGACTCGGTTTTTGTTGTGCAGAATGTGAAAACGCGGTCGCTTTGTATTGCCGAACGCCGACGGACACTCAGGACTGGCTGTACATGTTTAAAGTGCTTTTCTGTTCGGAAGATAACAGTGCTCAACCAAAGGAGGTAATCACTCTAATTTGCTTCCGTTGGAATTGCCCTTATACAAAATTTACATCCATAGTCAGTTGAAAGAACTTTTGTTTTGACAACAGTTATTAATAGTTGGATTTATCAACAATTTTCCATATTTTACCTGCTATCTCTCGTGTCATGTGATTATTCCGGTGCAGATATATCGACGTGTTCCTTTAATTGCTGAATTTACATGAAGTGGCGTCTTACGTGGAAGTTCTGTTGTTGTACTTTTTGATTTATTTGTCTTATCCCAGGATTCTAAGCGCGATAACAAGGAAAACGAAAACGAAACCGAAGGTGACACTGGGAAAGGACAACTGCTTCGAATCCTGGCTAGGCACCGTGCCAGTGCACTATGCAAGGCTGTTGATGATAACTTCGTTTGTGCTGTTAACCCCCATGAGCTTGATGTAAACACCACTGATCTAGGTTCCACCCTTGGACGCGCTGTAAGGTAAGCGTTGATGAATAATGAGATGGAAACAAAATATTGAATTAGTCTATTGATCAAACGCAGGCATAACTTTTAAAAGCGTTCAGACTGTGGTGTTGGACTTGTGACAATGCTGGATATCAACAACATTTCTAGTTACCACGCTTTGTTTAAATTACTCTTATTCGTGCATTGTTAATTTGTTATCTGGGCATAATTACTTTGCCCTTTCCAAATAGAGACTTAGCAACCTGTGTTGCAGATTTAGAGATGCCACTTGCTAACGGCGTTTCTCCATAACGTAACATATCCAATATCCATAATCTATACCATAATTCCGTAACAAATATAATGAAAAAAGCTTAAATTCAATTCAATAATGTTTGACAACGATTCTTTTTTGTTTTGTAACAAAGTGGTTTATTATTTTCTCAGGGCCGCAAAGAAGTCAAGTCGCAAATTGACTCGCGCCTTCTCATTCACTCGCACGCCCAAACGAGTTGTACAGCGTGCGGTGTCAAACATGCTAAGTCCGTCTCAACAGAGACCACCGACTGGCCTGTTTAGGACAGAGAGCGCAACGTCCAGGGATTTGGAGCATGACGACACTTCCAGCGTCGCATCTAGTCTTACGCCTAGCATGAGCGTCACCAGCCTGTGTACACCTCAGCGAGATTGTCGTGGAAATAGGCTGTCCAGCACTGTAAGTTTAAAAGGCCTTGTTAAGGGTGGATCGGAAAAAAAGCCTGTTAAGGGAAAGTACTGCATCTTTGACAGCAGTTTTGACTCTACTGACCACGATAATGACCTAATAGACGACATTCCTTAGCAAAATTGTTAATTCACTGCATGCTGTGGTTTTCTCATATGATGTTTCCGAATAGTTTGTGTTTATAGGATCAACTGAAATCTGTACAGAGTTACCAATTTTGAAGTTTAGTCTTCCTAACCTAAATTCACTTTTTTTCTTTTTTTTTGGGCACTCTAACATCGGCACTGTGTGTACCACCGTGATATCTTTTTCACCATTGTGACATCATAAACATAGTGTGATGATGATCCGATGCAAGTGGAATACGTACAATCGCCAATGCTCAAAACCTCAGTGAGTACTTTAACTCTGGCGCGTCCACCTACGGCGGCAGATTTATCGGATTTTCCAGCCGTTCCCACTCCGCCTGCCAGAAGAAGAAAACTTGGGTCTACTATTAAGGCCGCAACGGTTGCCTTTGGAAGAACGGGCTCTTTCCGGCGTCGTAACAATACCACGAAATACGAATCCGCGGTTTGAATGTGTTTGCTTGGAAAGTTATGAAGGTGCTTAGATAATAAGATTATGTGTCAGTATTTATACAAGCTGACGGTGACCGCGGAATGCTTTCGCTTGTGTACAATTATATGCTAATGTTGCAGGACTGCTGCAGATGGTCGCATGGTACTGTGTTTTTTTGTATAATGCGCCCTTTGAAAAAAGATATGTGGTAGTAAAACGCTTTGGTTTGCGAAGTTTTCACATACCACCGCCTTAAAAAACAGTTACCGTTTAACTGTGCATGATGCAAAGCTCCACCACACTAGTCTTATTGTTCTTTCCACCACTGATCTTAAAAACTTTCGTTTTGTACTTACCAAGCGTGCAGGCGCATGTGTTTTCTTTTTGTGGTTGTCTGCCAGTGCTTTGCTGTAGTGTAGCTCCAGTTAATAGCTTTCGTTTTCGCTGAACTGCTTGTAATAAAAATCAAATATTGGGATTGTGGGTGTTTTAAATTATAATATGATATGGCTACAATAAATGACCATTTTTTTAATTATTCCGTTAAAGACCTGCTACAGAGGAGCGGAATGTTTATTTTGTTATCGACTGCAACCAGCAGGCCCAGATTTTATTAGGTTGCAGTATAACCAGTTCAGCTGCAGTGCTACATCATGAACTACAACTTGTAAAGATCAGTCGATGCAGTACATTTCGCTGCATGGCAACAATATGTTAGTGATAAATGATAATCAACAAATAACGCTTTCCAACATATTTAATTAATCCCCGAATACTTTTCAAAAAGTATAGTGAGCTGTGTACACAACAATTGAAAGCGCTTCATTGGTGATATATACGTTAGGATTAAGCACCTAGGGGTACCCTACCATAACACTTTGCTGTTGACAAGTTTGTTAAGAGTCGTCTTGACGCAGTAGATAATTAGGATTGTATTAGCTGAAAAGCCTATAGTCTGGGAAAGGTGATTTTTGGGCTTACGTCTTTGTAATGTCTCGTGTCATACAGTTATAAGTTCTGTTTCGTGTAAAAGCTAATAGCCTACTACAGCACTCTATGACAAGAAGAGGCTATATCAGTAGGCCTATATGGCCTAGTTGCAGCTCATGAGTAAGACGTTGCTAAAAGCCTCAGACACTATCACCATCATGGTAATAACATGGCTTAGTTAGATTTTTGTAACTGAGAATGGTAATCAGACTTTAATTTTATGTCCAGGCTGTTTTTTGTAGATGTCAAATCATTTGCAAGGTCTTGCTAATTTAGCTTAAAGTTGGATACTCTGTTCGTTTTTCCAAGTTTTCCTTGATTCCAGATTTTCAACCTGATCACCCATTAACGTGTACAGGTAGGTGAAGTTTTGAAATTAATTAAATAGCTAAGTTATTGTATGAATTGCCGACTGTCGATGTAACTAGTCTGCCAATACTATTCTAAGTTGGTCGTTATGTTGACTGAAAAGTATGGCAGTTTTCGATGAGAACTAGTGCGTGTGAAGACGCATATTTTGGCGTGATGGCATGCACCGAAGCCTTAATAACCTTATTATAAATTGGCGTTCAAGCAACCACTTTTTCTTTGTTTATTGATTATAAATTGGCATGTAGATAAAAAAGATCGGCGTACATGTTGATGAACTTTCTGCGTGCAGGTGACACACTTTCCACTAAGGGTCATTGCCAATGTATTCAAAGTTGGTCTGAAGCCAAACTGCTTGAAGGTAGCATAAAATTTTGCTTGCGGAGGCATGCAACATTTGGCCCGCCGGCCACTTCCCACACAGACTTCATCAGGTCTCTTTTACACTCCCATATTAGAATGAGTATTGATGAATTATTGCGTCATAATTTCTTTACTATTACCTCATAACTCTGTCCTATTCAAGCTTTCAAGTCGAAGTGCAAAAGTATGAGAAACCTACTTCATCAAGTTGTCCATTATGTTTAAATGCTTTTAATTTTTGTTTGGCCCTCAGCTTCATTACACTTGTACGTTGCTGACCATCGAGATAAATAGTTGTACGCCCCTGATCTACCTTAATAGTAGTTAAGTTATGTTTACTGGTCATCACGACACACGCAATTATGTGTATGTGTTAATAACTGTCAAAATTTTTAAAAAGAGTATGGCGATTGCATACTGATTTTTGTGAGGTTAATTATCTCCAACCCATAGTGGAATCGGGGAATTTTTTCCGCCATTTTCGCCAGCAGCCAAAATAATTTACGCAGTTACGCCAAAATTAATTTTATTTTAAAATTTTATTTGATTAGTTTATTTTAAAAATCCATCGACTGAAAAAATGTGTATGTACGTCAAAAATTTATGTTTCTTTAGAATGTATTTAATATTGTAATTCTTAATATCCTACCAGCTATTGGGTTAGTAGATGATAATAGCTTACCTATTAAACCACAATACAGATAATGCAATATGTGTAGAATGCTGTGAGAGTTGACCAAAAAGAGAATTGCACACCTAATGAAAAAGTATGGTTAAACAGGGTCATTTTTGTTGGTGTGGTTTCGTACTTCACTCATCTCTCGAGCCCTAGTTTTTAAGAAATGAGCATTTTTATTTGGTTTTTCACTTTTTTGTTATCTTGCTTGAATTTGGAACTGTTCATAGACTTAAGACATTAGCATCCAGTATTTCCATACCAAAAACATATTTTTTATTTTTGTAGATTGGTTGCATTGGACATGTTGTGAAAAGATTTTGATGCTCTCAAGTTCTTACCAACACTTGTTTCGTGACGGACAACAAAAAATGACTGTGACTAGAGAAAAGCGTCTGATTGAGGATTTGCAGTCAGATTTGCGAGCACTTTCCAATGAGACAAAGAGGAGATGTCCTCCTGTTAAAGAAGCTGCAGAGTCAGCAATCATGAAAATTCGAACAATTCTTCCACCTGGACATCGATTTGATTCTCAAAAAATTATTACCCTTCTTCGCCAATCTTGCAGTGACATCATGCAACCATTTGTTATGGGATGTGACACACACAGCCTTCAGATTGTGCAACTATGTCTTACCGCAATTCAACGTATGGCAAACCATGAAGTAATTGATAATGTGATGGCTGTAAATGTGGTGAACGTGCTGTGGCAAGTTTTTGAACAAGGAGTAGAAGAACTCCAACTTCGTCTTCTTCAGACAGTAATTGTGCTTGTTACATCTAAGTCAAGTGAACTAAAAGGACAGTCATTGTCAAAAGCAATTGTGCTTTGTTTTCGGTTACATTTCACCAAAAATGAAGTCACGAACAACACAGCAGAAGCAACTGTTCGGCAAGTGATTTCCATGATATTTGAACGTGTTGTTGAAGAGGACACAGCTAAAAAGGTGGAAGATTGGGGTGGTGAGGATTACCTTCCAAAGTCGGGCAACAACAAGTTTGCTATTCCATCAAATCTGACTCCAGTTGTAGAAGATGCTTACAACTTATTTCAAGATCTGTGCCAGCTTGTAAATGCAGATAGTCCACATTGGTTAATTGGGATAACTGAAATGACACGCACTTTTGGTCTAGAGTTACTTGAAAGTGTACTCCTAGAATATGAAAGCATATTCAGAAAACATCCAGAATTCAAATTTCTTCTAAAGGACAGAGTATGCGCTTTGGTAATCAGGCTTTTCTCTCCGAACATTAAGCATAGACAAGGTGCTCCTCCACCCCCATCTGGTGTAGCCCTCACACCCACAAAAGAGAAACCTTATTTTCCCATATCCATGCGTCTGTTGAGGGTTGTGTCGATCTTGCTTAAAAAGTATTACAATGCTCTAGTGACTGAAAGTGAGATATTTTTGTCATTGTTAATAAAATTTCTTGATACTGACAAACCGTCGTGGCAAAGAGCCTTAGCTGTGGAAGTCATCTGTCAGCTATGTGCCCAACCAAGACTTTTGAAATCATTCTGTATTGCATATGACATGCAGGCACATAGCACAAAGATCTTCCACAACCTAATCTCTTCCCTCGGGATGTTTATCCAAAATTTATTTGTGCAAGTGCAGGCAAATTCAAGCACAATGTTGAACACTGTGCTAGAAAGTGCAACTTCAACTACGATGGGCCTGAGCAGTTCACTACATCCACAACAAAGTTTTGAATACCACGGAATCACTATTCCCTTGATAACTTTACCTCTTGACAGTTCAAACTGCATTAAGTACATGTACCTTGAGCTTTTAGATAAAACTGAACCCCCTCCTATCCCTGAAGGCTATATTTTGACAATGGCTTATACTTCGATGTTGGACTTAATCCGAGGACTAACTGCTATTATTGATACTGATTTGGCAGAAGAACGTGAAAGGGATGGACCAAATGATGTTGCTGTTTTAATGGAAATGATAAACTCCTCATGGTGTGGAATCTTATCTGTCCTTTCACTTTTGCTAGATGCCAGTACAGAAGAGTCGTGCACTGAAAACGTTTTAAAATGTACAGAATCATTTGCAGGCATCTGTGGACAATTAAAACTCAATTCGGCCAGGGACGCATTTATTATAGTCCTTTGCAAAGCCTCTCTGCCATCACACTATATGATTCCAGTGCTTGCATCTTCCATGCCTCGTCTTCCTCAAAAAATATGCAACTCGCAGAATGTTGACCAGAATATGGCAGATCAACATGTCGTAGCTGTTGGGCAGTCTCTGCAATCCAGTGGTAACTCTGTATCACTAACAGCTAAAAATGTGCAATGCATGAGGACAATTTTGAATTTAGCTCACTGTTATGGATCTCATATCAACACGGCATGGCAACTCATATTAACCACACTGCAACATCTTGTGTGGATATTGGGACTCAAGCCGGCTGTTGGTGGACAATTTAAGCCAAGTGCAAGGTCTGGTGGAGATGGTGGTTCTTCGGCTGGTAATACAGTTTTAACAACTGCTGTGCTAGGCGATCTCCCTGTCTTATCGACAATGTTAACAAGACTGTTTGAAGCGTCCCAAACGTTAGATGATGTTTCACTCCATCACCTGATCAATGCCCTGTGCTCTTTGTCAGTTGAAGCAATGGACACGGCGTACAACAGTACTGTGAAAGAGCCAAGCTTATTTGCAGTTGCAAAACTAATGGAAACTGGTCTCGCCAACATGGGAAGAATAGAAATACTCTGGAGACCGGTTACTGGTCATCTGCTTGAAGTTTGCCAACATTCGAACACAATATTACGGGAATGGGGTGCTGAAGGAGTTACAGCTCTTGTGAAAGCTGCTCTAAAGCATTACCACGGTGATAGCCTGAGCAATAACCCACGACTGCTTCATATGTTCCTTATGCCTTTAAAAGAAATTTGTGCTGTTAATCACCTGGATGTTCGGCAAAAACAACTTGATGGCATTCTGCAAATACTACGTAGCTGTGGTGAATCGCTAAGTAGTGGGTGGCCGGAAATTTTGGCGATAGTAGGATCAGCTACAGACCATACAACAGATGCACTAGTTCGCCTTGGGTTTCGGAGTGTGCAGCTGGTCATAAGTGACTATATGTTATCACTACCGGTGTCTTCCTTGTCACAGTGCATTGATGTGGTAGCTCAATTTGCACAGCAGTCTCAGGATTTTAATATCAGTTTGACTGCTATCGGTTTACTTTGGAGCATGTCTGATTATATGCACCAACACCAGGATAAGATAAAACCAGAATTGATCAAACTTAAAGAAGAAAACTTTCTTGATGAAAGTGGCACATTTCCTGTCACAGACATTCTTTGGATGAATTTGTTTCGTAAAATGGGAAACTTATGTGTTGATAGCAGACCAGCGATAAGGAAAAGTGCAGGGCAGACACTATTTTCAACAATATCAGCGCATTGGGCTACGATGTCCAAAGCAACATGGCATGATCTTATTTGGGAAGTTTTTTTCACACTTATGGATGATGTCCAGAGAGCATGCAGCATAGCTCCGAGAGACCGTAGTGAACAAGCTGGGTCCAATATTTTGATGCACCATTCGAGAGATACTGAAGAAAAGCAATGGCAGGAAACCAGTGTCTTAACACTTGCAGGAATTGCACGTGTGTTTAAGACCAAGCGGGCAATTTTGTTGGAAATGGACGATTTCACAAAAGCTTGGGAAAAAGTGCTAGATTACATACAGACTGGGGCAACAACTATGAGTACAGAAGTTTCACGTGCTGCCCTTTGCAGTTTTGAGGAGATTTTAAACCCAACCGATTGTGGCAACCCCACGAAAGATGATCCAGTAATATGGGAAAAGGCCTGGAATGCATGGTGCAATATTGGTGTAAAAGTGACCCTGCCTCCTCCACCTGGACAAAATGCCCCAGACGAAATGCTTTCCCAGGCATACTTAACATCATTGGTACTTTTGTTTCCTATGATACATAAGCACTTTCATGGCACATTTTCTTCAACAGATTTCAAGAGGTTGGCCCAAGTTTTGCATGGTTCAGTTTGTGTTCCAGTGAGGTCAGATTCAACTGCATTTATTATGCCAACTTCCAATGAGGTGTTAACTCCATTGCAAGAAGCTGTTGTTAACGCAGTGGACATTGTTCAAAAGTCTGTCTCCTCCTACTCTGATTCTACCATGTATCCTGCGGTGTTTGAATTTTTGCTCTCTATTGTTCATTTTGCATCTAATCCACCTAGTTATGGGGACATCAAGAACCATATTGGACCACCAGATAAAAACAAATGGGTTTGTATTAACTACACCAAGTTTGCCGAGTATTGTATACAAGTGGTGGTGGAATTATTTCAAATTACTGCTAGTCACAAAGCAGTGATTCAACACGGAATTCTGACTTCCATCGTGAAGACTTTGCGAGTACCCATCAAGAAAAAATATGGCACTCGCACTGCAACTACTTGGCAGCTAGCCGTCAATGCACTCATGAAGATTCTTCAGTCTGGTTTACCTGTTGTCCGACAGCATTCTCAGATGTCACTTTTCAACAGCTTGTGGGATGAGCTCGCAAGCTGTATGGAAGATTTTTTGTTCCCGGTAGCACCAGCACCCGCCATATTGTCTGTAGAAGACCACAGAAAACATGAGTCATATGATATCTTGCTTATTGAACTAATTCGAACAGAGATTCTCCCTTATAGGGCATCATTTCCCAAGGCATTTTTGAGTCGCATAGTTGCAATGATGAACAAAGGTTCAATTCCATTGTCCACAAGTGAAATAGACATTCAAGTTGGTAAGGAACGTGGTCGTGATGAACTGAGCAAACAGTGTTTCAGTACTTTGTTTCAATTTTCAATGCTGCCGGCAGTAAATGGAAATGCAGATGACGGCAAACTAACTGAGATAAATGAAATTACTGTTACAAGCCTTGTACAAAGATGTAGAAGTGCACTTACAAGATATATTAGTGCTGATAGATTGAAAACACAATTCCCATTTCCTGAGAATCAATTGAGTGAGGTCATGTTTGCACTAAAGGCATTGGATGCTTTATTACAGACTTTTAAGAAAATACACAAAACCATTGATGATTCTCTATGGCGACATGTTATTGACATTTACCCTGTACTAGTAGAATGTATTCCTACAAGTTCACCTGAAGTTCGTAAGAGTGTTGCTCAAATAATGAGCCATTTCCAGGCGTTTATTTCTGTGAAGCCTTTACAAAGCTAAATATTTTATTTGCTGTCTTTTATTCGGTTATATTTTTTCTAAGAACTTAAAGGTTTCAATCTGTGATTTTCATATGGTTTATTTCAGTTATGTCGCAAGTTTTGTGTCAGAATATATTCTAATCAAATTACTTTACTGAGATGCCATTTTAGGCATTGTTTGCAACATGTGCTATATGACATATTTTTGTAGCAAATGTGCAATCAATATATATTGTGTGTACGTTCCGTTTCAAGTGTATATTACTGATTCCTCAGACACTTGGGGACATGCAAATAGGCAGATGTATGACTTTTCCTGCCAATTTTTGACATAAATGGATACGAGAGCAATGTGTAACCGGTTAACTTGGTGTTCAGTGTCATTTGTAAATGCACGTATTCATAATTTGTTTCAGTATATATACCCGTGATAGCAAATATAGCCACATTGTATTTAGGTTGGTGTTTCTTGGGTTCATTTAAGGTCCTTTCCTTTTAAAGAGTATTTTGTACGCATTTTTTCTTCCTATTTCTGTTATATATTTGCTTTCTTTGTAAGCTTGCGATTTGCCATGACCTAAGTGTGGAGGATACCTGGTGGAGCATACATCAGTACACTTCGGCAGAAATACCTTGAAACCTTAGTAAACCCAGATTAAATGGCAGCCCCAGTAAAACATATTATGCATGTATGCAATTGATTACATATGGGCCTTATTTAATGCATACTACCTATCCTGTTTTACACTTATGTAGCTAACACACGTTATTACTGGTCATGAAACGGGACAGTTCTTTGTGAAGATGTTTGTATTTTGTATTATATTTACATATGTTCATTTGCTAAGCGATTATAATGCACGCATAGCTTTATTTTCATCAATGTAAAACGGACGATGCAGAAAAAATATTGAAGTGTGACACTTAGTTTAACTACCTGTTGCATGGTGCCTAGTTAAAAAAAAATTGCAATTTATGATAAATACATTCATGCCATCTTGAACTCTGCACAAGTAGTATTGATAGTTCATTGGCACAGGCAGGTCAATGAAAACGCATATCCAGGCGTAAAAAAATAAGGCAATGATCAACAACAGGACATTAATCATCTACTGTTTGTTATTCAATGCATAAAGTTGCAGAACCGCAAGAAATGATATTATTTTTCCAGTGGGGCATAGTTAAGCAGTTTCTCAATCAAATCAACGTGAGCGAGTAACATTCTGCGGCAGCAATATCTCTTTAATCCAAGTGCATCCAATGCGTCCCTAAAACATTTAAATGAATATGTCACACTTCTACAGAGTATATATATGTACATGATGTATTAATATTTCAAAATAACTGTTGAAATAGGATACCAGCTATTAATCCTCTCGTAACATAATTAGTATTGTAATTTGTAACAATAAATGCTATGTCGATAACATACATAGCAAACACTGGAAAGCTAGGTATTAAGGAAAAGTGGGTGTAAAAGACATTTCCCAATCAATTCATGTTATCTTGTCTGTCGTAAATATTTTCATAAGCATAGTTGCAATTTCAATACATGTACAAACATATTAAAAAATTCAATAATTTATTGCCTACCCTTCAGTGTATTCTGCTTGCAGCAATCCCAAATAGGCGTCCCATTTGTTACCAACAACTTTACCACAGGTAAAGCATCGAACAGGAATAATCATCCTTTTTAAAACACCAAACTTTTTGGAGGCAGTACTGCAAGTAAATATCTAAAGGCAAATGAAAAAAACTCATGACAACAATTTGTAGAATTAGTGAAACTGAATTTTCCATTCTAAATTCTGCATTTTCTCAACTGACATTTTCTAAAGCTGAAATACATGGTTCTCCCATGAGCACGTAGTGGTTGATTACGTCAATTTAACCCCAAGTGTAGGACATTTTGTCTGACTGCTATAACGGTGGAATTGAACGGGGCTGAATTGGCTAAAGCCATAATTTCCATGCAAAAGAAGTAAAAGAATTTCAAAACCTTTTAATTCTAAATTATATTTTAAGCTTTGTAACAACATTACACTAAGTGTGGAAAGCACTAACGTTTGAAAAGTAAAAACTTTAGGAATAGTTATTTGCAATTAGGCTATGCGAAGAATTCCAGTACTTTAATTTGTGCACTAGACTGCAAAGTGTAGCCTGGGCGGGTAACACCTCATTGCAAAAACTTTAGCAACAAATTCTATCGATGCAGAATCTGTATGTTTAGAGAAAATTTTGATGTGTTGCACAACTAATTTGCTATGCAGGTAATGCACCTAAAGCTATGACACTATTAAAGCATATGGCTGTACGTTAGTAACCTTTCCATCCATGATGCAGGTTAGGCTACCCAATTCAGTATTTTGAAACTGACAGATGGGCGAAAAATATGAGTCGCTAAAGTACACCAGCTTTATTTTTATTCTCGGACAGAAAATTCTGTGCATAATTTAAAATCGACAATGATTTTGCACCGCTCGAGTACCGGTTGTGTTGTCGAGCTTGTCTTCGTGCAAGTTCCAAGGATAGGCCACTCAACAGTAAGTATTGTAATTAGGTTAAATAAAACTTAATTCAAACCGGCTAAAGTAGGTAGTCCCACCTTACTGTCTGACTGTCCAAATTTACAAAACATTATACATTACTTCGCTGTAGTTCATGCTGGACCATCTGGTTTGGATCCTTTCATAGTTTGATGGACACGCAAGGCGCCTGTTGCTTTTGGTTCATTTTTGTGGTTGTTAGATTTCTATGGTTACACAACTAAGAGAAACTAAGATGTCTATTGCTTTGGTGGGGTAATAAATTTTCTGTCGGAATTTGGTGGTCTCAGTCAGACCGAAGAATAGAGTATATAGGCGTATTATGAACATAATATAAACACGCGTTTATATTATATTTATCAAAGTCTTTATATTAAACTCAAGTTAAATTACGACATAGACGATGACGACCTTATAAATGAAGGTCAATTCTATGAAGTTACAATCACTTGTTTATAAAATATCATCAGACACAATTTTTGATGTCATAACAACAACGTTTTAATTGAATGAAATAGAAATTGAGAAGACTACATTATAAAAATGGTTAATTTTGTGGTTATTGGTATTACTAGGTTTGTGATTGAAAGAGGAGTTTGTAAAACTTGGAAGTTAAAAAGTGGTTAGACCTAACGAAATTTACTGTTATATTTTACAAAGTTTTCAAGAATGGCTTTAATCTCAAATATGCTACCCATCTTTTTGTGAAGTTTTCAGATGATAATGTTATGCATATTTTATTCAATATTTTGCACATAATTCATTCTGTAGCGACCTGGGTTGTATTTTTATACCGTTACATCATTTTTTGCAAAAGTGTTTTCTAGTTATTGATTGAAGTTTATGAAATTGTTTTTTGATAAATACTGTAACTTTCGATTGATATTTGGAAACTTGCTCTGAATAACTTCGTGTGAACACTCCTTTTAGTATGTTCCCAGGTTGTTTTCCAGCATCTATGTGATAAGAAGTCTTTACTGAAAATCCCCGCTTCTTAACGTTAACAGTTAACACTGGTTAATTATTATTTATCAATGTGTCAACTTTAGCTATGTGCATCTCACATTATCAAAACATTGTTTCGCTCGCTGCATCTGCTACGATTTGCTGCGTTTTTAATGTCGAACATTTTAACTCCCATCGCTTTCACGTTTATTAGCTCGCACTTCTACCAGCGAGCAGAGAGAGAGAGAGAGAGAATTAGCTGAGTGAATCACCGAAACCAGCAGATGAGTTGTTTAAGCTAGTCATGGTGATCGTAACTTATTCAATAAACATCTTATAAGCAGTAGTATTACTTATGTTCTTGGTTATTCGTAATATTGAGAAAGTTTACAGCACCTTTAATAAAAAAAAATTTTTGTGAGCTATTTCTGTTGTAATATTAAAACCTTTCGGCCGACAAAAGGTTATAGTAGATAGAAAGAGTCAGATAACTCAACAGATAAAATAAAGTTGAGATACCCTTATAAATCAGAACCAGTTCTTCAATTCCATGTTTTGCAGATTAATTAAAGTTGTGGGTTTTTATTCAGTAATAGAAGTAGTGATTTAATTGTATCGCCTGGTAACTAAAGCCCGATAAATTTAAAAACCACCCACCTACTACAGTACCGTAATCCTATCTCGCCTATGTATTTAGTCTATTTACTGTATTTAATATCTTGATTGGTACGGTGACATCTTGCTGGGTAACAGGTTAAATACACTTATCATTGGTGTGCATTCCTGCTGTACAAACTCTGGCTAATCAACAACACCCTTCTTTAGTGTTATGGCCACCAGAAACCGGGCTGGGTTTTATTTTCCTGTCCACTGACAAACAGATTTGAAGTGATTTTTATTTATTTGTTGCTTGAACACACCACCTGCTCGTCTGCTTACTTTTCATGGATTTAACTAATTATGGGTTTAATGGCCGTGCTAGTTACTACCAGCAATTATTAAGGTTGTTATTTTATAGGCTGTTTTAAGCCTTTTCGGATTTGTCACTTTTTCCTGTTCATTGGCGTGTGTTAGTAACAACTAGCTTGATTTTTCATTACCACCGCGCTTTTGATAAAAAAATAAAAGAGCAGTGGCAGTGCAAAAGTACATTAAAATTTTTAATACCTTAAAATATTTTTTAAAATTAAGATTATTTGAAAACATTGAATATGTTGACGTCATAGCACCTGCTTCTCAAGCTGTTTGTGAAACTAATGTTGCACCATAACTGATCTGACATGGCCAATGCAAGTGCGTTCATTAACTTCCAACCAAAAAAGTGCTTCACCATATGTACGAATACCATTTGTCATTTATCAAAAATCATAATTTTGTAGTGCTAGCCCGCTATTTTATTAGAGTTGTGTTGTTTTTGTGTATATTATGTTTTAAAATATGTTTATAATACTGTAAAATCACCTAACTAAATGCACGGTTTCAAAAAACTTTCAATTCAGTTTACAAGTCCAAGCGAACCTGTATATTTTGGAGGCACCTTTAGAGAAGTCCTTCCATGATGTTGCTGGGTTTCTACCAAATCTTTTGCCATTAATTGTGTGGAGCAAAAGTTACGATGCTAACTGTTATAGTTGTTGCACTATAAAACACATGCTCACAAACACTTAACAAGCATGAAAAAGTGGCAAAGCCCAAGGATTAAAACATGCCATTGCCAGATAGCAATAATACAAAATTGTGCTATAAGATGATAGGTAAGCATGGCCACCAAACCCACCAAAACCTCATAGATCAAGAGTTAATATATAGAGAAACTTTGAGAATGATAGTTGTACGACTTTGTAATTTTGGGGATAATAATTTGTTCGATAAAAGCATTCCACTGATCCCTAGAGGTTTTTGTTTCGGTAACAAACTTCACTTCAAAGAAACACATGACATTTAAAAAAAAAAAATTGCATATGACTCAGAACTAATAGAGTACTTCTGTGTAGACAAGAAGTTGTTTTCGATGGCCGTTGTGGAAAGGTCATTGCAGTCAGTTGAATGTACAAGAGACATAGTAATCAATCGTAGGAGGGTGTGGTGGCATGTTTCCTTGAAAAATTTTTGGTTTACAAGGTCTAGAATGCCGTATTGGACTATTGACCAAGAATGAAAAAAGTTTGCTTTTCTTTAAAGAAAGCTGATTGCCTGGGGATTAGTTTGCTTAAATTTGCAACTTCTTTGCATCATTCATTTTGCACAGATTGGCTAGATCGCTTTAAATATTTTAGGTTATATGACATTTAAATTTTCAAATAAAGTTATGTGTCACAACATTTTATGCCAATATCTATATCATATATATAATATGACTTATATTTGATACCTTAACAATTACATTACAGTCAGAATGATCTTAGTCACCCTAGTTTTCATTGTTATGTATACCCAGTAATGACAACTTTTTTATTTAATAAGCAAGAAACAGTTGTGTAGGATGCTTTGGTCTCTGGCCAGTGGAAATTGATGAAAAAAGGTTGTTTGACAAATATGATAAGAACAGCATTTTCTTTGTAATTGTTAATTATTTTGCATCTAGCATTTTGTACAGAACTTTGTGAGTTGCCGATTAGGGCCATCGCAACAAAACAAGTGCTGATTAATAGCCGCATTTTTGCAAACTTTCCAGTCTGACAGTACCGATTGTTTTGCAGGGTGGCTATGCTTATATTTAATACAGTAAATTAATGTGGCAAAATCATTTACTAAAGGACTGAAGATTGTATTTTGTGACAAAAATTGTGTTCCATCAGAAAAGATTTCAAGAATGAATTCCCCATACAATAATGCTCCACCACCAACTCAGCAAACCCTTCAGACATTAGGAAAGGGTCGTGGAACAAGAAAACGTAAAAAGCAGCAAGATAATAGTAGTGCAAGCAACAACAAGCGTAGTAAAGTTGAAGTTCCCTACAGTCAAGTATTTACTTTCTGCAAAATTGTACTATGAATGCTTGTTTGAGTTGCTTGTGAAACTTGGAATAATGGTGTATCGTATTTCTTGGATTATACAGTTTATATATCAGTGCTTTTGAATGTAAGCTGCACAAAAGGACTCAAAACAAATTGAAGTCGCACCAAGTATTATTATAGAAAATAAAGTGTCAATATCCATTTTCCACCAAGCAACCAATTGTCCAGAATATATATAATTGATAGGTTTGGGGAAGACAGGACATTAAAATATCAGTAATTAGTTTTGAATTTCTGGGGATATTAGAAGTAGGCATTTTATAATAAACTTCTTGACTGCCATTTAAGATTTACTTCAGTAATAAACAATGCAGTACCATTTTATCTGGTAAGTATGGTTAAACAAGGATTTTTAAAAATCTTTTTAGCGCCTTCCGGCCCATGGATTTCCATTGGAACATCCTTTTAATAAAGATGGGTATCGATATATATTGGCAGAGCCTGATCCACATATTCCAGACACTGATCCTGATTCAGATCTACCAGGAAAACCAATCCCTGGAAAGCAATACAGGAGATGGTTGCACAATAAAGTTCTTCTGACCCTTCATGACAGGTTTAGCGTTTGAAACCATATTTTATGTTGTAAAATTAACCATAATACTGTACTTCATTGTGTCAAAACAAGTAACTTTTAATTTTTTCGTATCAGAGCACCACAGCTGAAGGTTTCAGATGACAGATTATCGGTAACTGGTGAAAAAGGGTACTCTATGGTTCGTGCTTCACATTCTGTTCATGAAGGTGCATGGTATTATGAAGTAACAATTGCCGACATGCCAGAGGGTTCGGCCACAAGGATTGGCTGGTCTCAGAAATTAGGAAATCTACAAGCTCCTTTGGGTTATGATAAATTTAGCTACTCATGGAGAAGTCGCAAAGGAACAAGGTGTGTAAGAACAACAGTTAGTTTTCTTTGGGCTTTTCAAAAACCACAGTTCTTGTATTTGGATCAGATTTCATAAGAGCAGGGGAAAGCACTACAGTGATGGATATGGGAAAGGTGATGTACTGGGATTTTATATCTATCTTCCTCCAAGTTCACAGTCTGAAAGACTAGTGGACACCTGCAAAGATAATGCTCTGATTAAGTTTAAGAGCTTTTTGTATTTTGAAGAAAAGGTTTGTCAACTTATGCGGCATTTGCATCGGATAATGTAAAAAATGCTGATTGTTTTACTGAACCAATCATTGTTACCACCCAACACAAATTTATAAATGTGTTGTATTTATGGTTTTGTCATTAAAAATTATGTGTTTTTGCAGGATGAAGTAGAAGCAGTTGAAAAATCTTTGAAGCCCATGCTTGGAAGTTACATGGAGTTTTTAAAGAATGGTGTTTCTCAGGGAAAGACTTGGGAAAATGAGATTTATAATGGGACTTACTTTCCTTGTATATCACTGTACAAAACTGCCACTGTCAGTGTTAACTTTGGCCCAGATTTTAAGTTTAAGCCAACAGACACCGCTGTATGCAAGCCAATGCAAGACAGGGCTTATAATGCAATGATAGAAAGTTGCATGGCAGATTTGGTGTATGCTGTTGAACTTGAGGTGGATGGGGAAAAGTGACTGTTGAACCACAACCATATTTCAATAACAAATACGATGAAGTTGAAATGATACTGGTTATGCGAATGGTGGCAATTTCATTCAACTGATCAATAACCAATTGATGATATGATAATTACAAAAGAACATGTTCATCATGTTAACATTGCTGTTTAAACTTCATGTATTAGCCTAATTAAGACTTCTATATGCCTATTTGAAACCTTTTGTTTATAAAGATTCCGTTTCCATTTATGTTTGCCTTTGAATAAACCAACTGCCAACACAAGTATTTACAGCAATTAAATGGAGAAAAGTAAAATATTTTATTGAAAGAAATGTTAATAGTAATGAGAGTGCTACAATTACGTGAGCAGCAAATACATAAGTAACGGTAACACTAAATTGTCAATTTGGTCTGTATATGCCTCTGCAAGTGATGTTAGACAAATGGCAAAAATAATTGAAACTATGCTATTAATATTAATGAAATTAACATAGTGTATACCTAAAACAATAAGAAATTGAACAAGCATGGAACTAATGGTTCCCTCCACAGTTTTCCCACTTCCAGTGAAACGTATTGCACCATACTTCGATCCAACAACAGATGCAACTGCATCTCCTACTCCAACTGACAAAATTCCACTGTAACCTTCTTTTGGGATTGCTTTTGTCTTATTTTCAAGGAGGCTTGGATATTTCATGCAACACAACCACACTGGATATGACAAGCCAAGGAGCAAGTAAATGGGTGTTAAAATGAATGTTCCAGTGTCTTGCTTACTTGTAAATAATCTCAAATATTTGTCTAATACTTCTCCTAAAGGTTTGATCTTGAAAGCATGTACAACACCCAAAAGGCCAAACAAACTGCATGCAATAACTGAACACAAATAAAGTAATGGGGTGTCACAAATCAATCCTGGTATGTACACAAGCAAAATAAATATGTGAAACACTTTTCTTTCACTAGTTGAAGCACTGTCCAACGAATGTCTTTGTGATACAAATCCCACAGAGGCACACACTAAAGATGCCCAATATAATAGCAAAGAAAATCTATGGAAACTCTTTTGCATCATAAACTTTAATGCTTCTAGTACTATCATTGCCAACCAATCATTATACACAGCTGTAATTATAAATAAAAATCCGACACTATAAAATATTGATTCTTTTGATAGCGATGGCAGAAGTAGAAAGAAAAGTATAGAAAACGTTACAAAAAATAACACAGTATTGGCTAATGACATAGAAACATCAACAATGTTTACAGCGGAGGTCATAAACAATACTAGTTCATAGTCATATATGCTTGTAAGCATTTGGCAAACAAGAAAACCTTCACCGAGAGTGAAACTGCCGGGTATAGCATAGAAGCATATTGCAAAGAAAATACAAAATGCACATATCTTAAAGATTAACTGCGAGTACAATATGTTTGTATTAAAAATGCAATAAGTTGTTAATCCAACAACAAATAATTTTAAAACTAATTTAAGCACAATATTAAAATTTGATATAACAATGACAAAGCAAAGGGAAATAAGAGAACAAATGATGGAGTTCATGACATCATCTAACGTAAATGAGCTGAGACTCAAAACCATGGGGTAAACAACACAACCATATTGGAAGACAAACTGACTACCAGGGCGAAACCTTTTTGTCCATTTTTTTGGAAAATCTGCCGGCAAAACTTGTAAAATGCAGCAAAAGATACAAATTGTTATAAAAATTACATCCAAATACAATAGAGATGATTTTCTTGATATGGTTATAAGAATTGCACTTGTAACTAATGCATTTTCCATTTGGAACAGTTAGTTAGATAATAACCCTATACAATTGTACAAATGTTTGCGAAAACTTCTGTAAAAAATGTAAATATACATCTTTAATTTTATCTAATAATTTCAAAACATTTCTGTTTATTAACTTAAATTCCCAAAGGTATATATATATATATAATTTTCAAAATATATATAATGTAGTTAACATAATAGTAACAATTTTTGGAAAAGGTAGCAAAAACTTTCTTAAGGATAAGCTAAGTAACAAATAATCATGATTGTGCACCGATATGGATTTATTTCTTTTGTCCCTAGACAATCATCTAAAATGAATGCAGAAAATGTTATCTTAAATCATATTTATCATGTACTTTAGTGGTATCAAATTATAATTTTTCCTCCGATTGGAGAAATGCTTTGCATGGCTTAGCATGACATTACTTGATGATAACTGCACACCACTTTAAACTGTCATACTGTGTAGAAGTTTAGTAATTACCTATCCAATCAATACACAGCAGACTGAAAAGTAGATTACGACAGCAAAAAATTGTGCTTGGAGATGCCAAACAATTGGCTCAGAAGGTTGCAAGGTTTTGTAAGTCAGTGGGTCCCAAAGGGTAAAAAATGAGTCACACAAAGGCGATGCAAACCTGATGTGTGTCATGGTGGAGGACAGTTAACTGAAGAAACCAGTTAGTTTCAATGATCCGTGTATGGAACGGGTGAGATAGAAGAATGAGCAAAAATGTTGATAGTCATTGTTTTCTGAAGGTAACAATTACAGTAACAATAATACCACAACAAAAATCATATAATTACAATAACAATTACTGCAACAATGAATAACAACGTTGACCAGTATGCTGAATCAGCCTTTTTGGCCAGTATCTGAGAGTGAGATAACCATTACAGTGGTGTTCAATACTCACCTGGTTTCTGGGTATTAATTACAACCATCTTGACTATAGACACTGAATCAAATATCTACTATCCGGCTTAGTGGCTTGCACATAAGTTCTGTCCAAGTCATTAAGTGCCAAATTACACCCCTAAAGTTCGCTGCAGTAGCTCATGGAAAACAATATTGAGTGCGCCTATGCCAATTATTCTGCAGTCTGACATGCTATTAACAACTAAAACAGTAATAGTGATTTTTCGTACCCACCAGACCAAAAATAATTTAAGAGAGTGACTGAAAGAAGGTCATGCAGGCAGTTGTTAAACATAGGTGGTTAGGTTAGAAAAATTGGTATGCAAACAGTTACTTTTACTGTGGTTAGCTAGGGTATTAATTAAGCCATTTTGAAACTTGCATTATTCCGTCGCTGGTATGATAAACGCGTGCTACCGTACTTTGTTTGACCACTCTTTGATTGACCAATGACCATGCAACATTTTTGAGATTTCCCTATGGTGGAGCATACGGGAATCCCCTATTTCGTAACCTATACTTTGCACCAAGCTCTGGTTTCAACCTGACATCATTCATGCAAAAATAACAATCATCATTGTGATTCTTAGACTCGCGCCAAACCATAGGGATTCCAAATCGCATAGATTTGACTTTACCTTGAGTGCACAAACGCAAATTTTCAGTGCAATGCTTGCAGACCATGTGAGGTGCCCAGCATTTATGTTGATCTCCCAACTTTATGCCAAAGTACACTTAAAACACCTGTGAATTAAAATGTCTGAAAATGTTAAAGCATAAATTAAAGTCATGGCTTAAGGTACACTATCTATATCCTGACTTTAAAAAAGTATGTTAACTTTGAGCACGTTAATCGTCGGTGATGAGATAGGCGTACCTGTCATTTAACATAATTCTTCAGCTCAAGTGGGAGGATAAATTAGCGTAAGCTGTCTATTCAGAAAAATAGCCTTTAACTGATAACTTTCAGGATAAAACTAACTATTGCCTTATCAGTGCGCTACAAAGCTTATGTTAGTGCTTGATGGGAGATGATATAAACTAACCTTAGGCCTTATTTACCTCGCAAACGAAAAATTTGTGTCCGACAACTCAACTTTTTATGGTATATGTAGGAAGAAGCAATATCTCAAGAACTAGAGCCAATTCTGCAAAAGTAATGGCATTTTCGAACTCAGCGCCCCTGATACCCCCCTAAATCGATCTAAAGAAAAAAAAATTCTTGTTGGCCTTTCAATATAATCAAGGTATTTCCATTTGTTTTGAATGCACTCGGTTCAATGTATAAAAATTAACGTTGTACATTCGCAAAATAATTAATTGATATACCTTACTGTAGTAACGCCATATTTCTTCGCATCAGTACCGTCTGCGTGCGTATTACGTGTAAATACAACTACCATTAATTGTTTTTCACGATCTTGTTTTTGTTGTTCTTTGCGAATACATAAAATTAAACGGCAGTGCTGATTAGAGTACACATTTAACCCTTACATTGAACTAAAACAGGAATTCAGGAACAATTTATATTGATTCATCTATATTCTATATTAGGGTTGGGCAAACTTGTTCAATGAAAGAGTCACTTGCGGAAAACTATAAACACCATCGAGCCGCAGTTTGGCCACCCCTAATCTATATCAACACTTTTTTCTTCATCCCCTTGAGGTGTCGATATGGACGTATTCTACTGTATAACCCATTTTTGATTTTAAATAGAAATAGAAAATGATACAGCACTCACAGTATGCAAATGCTGGAAAGACTGATGAAATAAAAGAAGACAACGAAAATGAAAAGTTCTCACAAAATTGCAAACATGTTATGTAAAGGTAAGTAAAATACATCACGATGTAAAATTTAAACAAGTGGGAAGGTCAAGGACTTCTTTCACTATGGTTAGAGGTACCGGGGAATCCACAGCAGAACAGGCATGGCCTACCGTTGACAAGTATGCGTGACTTCTTACTGTAAAAGAAATTGCATAATCATTGTGTATGAATAGTATTATGTATGCAAAGCTCAGTATGCAGCACAGCAAATGTTATTCAAAATATGGAAACAAGCAACAATCCCACAACAGCAATTAACCCGGTTTAACATCTGATGACAATGCATCGTAAGTGCAGGGAAAGGCTTGTCGAGGTAAGTGCATAAAAGCCTGACAAAAAGGCAGCAGATATTTCACATCGACCCATTGGCTAATGCCATAATCCACAAGATAAACCTGCAAAACCGGAATAATATGTAATATAAATCGTAGTGTAGGAAAATTCATGATCGTTATAATCACCTTTCCTACCTGAACTCTGCCATTATTATTTGATATTTGAGTAACAGTTGCTCTGCAAAAATTTAAAGAATGCACAACTGCACACATTTCTCCACAAGATGGTAAGTGTTCCAAAGAAAACCTGCATATATCATGGGACTTCACTTTTATTACAGTTAAAATTCGGTGACATAACATCAAATAGTCGTGTTACTTACCTTTGCCTATTTTTTGAGTAATACGCTTTCATATCACAAGTTAAACGCTGAAATTGTGAAGTCAACCAGTTCGTTTCTAAATAAATCACATTCTTTCAGCGATGCAAATATCAATTATTGAAACAACATTTTAAGCATTTTTATTTAAGTACCTTGAGTATGTGGATCACTTTTCCCTAATATTTGAGCATAGAAACCACTGTTTGAATGAAATTTCACGATTTTTACAACAATAACTTCATCTGGTAACAGGAGAATGTCCTCAAGGGTGTGACTTGACAGTACCTATATTTTTACATTTAATAACGTAGATACCAACTGAAAAATATCATATAAGCAGGAATTTACAAACAGGCAATGTTAAAATGAAAATGCTTGAATGAAATGTTTGAATGCAGCTCGCTCGGCTATCCCAGGACGAGGTACCAAATTTTGCATGAACTCTCTACCTTACCTTGCATTCGTGGAGGACATCAGATTCTGACAAGATGTGTGGCCATCGGCAGTTTTTCCCTTTCCAGCAATTACCGCGGGAGAAAAATTTACACACCTTTCTTCCATTTGGATTATAATGCTCAATGGCCACACAAGCATTGCTGATATCAGTGCTGTAGCTGTGAGGGAATAGAATTTTACCGTTATTCACCTAAGAATAATACTATAGTATTTGAGTATGCTTTGACTATCCAGTGTCCATCTTTGTGTTTTTTTGAATGATCTATGTGTTATCTTTGTGTTCTTTGAGTTATTTCCGACGTTTCCATTACATGATTAACAACAATGCACACTGAGCTTGTTGGAGTCATATGGAGACCTGGAGTAGATCCGCCGCTTATAGGATCCATTTCTCCTGGAACGGAGGTGGATCTTATAAGCCGTGACTACTGTATGTTTATTGACACATACATTACTTGATTCAGTGTTGAAATACCGTGAGCAGGTAGAACGTAAGTTACTTTATCAATACACAAGTTATCCCAAGGGACTATCTTTTTCAATTTTTAATCATATTAGATTAAGACAGTTCTACCACCAATCATATTATAAAGCATAAACTTAAAGAATGAAACTGTTAGTATTTTATTATATACTGCCGATTAGGAAGGAAAGAAGTCATGAAATCTAAGGCGGGCAAATAAGGGCAAGAGACAACACCATTAGACGGTGATGGACATGTTGCGCCACAAGAAACGTTATGTAATAAGAGTACAAACAACAAACAAAAAGAGTAAATCTACAAAAGGAATTGAAGGAAAGTGTTCATGCTGACTGGGATGAGACGATCGAGAAAGTGGCAAAAATGACAAAGCAGGTGTATCAGACACCTAATAGTGGTAAGACACAAGAAATCTAGTGGTGAGACAACCATGCTGTGAGAAACGCTTTGAGGGACAAGAAACAAATACTGAAAATGAAAAAAACCGGAGAAATGAAGAAACAAGATCAATATACTCAGAATACAGAAAATTTGCAAAAACAATTTATAAAGTGGCAACAAACGAAGCTAAACAGATCAAAAGAAATAGAGCAGTAGAAAAAACGACACACATCTGCAGCATATAACAAAAATGAAGACCAAAAGCAACCGGAATATTGTGGGAAACCCTAGTATGAGACGTCAAGATGGACAAGTGAAGCTACGGCTGAAGGACAGACTGAGGTTCTGGAAAAATTACTGAACAAAAAGAATCAGTTAGACCAGCAAAAGGATCACCAGGTGTATCAATTGAAGCGATAGGATCGTGTGAACTACAAAACACATGAGCAAATACACCACGATGATGCCGCTTTATAAGGGTAAGGAAGACACAAACGAATGTTCAAAAAAGGAAGCTTAAAAATCTTTGAGCATGCGATATAAGAGTCTTTAAAGAGAAAATTTAAAAAGTTGCTGCAATCAATGAAATTCAAATAGGATTTATACATGGCAGATACACAGTTGATGCTATCTTTGCACTGAGGCAACTGATGGAAAAACATGAAAAAACTTGAACATGGGATTCGTTGACCTTGAAAAAGCATTCTATGGCTTACCGAGGGATGTAATTTAGTGGGCGATGAGGGAAAAGGAAGTTATGGAGCATGAAGTAAAAGTTGTGATAAAGATGTTCACGGAAGTCAATGCAGTTGTGAAGATGTATGAGAGAAGTGGAAAGAAGCTTTAAAAACTATAGGACTGAAAGTGAATGACAGAATAGACAATAAAAGTGACAGCAAAAAGATGAAGATATCTTTCACTTCAGCATCTTTAATCATTAAGCCATATGTGGATAGAGAGTTATGAGAAACTCGAGGAACAAGAATTGGGGCTACAAGTGATATTGGGAATTTGTTGTTTGTTGACAAGAATAATAAATTTTATATAAAATTTGGTAGAATTCGTAATGATGGTGGAAACAACAGTGATGAGTCATCCATAAAGCTTGGGGGTGATGAACTCAAGGTAGTTGAAGAATTTTGCTGCTTGGACTGATATACCTGGAAAGAATTGAGAACAGCGATGATGGTAAAGATGCTGGTTGTAGAAAATTTAGCAAGTTCTGAGTTATCAAATGTATTTTCTGATCAAACTTTGAAGGAAGTCTGTATACAACATGTGCAAAAAGGGTGACGTGTTATGGAGCTGAATGCTGGATACCGGAAAAATCTAGGCAGTAGAAATGAGAATTAAGATGATGTGTAGCAAAAGGCTCCTAGCCAAATGCTGTGTCAAGGGCATACAGAGGTGAAAAATATTGAGAAAATCCAAGTCTAGGGAAACAATGATTTAGATAAATGTGGGCTGAGGAAATTCCAGGAGCTATTGAGCGATGACAACCAAAGGAAAAAGTTAGAGAAAAAGAAACCTCAACTTTGATAATGAAGGTTGATGATGAACAATGATGAAGGAAAATGGAGAAACTGGTCAACCATGACAAGCTGGAATAAAAGCCTTGCCTTCAAGCAAAATGAATGATGATGAATATGATTCTACTACTGAATTGCAGTGAAAGCTTGTTAACTCGAAGTTGAAGGCATCCATAAATTGCCTTTTGAAATTGATAATGTGTAAATCCGCGTCATTCAAAGTTTTCATGTAGAGTTAAGGTGACAACTGTGTTTTAGCTGATTTGAATATTAGTTAGCTATTACAAGACTCCGATCCTGTTCATAGCTTTCCTATACTAAATACCAATAGTTGGTAGTTTGATATTATTGTTTTTATATTTTTACTTACTTGTTTCTGTGTGACTTGAAATCCTCTGTCATTGGGTTCCATGTATGAAGTGATTCACGCTCATTCTGTTAAAGCATAGCTCCATGTCAATGCTTTAGTTCTCATCTCATACTCTTAAAACTGACACCAGTGAAAAAACTTAATATATTGTAAACATTATAAAGAATTTAAACATGCAAAATCTATACTTACGAGATAAATGTGGGCTAGTATTGACAACAAATTATGTTTACTTTTTTAACATACATCAATTAAAACAAAACAATAATCCTATTCACCAGGAGTAAAATTATGATAACAAGTATACGTTGAAGAAACCACTATTGAAACATTGTAAAAGCCAACAACAAAACACACGATTTTTTAAATAAAAAATATTCAGTCAAAATTAAGTCAGACGGAAAAAGCTTAATTATTTCTTTGACTTGCACTACAGACCAGTGCCTCGAAGGTTTCACAATCAATACTGTTTTCTTGTTCTGTAGGTTCAAGACAGGTCAGACGTTGTTGGACATTAGCAGGAGAATTGGGTTCCTGAAATAACAAAGCTATATTTTCGATTGGGACAATTACAAAAAGCAATTTCAATTAAACTTGTAGGATGAGAATACTCTTCATGCTACATTTGTGATGTAGTTACCTGGACAAGATTACAATTGCTGTGTGGATTATATTGGAAATGTGTTCTTTCCATGCCGGCAGGAATGGCTTTTGTAAATCGGCTATAACAAAACACAACACCATAAAAAACTCATATTCCAAATTACACCCACTAAGGTGTTCATTGTATAATTACACATTGTGTTACAAATTAATGCGAGACGCAAAACCAATATCATACAAGATCTTTTGATACAACATAATTAATTAGTAGTGGGTTTCTAGATCACAAGTAAATTGTTTTAACTGATGAAATAATTCCAAAACTTTTACATATTTCAATTAGAAATTGCAATTTCGATATGATTCCAGTACTCATATCATTTCTTGACATTTAAAAACACAAGACTCAGTTCACAAATAAGGTGGATGCAAAACCTTTGTTTTTGCGTCAACCAAGTCAAAGAGAGGTTAGGTTGTTAACAGAATAAATATGCATTTTCGTCTTGAAAACAACTTTCTGGATTGTGAATGAAAACCCAATCAAAGTAAGCTGAACTGCAAAACTTAGCACTTTTAAACAATACATTGCTTGAACAATTGTAAATTTTTTAACAAATATTTCAACTGATTGATTTTCTTCATCAATTCCAATTATTTGTTCCATTAGTATTAATCTTAACCAGGGCTGGGGAGCCGGAGCCTGGAGCCTTGGAGCCAAGCATTTTCTCCGGAGCCGGAGCCTTTTTAAACATTTCTTGTGGAGCCGGAGCTGGAGCTGGAGCTACAAAATATTTATCAGCTCCAGCTCCAGTATTGAATATAACAAACTTTAATCACTACGTAACAAAATTTAAAAAAATTTTTGTTTGGCTACATTTATTAAGTGTATCTGTATGATTTTCAAGCGCTGATTTCAAACATGCTATCAGTTTTTTTCTATCATCGATCGTTTTCAAGATACAAAAATTTCCGTTTTTTGTGATTTTCCATTAACTGTAGGTATTTTATGCAGTTATGATCTGTGTCTGTCAGCACTATCATTTTGTAAATGGGCGTCCTATTTACTTGAGAAAGTGAATGGGAGTGGGAGTTTGAAATGCAGACGAATGTTCTTTTATTTCTTATCTCAGTTTTCATTTTATCTCAGCCTGTTAAATTCAGTATAGTCTCATTTGAAAGTCATGTTTAGTGTTTACAGAGAGAAGTATGCCATATGATTACATTTTCTAGAGTTAAGTCTTGGGTAAATCTTAGATTCAGTTCATCTTTTAAATAGTAGAAATCGAAATGTCTAGTAGACAGTGCAAAAATTTAAGTAAGAGTACTGCCTACCCCACAGAAATAGGCACTTGGAGTTTTCTGTCTACTTTGAAGTTTTTGAAGACCTTTGCTATTGCCAGGGTTGCCATCAGTCTCAACTCAAAAATAAGGACGACTAGAAAATGAAAGACGAATACCACCTTAAACAGTGTACAACAAGAGAAAGCAACCAATGTTCCTAAAAGAAAAACAAGACACTATATGCATGTTCATAATTTTGGTATCTCTTTGGTACAAAATGGTATCGTAAAGGTGACAAAATGCCCAAAATCGAACCTCCGCCCTAAAAATAAGGACATTTCTTAGAAAAAAGGACAAACATATTTTCTAAGACACGGACCTTTAAAATAAGGACAAATCTTAGAAATAAGGACGGTATGGCAACCCTGGCTATTGCAAAGATGTAGAAGGCCTGTTTGGTGCTGTTGGAATAGATCATTATCCTACTCAGTGGTAGCGTTTCATTGACAGTTCTACCAAAAGTCTTAAAGCAGTGTTACTTCACAATGGCAACATATATCCATCAATTCCACTTGCTTATTCCTTACAGGTGAAAGAAGATTATGAAAACGTCAAGCAACTGCTCATTAAAATCAATTACACTCAGTTTAAGTTGTATGTTTGTGGTGACTTTAAAATGTTGGGAATTTTGCTTGGTCTGCAGGGTGGTTACACGAAATACTCTTGCTTTCTGTGCTTGTGGAATAGTAGAGCTGACAGTGAGCACTATGAGAAAATTAATGGCCGACATGGGAAAAACTAAACCCAGGAATGTACAACGTTATTAGGGAACCTCTTGTAAGCCGGGAAATAGTTTTACTGCCTCCACTTCATATCAAATTAGGTCTGGTAAAACAGTTTGTCAAAGCTTTGGATTTTCAAGGACAAGTTTTTCAAGAAATCCGTTCAATGTTTCCCAGACTATCACTTGCAAAAATAAAAGGAGGAATATTTGTTGGTCCTCAGATAAACACAATGTTAAAGTGTAAAAGCTAGGAAGAAAAAATGAATGAAACAGAAAAAGAAGCGTGGCAAGCATTTCGAGGTGTGGTTGATGGATTTTTGGGAAATAAAAGGGACAGAAATTACAAAGAGTTGGTGGAGAAACTGATCAAAAGTTACCAAAACATGGGTTGTCGCATGTCTGTCAAACTTCATTTTTTATGTTCGCATCTGGATTTTTTTCAAGAAAATCTAGGTGACTTCAGTGGGGAGCACGTTGAGAGACTTCATCAGGATATTGAGCCAATGGAAAAACGATATAAAGGCCGCTGGTATAGTGTAATGATGGGAAACCACATTTGGTCTTTAGTAAGGCAAGACAGTAGTAGTCATAAAAGAAAAACTCGCTCAAAAGTACATTTTTGAACGACTCTTACTGTTTGACAAAACTATGTTACATTTATCTTCAAGCCTTCCTTACTAACGTTTTTAAACTGGTTTTTGCGTTTAATAAACCAAACAGAACCATGATGTGGAGCTAAAATCTACTGCAAGAGTAGAACACGATTTGAATTTTTGAAATATCAAAATTTGAATATTTCAAAAAGTAACGATGGTACGAAAAAACTAACTGGATTTTTGAACTCAGCACCCAAAAATACATAAAGGGGCATTAAAAAAAGTAGCCAAACAAAAATTGTTTTACGTAGTGATAATTTGTCTTAGCTGCTATTTTTAAAACCTATACCGGAGCCGGAGCTGGAGCCGCTGTTTAAAAGTTTATAGCTCCGGAGCTGGAGCTAGTGGATGAATGCTTGACAGCTCCGGAGCTGGAGCCGGAGCTTATGCTTTTTTGCAGTGGCTCCCCAGCCCTGATCTTAACCTGTAATTGTTAGAACTGGATGACATGACGTTCTCCTGGTATTGCTTCTGCTCTTTCATGGTGCTCACATTATCCATGCCTGCATTAGTCTTGGATTTCTAAAATAAAGTCAGTTATATGGTTTCTTTAAACTATTTGAGTTAACAGATACCCCTTTTAATATAAAAGTCTTTATCGTGTAAATGCAACAAGATGTACTAATAATATAAAATCAATTAAACCGTTACTGATGCTGCTTCCTCAAACGAAGCTGCTGGTTTTCCATTGACATAAGCAAAGCCAGCGCACACCACTCTATCAGCAACACTCAGCAAACTACCATTTTCATCCTACAAAATGCACATGCTCTAAACAGATCACAGGGTAGTAATACAGACACAATTGCAAGCATGCCAGAAGCACTGAAGCAGCTGAATGTACATTGTCATCAGATTCCCTGAAAAGGTGCACGGTGTAATTGGAAGGGTTACACTTATTGGGTAAGAAGGTTGCAATAAACTGATTGCCAAACACATATGCATCAAACCACTTTATAGCAGGCAGTGGCCACTTTGTAGGATTATCTGCTGAGCTCAATGATGCAGGAGGTTCAACCTGAAGCGAAGTTATTTTCTTGTTAGATGAATGAAGATGCCACATAAAAATAACAATTATTGCCATTCACCCTTACCCCAAACAAAGAGCACTGGATGGACAGTTGTGGAACTTCGGCCATCTCCGGCGATATTCTACGAAGGTCCCTTAATCTGACTTCACTAGTATTTCCATAATCAATGTACATAACCTATTGCACAACCATAAGGTATTAAATGAAAGTTGTTTTTTACAATAAATTACTTTCACCAGTAAAACAACCTACTTTAATTTTGTCCATTTGAAGCACATCAGTTACTCTGGCTCGATACCAACAATGATCCATAACAAACAAAGCAACACAAATTGTGCCAACTTTGGGAAGTTCTTTGATTTGCAATTGTTCAGCCCACGATTGTGAATAAAAATAGCTGAAAAATAATTTACAAGTAAATTTTTTTTTGCGAATAATTAGTTACTTATTACTCAATCATCTTACTTTATTTCTTGCTGTATGTGAGTAAGTTGGTGTTTGTTCTTTTCAATTTGCAAACTGAACAATGAAGGACTGGTGACATCAGTCACTACAACAGACACTTGTTCCTCGTATGAAATGTTGTTTAACAAAACTAAGTCCAGGTCTTCATGTATTGGATCTTGTGAAAGTTCTACTTGTAAATTGCCCATTTCTTTCAATTTCTAAATACAAGTAACCAGCTTTTAGTACTAAACAGACAAGGATGCTGAAAATATTGGCAAGGAAAATAGCTAAATGAGAATAACCAAAACAGAACACATCAACTGGAAAATAAAGAAATTGGAAATGTGCAAAACGGAATACACCAAACCAGAAAATATCACAATAGAAAACAAGTGACAAAATTAGTTTTGTTGTGCATTGCGATGATTTTCTTGTGGCACTAATGTGGTATATATCAAATCTTAATGGTAGTCTGCCAATTAATGCATAGCATGAAGAAAATCATTTTGTTACAAGCAAATTCTATTTTCCTAAATTCTGTTAAAATAGGTATTTTTTGTTCTATTTCAGTTTGATATGTTCCATTTTCTGTTTTGGTTATTTCTACCTCATATTTTGTTTGTCTATATTTCATTTTGGTTGTTTCCATTTTGGCAAAGTCCCTTTGGTATTTTCCTTACTGGTATTTCCAAACAACTCAAACACACTTATACAAACAGTCTCATCAAATAACCAGCTATAGCACTAGAAACTGTTATCATACATGGCGAAAAATAAACAATACAATTTAAACCCAATATTAAATATATATACAAAAATTGCGCAATTACAGTAATATTCTTGCTTGCATTATCAGGATGACATTTCCCACTTTTGCTACAAATATCTTCAGGCTTATCAGACTTCTTGGAATATTTTTCGTCATCTGTAATAAATAAATGCAAACATAAGATACAAACAATAATAAAAATAATGTGATAAATAATGCAAAATAAATAAAAAGTGTACATATTACAGCTAACCACACGTTCAAATTTGTTAGCTCACAGCTTTATCTAAGCAAAAAAAGCAAAAAAATTAAGGCCATTTTGCCGATTTATATGAAGATTTCCTTCCTTATACTTTGGAAATAGAAGTGAATTCATTAGAAACATCTGCATTACTTCTTGCAGAGAGAATTGACATAGGTCTAGACTCTAGAGTTACAAAAATATCCAAATATGCATTTTGCAAAAAACTGTTACCTACTTATCCCCGCAAAGGAGGTTACATTTTCACATACTTTTGCATAAAAAAGATTTCCCAGGTCATACCAGCTTACCTGTATATGCAAGAAAAAAGGAAAACCGTGTAATGTAGGTTGTAGGTTTCTAATCAATTGGAATAGAAACCTAACTTCAAAGCAATAAATCCACTGTGCTATAACCTACCCGTCTTATCAGTCTCCTGGCAAACCACACCACGAAAATGCTCAAAAAGGGTTTGTATTAAGTATCTGCCAACATACTAGCTAACTAACAAATCCAGTAAGCATGAAACTATCAAGAAGTACCGTTTTATGAAACTCACAACCCTACTTGTAAATTGATTACTCGGAAATGCAAAGTTAGCCTTTTCATGTTAACTAAGCTGAGTTAATCATCAAACATAAGGCTCAACTGGAGAAAAACAGAACTCTATTATATGCCGACGTTTCATTAACCTATTCGGGTTAACTTCATCAGGGCAATGCAAATAAAATTTGAATTTTGTGAAAATATATAGAATAACGATTGCTAGGTTACAATTTTGCCGCATTACTTAGGAACAATTATGACACATCAATGTAACATCATAATGATACTTATTTACTTAGCTAATAAATAGATATGGTTATAATACAGTAATAAAATATATATATATAAAACGTCCAGTTAAAAGAAACAGCAATACAATACAAACTAGCTGTGATCAATGTTCCCTCTAAGCTGCGCGCGTGCACAAATGCGCACTGCTGACACGGACTCCGCACACAGAAAATTTATGCTGCGCACAAGAAAAAAATCCAACCTGAATTGAAAATAAAATAAACGCATAATAATGGCCACAGTGCACACGTCTGATGTTGCTCACAGTGGTCCAAGGGACCGCTCAGGGAGTTAGTGTGTTTGCTCAGACTCGTGAAAAATTAGAGGGAACATTGGTTGTGATCATGCAAAAAAAAACTCGGATTAAATTGGGGAAAGCATGGTGGCCTTTTTATCATTGATGACATCATCACATTCGATTGTGAAAATGGATTCAATGAATTTACGTTTCCAGTAATCTCGTTCGAAATCGAAAGTATGTGCGTCTTTCCAATTAATGGCGTGTTCATGCTCCCAAGCATGTTTACGCAAAGAAGTTTTTTAATGTCGAAAATTGGAGATATCTCCTCTAAGATCTTTCATCCTAGTCATGAGAGAGCGTTTGGATTCCCCAATGTATGCACTGCTGCAATCCTGGCATGGAATTTCATAAATTGCCCCTTGTCTTTTGTTAGGTGGTACCCGGTCTTTAGGGGAAGTAAATTATATATTTTTACAGCAGGCTTAAATACGGTCTTAGGCCTTTGATTACTTAAAAACCGTCTCAATTTATCATAAAGAGTGGAAATATACATAACCTAGCAATCGTTATTCTACATATTTTCGCAAAATTCAAATTTTATTCCCATTGCCCTGATGAAGTTAACCTGAATGGGTTAATGAAACGTCGGCAGAAAATAAAGTTCTGTTGTTCACCAGTTTAGCCTCATGTTTGATGATTATTATACCTTGTGGCAACCATAGCATATCAAGCTGAGTAAATATAATACTAAATTAAGAGTCGAATAAGTGATCAATAACATCAGGGGAAAGTGTACCCCTGCAATTCTACTCTGCGAAAGAAATAGAATAAACAGATGAAGAGAGAGAGAAATAATGCAAAGGATACATGTTTGTTGTACAATTTGCTATTAATCAAGGTAGATTCTGTCAATAGCAATGGTACAATGCCAATGGTCAATGGTCAAAACGTTTTAACACAAGAAAATACAAATAATTTTGTTTCGTCGAAAAATTTTGCTTAGCCAAGTATCCAGATAATCAATATCGAAAGAATATTACAGTGAAATCAATTTATATAAGATAGCATACGTTGAGGACTACACTAAATTAAAACGCAAAAAAGAACTGTATTGAAGATCCTGTTCTTTGCGACGTATGAAAAGTTGATGTACGAATATGTCACATAGTGTTTTCATAGTGTCATAGTCATATTGCCAGGAAGCCAAAAAGTATTGTAACCTTTCTAAAGTCACCTACTGTCTAACTGTTTTTAAGTCACTTAGGTATTTTAATTCTTCGCACTACACTTCTTGTTTCGATGTCTTTTACATAGGATTTTAAAATTTATATATATACAATGGGGTCCATGTGAGCTTTCTATTGTGGAGACTGGAGAGGCATTAAATTACAGAAAATATTTAACATTTGACATTTCTAGCTTACAACAGCCACTAATGAATCAATGAATATGGTGTTTATATGCAATGAATGATTTTGCCTTATTTTGAGATGACCGATACTAGTTTACCTTGAGGTCTGAGGACCACAAAAAAATTTAAATATGCTAATTGAAATTTCAAGTTAAGAGTTTTGAGTTATCGATTACACAAGGCAATTTTCCGTAACCGACAAAGTTATTTTGAGTTATACTGTGAAGGTTGATTAGAAAACTACAAGCAACTAATACCTGTATCGAATGATGACAATGCTTCTTGTACTTCTAACAACTGCTCCGAAGGTGATTGCTGCATGTGCAGCAAAAATCATTAATTTGTTGCAACTAAAGTATTAAATTTCTGGAAAACATTGTTAAATAAAACGTAAACACAATAACTTAAATATGCAACAACAAAAAATGAAAATTCAACAAATAACCATCACTCACCCGAGCAGTAAAACTACTTTTACTATAAGATGTCCCATAATTAGCTGGAATTTCAAAACTTTTACATGAGAAATCTTCAAAATTAGATGAAACTTTATTCACTTGCAGAATCGTTTCATTTTCGATTTCAGTTACATAATCATAATCTGTATGATACAATCGATAAATGTATTGGCATTGGTTGATAAAACACCTTTTAGAACAGTTGGCTGGACATGCTGGGTCATTGTAGTAAATCAAAGGCAGGGGAAAAACCTTATCTGCACTGCATCCCAGGTCTGAAACACACTCGAGAAATAATGAGAATTGTGTGTTAGCAATTAATTCAGTTTATAAATGTTTCACAGCAACATTAGATGGAAAATGAGAAAAACCACAAGTGATCAAGTTCTTTTAATTTAGAAATGTATATTTCTCACTTTTTGTTTGTTGAGTTAAAATCTGAAGTTTTGAATTAACCCTATTTACACTAGATGTGGCTTCTCCTGCATACAGTCACAGCAAAGCGTGGCGTAGTTGCATTGTTTTCTGTAGAAATTGGAAATTCGATGACTTTTTCCAAAAAATGTTCAGCTATCTGTCCATGTTTGGTTTTGTAATTTTTGAAATATTGTCATATTTTCATAATTTTGCTCTCTCTCCGCATTGAAGCGTATCGTTTTCGTTTACTCATTCACGCACTACTAACTCTACTAACTGTTGTCTTGTGTTCTCTTCTCGTGGTCAGCTGGTTTTCCGCACAGCAGGAGCGCGGCGTAACAAGAAAAACTTCTAGAAATGTATCACTTGTAGAAACACTTAATTTACACTAAATGCACTTTCTTTAGTTTTACAATTATTATGTATACAGGAAGCCAGATATTTTTGCTACTAACCTGTAAAAATCTAATCAGTTTACGACTTATACTTTGAGTAATTAACGATTGAAAATGTATGTGCAGTGTCGGCCACACCTAGTTAAAATAGTAATGTCGCGCACCTGGTTTGGATAGGGTTAAGAAAAGTCGATTTAATGAGCTTTCACTGTTTCACAAGCAAGAAAGATTCAAAAAGCAGGGAAAATTACAAAATGAATAAAATCATATTTGAAAACTTTTCATATTGGGTTAAACAGATATGGAACCAATAGCTGGTGTTACAATCCTGGGATGCCTTGATAATAGTTTTATTTTTATAGTGGTGTTGTATCATAGTATGGAAAGTCTTTATATGGGTTAAACTCCGTAATGATTTCTAACCACAAAGCCCTGTACTCTGTAAACCCATTGAACAGAAGCAGGCTTTGTAAATAAGTATCTTGCTCAAACGTACAGCTGTGTTAAGTATATGTAACTGTAAGATAAGATGTTAATGCTTGTGAAGTAAGATACAGTACATATGTTCGTGAAGTAATGGCTCCTCTGTGTCCTTGTCTAAAGTGTGATTATTACAATTATGTGCTATGACACGAATGGTAGTGTCTAGTAACTTTCCATTTGTTAGTAGTAAGTTACAGCAGAGATCTCAACTAAGTAATTAACAAGCTGAGTATAGAAAAAGTTCACATACTAGATAATTGCGAGTCACGCTAATGAGAAATAAGAAATAATTTGAAGCTTTTCAACAATATTAGAGAATTCTCCCGGACCATACCTTCTGAAATATCACTGTCTGGTGAAGAAGAGGAAAACTGCATCTCAATAAGACCATCCGTGCACTCGTAAATTGCTTGTTCCACAATAAAAAGACTTTTGAGAAAGTGATCATCGTCTTTTTCATTTAATAGCTTTTCAGCATCCTTTATTGCCTGACAAATTACAATATTTTGTTTTAATCATATAATAACAAATATATTTACAAGCAAAACAAACACCCAAAACAGAAGGTTGGTAACATTAAACAAATAAAATGCGTATATCTGCTTGCAATAACGGAAGGACATCTTGTTTTGTGCAGAGTGATCAATAGTAGTTTTATTCAAATATAACTAGGGTTTGAGATGCTATAATAAGGGGAGATAGACTATGTGAATCTGACTGCAGAGTTTAGCAAAGACGCACTTAATGTCAGTTTAAATTACAAATCTGTGTTATTGTGTGTATAGTGTGTTATTTTGTGTATAGTGTGTTATTTTGCACTTAATTTCATCCAAACTTTATTAACATGAAGGTTTTTTTTTACATTACAAGTGCTCAGTAAAGCATTAAGACCCGTACTCCACAGTTTGAGCCCTGTGGTGAACCTTTAGGTTGTTTTGGGTACAAGATCTTTCATACAAAGCCCTTCATGACAGGTGGAACATTCAGTGTTGTGTTATCTGGTTACAGTCACCATGTAGCAAGTGTAATACCAATGTCAACCAACAATCACGTTGTCTTTTCTTAATACTTTCATCCCGGCCATGAAATCAGACTGCAAGACAGTGGGATTCATAGAAGATACTAATAATAACCAATGGCAGAAGTATACAAAAATTTTAAGATACAATTGAAGAAATAGAAACCCATGATAAACTAGTTGAGCATCACAGTACAATAAACAAACTGATACTGTTCTTGAATATAGTTATACTAGAGGGCCCATCATGTTTTGGATGGTAAATCTTCTCTGATAAAAAGCAATGTTGTATGCTGTATCTTTACCTATTGTGATACAAAATGCTTTTGTAACATTTTATAACATAACGTTTAAATAATTATCATTTACTACATTGTCAAACAAAGGCATTGCATTGTGTCCAGGATTGATAGTGTAAATCATCAAAACGTAACCGGAGTTGTGGTAAAAAGTGAAAGAAATTTCTGGCTATCGGAAAGGTTATCCTTTACTGCAGTACCAGTCCAGGCTATGTGGACTTCGTGTTAATTTGTATGCTGGCACATAGAACACAAATCAGTTATTTAATGAACAGGTTTACAAGCTTTGATAATGTAACTTCAGTCGCAAAGCAGAAGCCAAGAACATTTAACAATGATGACAATAGGTTTCAGTTCAAGCTTCCTGCAGTATTGCAGCGTACGTGAAGTCATACTGGCAATTCTGACGTCACAAAGAGTGGGTGTGATGGGAACGTTAAACTTTCACAATAATGCTTGCTTGCCGGTTTTAGTTTGATGGCAGGGTTACGTTTGGACAGAACACAGAATTCTCGCAAACCATCTGCAGCCTGCAGGGAAAAAAAGATGATCTGCTACAAAGTGTGAATAAAACCAACAGGAAAACAACCCTGCATTCCCTTTGTTACGTATTGTTCTCTCCATATCCAATCTTGCACATTCTTTTTGATGTCATCAAGATATTTTACGAGCTCTTAGAATAACATGTGCTTTTGACTAGTAAACTACATGGTTTCGTAGTAGAAGGAGGATTTTTAAGTCAGTTTGTTTGAAAGCTTTTAGCCAAGTAAACGTATTAAATTACCATTTAATCGTAAATTATCCTTCTGATACAGGTGGTAACATGCGCTGAATTTTATCTTCCCATTGAGACTTACAGTGCATGTGTGCCCAATAAATAAATCGCTTTTCCTTGTAAAATTATTTGAGTTTGCAAATATTTATGCTAATATGGAAATAGCCTATGGGTTAAAAAGATTGATAAACACTGGCATAGACTATCACATCAATAAAATTTTGAAGCCTAGTGATCTTGGGTGATAACTCATAGTGAAAAGTGTGGTAGCTGCACGCAGGGCAATTTTTTGTCTTCATTCTAATTTATAATAAATAAACAAAAAAGCAGGTTCTAACGTCAATTTCTAATAAATAAAGAACTTGGGCTAAGGTGTGCGCCATCACAACAAGATTTGCCTCTTTGCACGCATGATTTCTCGTCAAAAGCTGTCGTACTTTCCAGTCGGGGTGATATCGGTAACGGTCAAAGTTAAACCCAGACAAAACATTTTAACACGTAAGCACTGTACCTTGCTTGAGATAGCATCAATTTTTCTTTCAAAACTCCGTAACGTTTCTTCATATCTATTCTTCACAGCATCCAGCTCTGATTTTAACCAACGTCGTCGATACTGTGCCACCTGCGCTTTTGAACGAGATTTTTCGGAAAAATGCTTGGACGACATGCCGGTGGTTTCACGCTTTAAAAAAAACGCAGGTGAAATTCGGTTATTTCATTATTAGGACCAATTAGTTTTCACAAACAAAAGTAAAGCTACATAATCATACTTACAGCCTACCTTAGCTAGCCTATAAACTGTGACCTTTCAAACATGTGAGGCTGAAATATGTAGCCTAACAAAATTTTACCGCGAGATCGCTGTAAGTCTGCTTTAATTCATATAAACGAAAAGTAATCGATCTACTGCGCCGAGTAACTGTGTATCGACAACGTATCATGAAAACCTACAGTTCTTACTAAGCACCTAACAGAAAACTTATCTTAAAAAATTATTTCCGTTTGTCTTGAAACGTTTTTACGTGACTTGACATGTTTACATTTTTCGTATGAAGTTACAAAACAGTATTTTGTTGAACTCGAGCAGTTCACGTTGAAACCTTTCCTGTTAGGATAAGTCAATGAGACAAACAGAGCAAACGAATACAGCAAAACATACAACAGTGAGACAGACAGACATAGATTTTTCGTTACATTAGTTATCAAGTCCAAATCTGTACAGTGTTTACTTACAATTTACCTGAAAAAGTTCTTTCTCTCTTTCCTTCTTTCTCTCTCTATTTCTCTCTCTCTTTCTCTCTTTTCTAAACCCACTTTTTCCTCTTAGGAGGGTCGTGGGAGCAACAGCTTTAGGAGCTCCTGGAAAAATTCGTGACCAGGCCAGGTCAGTGATGTAATTGACCTGATTGGCCTTAATTAACCTGAAGATTTTCACCTGACGTATCTGCAATTAGTTACCATTTCTAAAACAGTAAAACTGATTCGTCATAATGGTGTTGCAGACGTAAATTTAAACAATACACAAGCCATATGTTTAGAAGCCAAAACGTATGGACGCAATTTTTCTGTTAAGTGAAGTAGGTAAATCTAATCATATGTCATCCAAATGTTATAGGCTATTTGGCTGTTAAAGGCTATAGCTCCAGAAATAACCTACGGTAAACCGCGAAACTTAAGTCTTATACAAAGAATCTCTAACTTTTTTTGCCAAAACGTTATTCTTTTAATGCGGAGTTGTTTAAAATGTTACAAATACGACAACGTCTTTATGTTTTGAAGCGAAATTATTTAGATGTTAGTTTGGCTAATAGGAAATACCATTTTAAGAATGACAGGGAAAAGGAAATTAATAAGTTTATTTAGGACCAAACAAAAGTAGTTATAACATTAGGCCTATAACTTCATTGAATACCGATCCATGACCACATCTATGAATGATTTCATGCGAATCGACGTTTGAATGTGTGCACTATGCAGTTCCTAACTGAGTGGGTGAAATGGACATAGTGCCATAATAATGTCAAGAGAACGGATAACTTGGGTAGGGTCGAAGCTGATCTAGTATATCAAACTGTTGTAATTAATATAACTACAGCAGGTATATTCATAATACTATTTTATTACAAACAAAACACTTACATGTTTCGAACCTTTTATAAGGCCACCTTCAGAGTGAAGCGCAGTGATCCAGGAATTGTAATTTCCTATATCTTAGACGAGAAAAAAAAATGAAAAAAAAAAAAAAATAAAAAACGTAATTTGCGACAAAGTTGCACTGCAGCAAAAGGATAAATGTGACAAAGTTGGACTGCAGCAAATGGATGAAGAACAGATAAATATAAGAAAATGCCAGACGTTAATTTTCTTGTAATCATTAATTAATTAATTATAAACAGACTTAGACCAGATATTAATAGATCAGTCTCATAGTACAGTTAATAGGCTAAAGAGACTAACTTATGACTCAGAGAAACTGTATTTATCAACAAAATTAAGTTATTTAGGTTGTTATATAAGTACGTGTTTTTTCAATTCACGGGGGCCCCTAAAATTTTGGGGTCCCCGACTGCAGCCCAATCAGCCACCCCCTTAATCCTCTACTGGTAGACTAGGTTGGTGAAACAATTCACTGTCCTAATTAGTTCTGATTTTAAATTGAATGGTTTTAAACGGTGTTGTCATCGATTTGGTTTTAATAAGTTTTTGTATAGCCTGTAATAGAAAATTTTAAAATTGTGGTAATTTTGAGAAAAGTTTATTTGCATCTTTCTAAAATTATTAAAAATTTTACATTTACCATTCTAAGCTATGTCAAAACGTATAACACCAAAACATACGTCAAAACAACAGATATGTCCAAGATCAAAGAGGACACTTTCAAGAAAATAATTATTTGGAACTTTTTCAAAAAATCCCTTTTTAACTTGCGGCCGTCTGCGTTGTCGCGAGATGAAGATGCCCGAAACAACGGAAGGCTACAGCTCACTCCTCTTGTGGATGAAGGTTGCGAGTACTTCTCGGTATTGTACGTGCATTCAGCAGAACGGCCAACAGATAAAAAGTTAATGAAAGCTATAAAAAGCTAAAATTTATTGACAGAATTAAACAACGTGAACTCAATCGAACTGATAATCAAGATGCGATGTCATATGAGTAAAAAACGCAACGCTTATAAAGGAAGGCTGCCTAATCAGCGAAGAATTTAAATTAAACGAGAAAACGAAAATTTAACATAAAATGGTCGAATGGGGTGGCCCAGCCGCCACAAACTTAATGCACTTAGTTCACTACTTCTTGTTTGAATATTGCCAGTTTGCCAATTTCTGGTTTCTGCTTTTTAGTTTTTTTGTTAAAAAAATTCCTATTTGCAAAAATAAATTCTGGAAGTTAATAGTGCAAAAAAAAAGCATTACGCTATAGGGCATAGGCTACTGCATGTGACCTATATTCTTAAGCCCTTCCTGCGGTTCACAGTTGCGGCTAACTTGAATTAAATTTATTGGCAGAAAACATGTGCCGAACCACCGGCATAACTTGGTGTGGTAAGACGTCTCTAATGAGTTTCTACATCATTGCACGCCTCCTTGTTTAACAGACAACTGACAAAAACACAGAATACAAACTTATTTCTGTAAAATTTACAGAAATACAGTGTATATAAACGTGATGTCCTGCTGCGACTTTAGTGGTTTGAATGACGAATGTGACATAACCAGTTGTTCTTTTCTTGTGATGTATATTAGTATTTTCCGGTTTAATGGACTACATTTTCTTTTTGGAAATATTCCAGTTTAGTTAATTCTGTAAGGTCTAGGCCTAATAGTATTTTATAGCGCTCTGTATGTTTTTTACATGAACTTATCCAAGTTAAAAGTGCCCTGTGTGAAGAATATTTATACAAATTAATAACTGTTCTGGAAAACCCAATTTGTTTGTTTTCTTGTTTGGATTTATACAATTTGACAATGTCAATTCAATTGATTTGACAAGGCACTAAGTTATGCTATGTTGTTAGGATATTTCCAGTTTATCAATTTCTTGTGTGATTGTTTTCAAATTTTTTCCTGTTTGGAAAACTCCATTTTTCAAAGTCTGTATTGAAACTTTGCACGACTCCCAGCGCAAACGGTGCAGAGCACTAAAGAGGTAAGGGTAACGTTGCACTAAAGTTTTGTTCGATATATGGCTGCTAATTGTTACAATTGTAGACGTATGTTTAATTCCGAGATGTTTTTTTTGGTTGATTTTGTTCGAATTATTTTTATTTTGTTAGAATATAATTTTAGTTACTCGTAAGTCGTAAAACTCTCTAGTACAGTTGAAGTTACAGGATCGAAATTTTTTTAATTATTGTTGTTCACCCGTCGATATTGCATTGTTTTGTAGCAGAATATTCATCTTGATACATCAAAACTTCGAGATGCTATCATATTACAGTTCTTTGATTTACTTTCTCGAGTCCAGACAGATATTATTAGAATAAAATTTGAAAAAGTGGCGTAATCGTCCATCGGCTTTCGACTTCAGTCTAGCGAAACCAGCTGTGACGGCGACGCCCTACGTCACGTTACGTTGTTGAAGCAAGGCTGAAATCCATTCTTTGTCAGCTTGTGTTATTCGATATCGAAAGAAGAGTGTATAATGTTTCTGTTCTTTGAATCAATTTAACTTAATTTCTGAACGAGATTCGAAGCATGTGTGTTAGTACTTGGCCTTTCAGTTTACGGAAATTGATTCATTGGCACATTCTGATGACTATGCAAGAGGCCTATTTGCTTACAGGCCATAGCTTTTCAGTCTTTAGGACAACCTGACAACTGCACAAAACCATTACAGCAGTAAGTTACAGTACAGGCTTGCTTACAGTATACCCGCTAGCAGGCTGACAGGTCAAATATTTCCAGACTTCAGCATAATACGGACTGTACAAGCAGGAATCAGGACTGTCATACAGTAGCCAACAGTAGGCCTATAGGTATTAAATCATTTCTTGATATTGTGTTATAAGTTAGCCACTCCAATTGACCACAGTGGAAATTGTGGCAGCTGCACGCAGGAGAAACATCAACGTGCGCCTTTTATTATCTTCACGCCAATTTATATGAAACCATCAAAGAATTAAGACGTCTAGTATACAAGTGCACAACCACAGGATGCCTATGCTAGACTCAAACTACAGTACTATAATTGTGACCAGCTTAGAAAGTTTGTGTAGCTCTTGTTTGTTGGAGACAGTTATAGGAATTGGAAATTTTCGCAACTGGTCATTTAATTATTTATTTAAACACGAAAGCAGCTCCATAAAAATGATTTTTTATAATCAATACTTAAAAAAAAGCAATTGTTATTTTAACATCAACTAAGAACTGACAAAGTGTCTCCACCTCACCCTCTGCATATAAAAACAGATTTTCGAAATTTGCTGTTAAGAATGCTAAGTAGTTCCAACAAAATGGCAACATCATGTCCGGCGTGCCAGCCTCATTTACGCAATTGTTTTTAGTCTAATATTTTGGAAAACTTCGACAACATGAGTTATTTTAATTGGTCCTTTAAATTTTAAGTTGGCTGGTTATTTGTGGTTATGTAAACAGTATTTCCATCATCAAAGTTTTTCATTCTCTTTACATTCAGTCACGTCTAGGGATGCACATTCTAGAATAACGAGTCCTAAAAACCGAATCTCAAAAGATTTAAGTCTAATCGTCATATATTTTCAAATCTTAGCAAATGATTTCATTTATAATTGAAAGTTTTCATTTGCACATGCAGGAGATGTTGTTGTCAGTTGTTATTTCACATCCCAATGCACTGGATGCGTTAATCGCCATGAATTAAACCGTCCGCCATGTCTGTTTGACAATTGTCAACTTACTTGAACCAAAATAATTTCGTTAGCCTATTGCAAAGGCAAAGGAAAAGCACTGCGGGTGATTAGATTTTTTAACTTTTATGCTATTCTAGAATAGGATTTGAAATTCTGGAGCCAGAATAAACCATTCTAGATTATTCTAGTATAGTCAATTATTCTGTATTGTACAGCCCTAGTCATGTCCGGCATAGCAACCACTTTGGCTTCTGGAATGTGATCACTTGTTTTTTCTTATAAATTTCAAAACAGTTGTTACTATGGCATTCTTTTTATGTCACTAATATCAAAAGTTAATTTCTAAGATGATGTGTTAGTCAATGTTAATATCAGTTTATTGCACCTTAAGAAGCCAATCATCATTAAACAAACCCCAGTTACCATATCAGTGTGTCTAGTAATAGCGCCATTCTTTTTTGATGGTTTTGTTACACCTAGTCCTTCATCATCGGTATAATCACTCGGTTATGAATCTTGTAGCCTTAGAAGCAACATTGTGCAAATGTATGTGTCGAGCTTGCAATTTGAATCATTTCCCCCAGTTTTTGTATTGAACGGCCGTATTTTACGGACCATAAGGCGCACCCGATTATCAGGCGCACTGTCAATAAATTGCTTTGATTAGTTTTTTGTTCATACATAAGCCACACCGGGTTATAAGGCGCACCCAATTATAAGGAGTATGGGTTACCGTATAAAGCTCATTAAAATTCTTTGCGCGCATTATGATCCATACATTAGGCGCACCGGCTTATAAGGTGCACGATCAATTTATGAGGAAAAAAAGGATTTAAATTGCGCCTTATGGTCCGTAAAATACGGTACTGAAATTATGCTGAGTGTATGCCACCTTGTTTTAGCATTGTATCAGTAGTGATTTATATCCTTTTCATTACTGGTATTGCAAAACGTTCCTCTTCGCTGTGTGAAGATATTATTTAGCTCAAAGATCATAAAGGGAGTCACTACGTTGTAATTAAAGGATGGCATACTTCCTAGATAAACTGCTGAATGCAACACTTTAGATGTTAGCAGTAGAAAAGTAATGATCATTTTTACTACTTATTGGACCACAAATCAACAGAACAAATTGTATTAATACGAGAGGCTAAGATAAAGTGTAGTAAGCGTGTCTATATGATGTTATTGGGTGAATGATAATGAAATAAAAATACGGTACATCTGAGTGGAAAATAAACAATGAATATGTACTTGTTTGTTTAATGTTTACATGTTGTTGTCTAGGGGACTAGTTTTTAATTGGGCATTAAATTTTCTCAAGAGCATCCAGGTTTTGTGAAATAAAAATGCCCAGTGCATCCATAAAAAGCAAGGACATTTTCTGACCATCAGTGTCAATACAAATCAATACACATGCAGCTGTTATCACTACTGTATTCAGTATTCACTTATTTACAGGGCATTCATAGCAACAATAGTATCCAACAGCCAGAATGGTATATAATTCTTTTGTAAGTTGAGATATCTGTTAAATTCTGGCACAAATGCCTGCATAAGTCCAATGTATCATGTATCGACTTTGTGTAATAGTTTTGCCGTTTTTGATTCCCATGTCAAAATGCTTCCTGTTGTGTTACAATTGCCTAAATCATTGCCCATTGTTTTTCATTGATGCTGATATCGATTACAACAAAATAATGAAACATTAGATAAACTCAATGCCACTATTTCTTTATTGAAATCTCATGTTTTAGCTGCTTTTTATCCTAATGTTGTTTTATTCGGCTGATGAATTAGTAAAACCAGACATTTATGACTAAATGTTCAGTTTACTTTGCCATCTTATAAAACAACTAAAAGTCTAAGAATAAATTTCATTTTACTGAAATTAGCAATGGATAATACTGATTGATAAATAGTGCATAATTTGCTTTACTCAAAACATTGTTTAAGACAGTTACTTATGTTAAATATGCCTTAGTTTTTCCTTTCTGTTTGTTTGTTACAGACAAGTTATCAATTACTGATGTATATATTCATGAATTGCTTGACTGTATATTTGATATAGCTTCAGTGCCATGATCCATTAAGAGTTTATAATTTTAAACAATTAAAACTTGTAATGTATTGACAGCAAAAGGATTTGTATTTACAGACTATACTGGCTTGCGAAGATATGATCATATTCTCTAGAAATAATTAGCTTGAAGTAATGTAGGCTGTGTAAATATTTGTCCCTAAAGGGTGTGAATGGTTCTCTTGTTCATTCCCAGTGAGAACATAAAGTAAGAGTGTTAACTATAACTGAGGGTATAATGCAGAGTTAACAGAAATATGCGATGTACAGTAAATGCAGTCACAATGTAGAAATAACCTTGCCCATGTTCAGGCAAGACTTTTAAGTTAATATATCAACATAGCACGTAGTCATGCATATGTTATCTGCTAAATGAATAACTGAGTTTGTCTTATTATTTAATGTCATTAAGCTTTTGTTGGAGTCGTCCGCGTTGGTATGATTTTTACTTTCCCACAGAGGTCTGTTTTGTTGTTTCAAAAGGTTTAAGATATTTTTTGTATGATTACCGGTATAGTAAAAACGATGCCCCCCAACAGTTTTAATAAATATATAATTATATAATTCATCAGGTGCAGTTCCTTTCAAAGGTTAATATGTATATACAGTACTACTAATTGGCAAGTTACATTTTGAAGGTTAAGTCCAATGCTAAGCAAACAAGTGGGGAACACAAAGCAGTATGTTTGTTCGCACTTGTTTGCTTAATAACATGATGACTAATGTGTGGGTGTTTTGGTAATCAATGGTAATTGCATCCTGTCAGTAAAATTGAGCAAGTTGTTGATTTACATCTACCCCGGAAACTTTCTTATGTTCAATATGTATTTCATACATACTGAGCTAATATACATGCGCACACATTCAGTCGTTCACAATGCCATTTTGCAAAGATACGGTTTTACTACTTATTTATTTTTTACAGATATTTCAATCCGGAAGTTTATCAGTACATGTTAAGTTATTTGCATATGATAAATATCACACCAATTTAAAAAACAGTGGAAAGTTCTTTTGTGATGTCTTATTAGTTGCGCCAATACAAGTGGTGAAAGGGAGGTGCATCTTCATACTTGCTTGTAAATCAAACTTTTTGCAAATATGAAAGAATTCAAGGTTGTTGTGCTTGGCTCAGGAGGAGTTGGCAAAAGTGCCTTGACTGTCCAGTTTGTTACTGGAACCTTTGCTGAAAAATATGACCCGACCATTGAAGATTTTTATAGGTAAGTGAATAGACCAGAAATATAATTATACCTTAAAATGATTCTAAAAGTCAATATACCAAGGCAGATGTATATTTTTATATGTAATAAAACAGTTTTGCAGTAATCTTGGCGGGTGGCTAAAGTGGCCTTTTTCGGCTCGACTTATTCTTAGTGTTACTTGATTTATTGCCATTTCCTGTTCCACTCTGCCTGCATGAGTGTGGTCATGCCTGTTAGTAGGTAGTAGACTTTCATGCTATAGACTTGTACCTAAGTGCTTGTACATAATGCTTGAAAAAAGCAACCAATATTAGATTTAAAAATGCCAACATATATGTTGCTTAAAACTGCCATTTTGTGCCACAAAACCTTTTTAAACAGATTGTCCATTTGTTAAATACGACATTCTTAGTAGTTTTAACTTATTTCAAGGTCATGATTTCATTTTTTGTGTTCTGTGGAAATACTTTCGTACTACCTGATGCAGTGCTGTGCAAATTTCTTTTTTGCCATACTGGCAAAGTCAAAGTTTTGCAACATACCACACAGTATCTTATATATATATATTAATATGTGTATACCTTAGTCCTTAGTATTATCACAAAAAGTCTTTGGGACATTATATATCGTATCGAGACCTGGTTACAGATTGAAGTTGAACCTTTAGTTAAAAATAGATAGATGATCATATTAAGATCATGAGTGCTTGCAATTTAGATTATGAAAAAAATGGAATGGAAGTGTATGACTGTTGTGTTGTCCACATTTTAAATACAGCCTTAAAAGTAATGCCAGTCTAATGCACTTATTACAGCTTTATGGCCAGGTAGATTAACACTTACTTTTTGTTTAATCCATTGTAATAGTGTGAAGTAAACTAAATGGCTTAAACTATTTTAATAGCATCAGCGTATTATAATGTTTTGTAGTTGCCCAGCTCTTGGTTAGACAATAATCTAACAATTGTACCAATAATTACAAGTTTTGTAATTTCAGAAAGGAAATTGAAGTGGACCAGTCTCCATCAATACTAGAAATTCTTGACACTGCTGGAACTGAACAGTTTGCATCTATGAGAGATTTATACATAAAGAATGGTCAAGGCTTCATATTGGTATACTCTCTAGTTAATGCACAGTCCTTTCATGACATTAAACCAATGAGAGAACAAATCTGTCGATTGAAAGGAACCGACAAAGTTCCAATTGTATTAGTTGGAAACAAGGTAAATACTTCCAATACATTATGTCACACTGTAATGAAAAATTAAGTAATTCAATCGTTTCTTTATAAACATGTATCATACTGTATGTAAATCAGTGTATTGGAAACTGTTACACAACTATATATGATGCTATTCGTTTCTCCAAAAATTTTACCGATTACATATGCTGTTTTGTAAAGTATTGTATAATTATTTCGGTAGTTTGGTATGTATTTACAGGCTGGTATATTTATAGAATAAAGTGCCTTTCCAGAAGTGATTTTAAAATGAAGTGTTTTAATATACAATAGACTAACACCACCAATCATGATTAATATTTTTCACTGTTTCACTCACTTTTAAAATGCTTGGATAATTAGGCCTAAGAAGAATATACTGTAGCAGATATCCAAAATAGCTACTACACTCAATGACTCAGGTTAAACTTTTTGATGCTCTTAATTGTCAAAAATGCGGATTGCAAAATAGAGACTTTTACTTCTGCTATTAGAGATTAGTTAGGATCAGTGCTTGAATTTTTTTGGAGTTTGGTTAGTATTGTTTGCTAATGATACATTTTATGCTATAAAGGTTGACCTTGAATCAGAGCGAGAAGTCCGTACAGTTGATGGCGCCGCACTTGCAAATGAATGGGGCTGCCCTTTTCTTGAAACATCAGCCAAGAGCAAGCGGAATGTTGATGAGCTTTTTGCTGAAATTGTCAGAGAAACAAATTTTATTTCACAACCCCAGAAAAGTGGGGACTGCTGCACAATATTATAGCGAACTTCACCCCTGAACTAGGGGTAACAGAGGGTTGTGTAAGCGTCAGGTACATATTGCTTTAAACAATTTATTGTGGATCATATACCTTACAGTATTCCTATCATGTTTACATCTATATGTACCTTGTATGTATTGGTGTATCTTTTTTATCTTGGGTTTAAAGATAAAAGGAGTGTTCTCCAATTTCAGAGTTAATTTTTGATGTCTGTATACATGATTTTCTCATAATCTCTGCCTTTATTATTTCAAGTGGAACCCATATTTTTAACATACCCGCTTATCAGGCAAACGTTTATTTTGGAAGTTTTGATAGTGTTACAACAACCAATATTTATACATTATCGAAATGTCCGATCCTATTGTGTTTAGCTATTAGAGATTACTGATATTAAGTTGATTTATATCATGGTGAAAGCACAAGCATCCTAATTTTTCATGTAGGCAATCATCATGGTTCCTCAGTAATCATGAGTGTTCTTGTTATATTCAGCCATGTGGTGGTTGCTTGGGGGCATGTCAAGCAATGAATGTTGTGTTCAATTTGGCTGCTATTTTTGATAGCTCCGTTAATCTACTACACTACACCACACCGATCACACTTGCTATATATACTATGTTATCAGTTGTAAATTTTGTTGACATATAAACACATCATGCTGATGTTTCTGTTTCAATACATAATCACATTGCTTTACCTGTGCTTAAATTTATATTGACTTACTGGCCAGGGTCAGGATTAGTTCTGTGAATGTAGATTTTTAAAGACTGATCTATATATTTTACAGGTTCAAAGACTTAATGCACATCAGAATCATTTTGCAATTGATTGTACAAAATGTAAATACAAAATCAAAAATGAAATTGCTCCAAGATGGAATTGAATGTCTTCGCTAGAAGAAATTTTGCACCCTGAATTACACCTTTTAGTATGAACTACAATTGGACAATTTTGACTTATCTAAGAAGTTATTGTTTGCGAAAATGTTTGCTCCACCATGACTGTACAATTAGCACAATTTGTGTTGGTGGTTTTAAAACTTAAAAACCTAATCTTATAGTCCATGTTGTGTAATACAGTGTTTAGGTGCATTTAGAGTTGCAAGTTTGCGTATGGCCCAAATTGTAATAAGTTTAATCTTCTATTTATAAAAACAAATGAAGTTGGTTGGTTTCAACTGAAAAAAAAAAACTCGTAAAAAGATAACTTCTGAAACATTGCTACTCTTTGTACATAAAGATTATATTTTAAGGGATATTCTTCTGTTAATTTAATGCTATCTATTGGTATCAGTATTTGATTATTATCTTTATCTCTTAACCGAAAGATCAAACCAAGTTCGAACATAATGTCTAATTGCAGCTATCGGAAATGTCATTGATAACTACAGTAAAAAATTCACTCACCGTGGGCCACACGTTATGGAGAGCTGTATTGCCCATTATAAACGGCATGTACATTCTTATTAAGCCTTAATTGTTAGTATGTGAATAGTATAACGTATTTTTTTTTCTTAAAGCGCAACTAAATCAAATAGCCCGTTTACTTTATTTGCCGCCTATTTAAGCTTTAATGACTTTGTGTGTTATATTTCTGCTTTAAGCGACTTTTAAATATCTAGTTATGTATGTCATCCCGTTTTTCTACGTGCCTGTGATTTTTCAGCCTTAATTTTATGCTTGTGAAGATTGCATATCGATACGTGTGTTACGGTAAGTGCTTACGGTCTTATCAGCCGCTTCTTTCATGTGTATTCGTGAATCGTGAGCAGAAACACGTAACAAAAGGTGCTAGGTGTTCGACCCTACTATACGCGTAATTTGCTTGTTTAGACGGCATTTTTTGCCAGTTTAACTTTATTATTAATAAATTACTTTTCGCGTTTTAACCTTAAGCTCTACAATCTGCACTAGCATAATTAAAGCTCCACATAATTACTGCAATTAATCTTAAACCGTCTCGGAAAAAATCACAACACCCGATATTATAATTAAATACTGAATGGAGAATTTCTAAAAATTGCGCTTTCCGTCTAGGGTTAAAATGCCCGTCTTTATTCATTGGCATTTTTCTCGGCTAGGCATGTGCCACTGTTTCCTCTTGGTGTGGAGAATAGCGCACGAATTTGCTCTACGGAAACACTCTCATTGACCGAAAATTGCCCTTCTTGTTCTTTTCAGCTAGTCATGCACTCGCACATCAGAGTGATTATGATGTAATAAATAGATCGTGTCCTGACAAAATACTTCGTGCGCGTCATCGTAGCACGTGCTCACATTTCAGAACCACACCAACCTAATTGCTTCCGGAAACAAAAACGGAAGCGTTCGCTACTTTCTTCAAGTTTTGAACGCTTGTGCTCACAATGTGTGCCACGCAAACTGCAATGCAGATGAAATAACGAATGTCTTGATCGTTTTGTAAGTTGACCAAATTGCATGTTCCAAAAAACTGATTTTAACACGCAAGATCGATACATTGTTTGCGTTATTGTCTGCATGTACTTACTATTGGTTCAAATTGACGTTTAGATCTTGCAGTTCGAATACAATCGGATGTTCATGATCAAAGCAGTGGCGAATAGAAAACTTTTATTGTGAAGCTCTGCGTTTTTGGTGGCGCGTTTAAAAACTTGCAAGCCTTTGTTATGCTATTCCATTTACCAATTGTAAGCACTGTATTTCTTGCGGATGTCATGTGAAAATTTTCGAACTTACGCTTATCTATCCCTTTTATTTTGTCGCGTTTTAGAGAGTTACTTTCTATTGCAACTGTTCATTGTAGAGTGAGTTTTCTAATAAATTACGCCTCACTATTTGTTGATTGTTTTTTAACATTTTAGTTCAGCAACTTAACATTTTAACATCATGCACCAGTTTCATCAATATTAATAATGTTATTAATGTATGTGGTGCTTCCTTGAGCGTTTTCGAAACGGCTAGAGATTTCGCTTATCCAACCGTTTCGAGTTTTCACCACTACTGCAGCCCATGGATGAACGTAAAAGTGCTTTCTTTACTTTTGAGACTGGGATCACAGCATAAGATTTCATTTTTGACCTATCAGTCCATTTTACTACAACCTGTCCATTGTTTGTGTGGAGATGAAAAATTTACGAACAAATAGCCTAAATATATTTTATTAAAAACAGTCAAAAAATTGTTTATACAGTAGATACAAAAATGCCTCTGTACAGGTATAACCATTTCAATATTAAATGTTATGAAAGCTCCAGACAAAATTGGTATAAAACCATAACTATGTGATGAAAACTAAAGAACATAATGAGTTGATTTTCGAACAAAGGATTATTATTTGTTGTTCTTGTTGATACTGAACATTGGCCTACTGGTCGATTACAAATATTTAGAGAAAAATTTTAATGGCCCTAACTGACCTAATAAAGCAAATCGCGCATCACAGATGTTGATACGGAGTTGACTGTTTAATTTGATTGTAAAAGCAAGCTTTTCCATATTTTCTAAGATAGCTCTTGCGACAAAATATGTTACAAAACTCATTACAGAAAAGACGGGAGTACGGATTGCCTACGGCCACCATAAAACATAAGCTTTGCGTGTCAGAAAACTTGACTGATCCCAGCAAAACCTCTAATGAACGGGTTACAAAATGGTAAGACATAAATTGGCTTACAATTTGACTTTTATTCGAATAAATAGTTTACGGTACTTACCTCAGCAGCCTTTCAGCCTACATACTTAACTCGTAGTCGAATTTCGAGTTCATTGCCTATGTTGAAGCCGTGCAATGTTTTTATTTTGATCCTGGTAATTATCCTGATTTGTTTGCTAATGTCACTGGTTAGTGGTTATAAAAACGAAAGAAATAAATCCTGTCACCGCTTACCGAGCGGATTACTTTGGATCACTGCTTTATCATCCGTCTCTTGTGATTGGTTCCTCCATCTTTATGATGTAATAATAGTATCAAGAAATCAGAGAAAATTCATCATTAAAATGTGCAAGCAATTTGTTTAACAGTCGAATAGGCTGCTCAAGTTGAACATGTTGATGAGGATAGTTATGAGAGGGCAAAGATTTTATCATACGTATAGAAACTGGTTACAAACGCTGCCAAAGTGGTATGAGATAATTCACTGAGAAGACATGAAAAAAATTCTCCACATTATGCTGTGTTCTGCGATTAGGTGAGCCACGGCAACTTTGTGTACTGATACTCTGATAAATAATTAATTTAATATCTTTTGCTGTGATATAAAGTGCTAATTGTTGTTTGAAGTTTGAACCAACACATTATTATAGTTTTGTGTCTGTTATATCTTTGCATAAAATCACTGCAATCGCCTATTCGTAAGTTCATGGCAGGTGTAGCATTCTGTCTGCAAGTATTAATTTGTTACAGTAATTCCATTCAAGGTCAGTTTCAGGAGCAAGTTGAAGATTATGCTACAGACCTACTGTAATTTGATTCGATTAGGTGTGAGGTGTGACTACATTCATAGGATACTAAATGTTAATTGTGTCAATTGGTTTTCTTCTGTCACTAATTTTCAACTCTTTGCACTGCGTAATTGCTGCTGTTGAAATTGTTTAAGTTAAATCTGCTCAACAATATCGCTTTTCATTTTATTGTAAATTCGAACAGTGGATCCCAACCTTTTTTGCCTTAAGGACCGGACCGGTTTTATTTAAAAATAGTCTGGCAGACCGGCTGAATTAAATAGAACAGGCTCAATAGAAATAACTAAATTTGATATCATAGATTCTTAGGTCTAAAACGAAAGGATTCAAGGGTTTAATTGTCATTTGTTGTCACGGTTTAATCACATTAATCGCGGGTAGCTTGCTTGAGATAAAAATCGTTGAACTTCCGTTTAAAACTAACCTTTCTTTCCTTCGCCGTACAGTAGCTTTTTTGCATTAATTTCGTTTTATCTCTTCTGACCTCTACCAAATTAACTCTTAGCTGAGCTGGCTGCTTGCTAATGTTACACGTAAAGAAACTTTGTTGCCTATTGTATTTGTAACGTAGGAAACTGAATTGTAGTGGCGGACCGCTCACATGCCTTGTAAAATCGTAACTGGTCCATTAATTGCTGTTTTGCTTTTGCACTCTCGCAAAAATCTTGGCATTATTTCAAATAGCCTATATTGATCCGATATTGATAGATAGTTAGATACATATATCGATAGATGACTGCAGTTGTTTTCACTGGGCTCGATTTGTAAGATAGGACGTGCTTTTACTTATCTCGCACTACTGTCCAGTTGTTTTTACATTTGCAATATACAATTAGCTTTTACTCATAAAAAGAAGCGTAAATCTTTGAAGGATAGACCACTTAATGTTTGCCATGGACCGTCATTTTGATTGCGCTTTCCCACGACCTGATGTTTGGGGACCGCTGGTTAGAAGATTGCATGAAGTGATGGAATTTTTATATATCTGGCAGGTGAAATAAACCTTGCAGAATCTTTACCGATTAAAACAAAACAGTGCAATGAAATATTTAGCCCATCAATGATCGCAAACGAGACGGACAACTGAAACTGATTCTGGTGCATTTTTTGTTTACCATATTTCCAACAAAGTGACTATTTCACTGTAGGTAGGTCACGCAGTCCATTGTTAATAACAAGCGGCTAGGTTAAGTGAATGGGTATGCAAAAAGTCGATTTAAAGTGAGGGTCAAGTCCAAAAACAAGTTGGCCTATTTTTGTTATGTAGTTGGAAAATTAGAAGTAGAAAGCCCACATCTAAAAGCATGAGGTAGATCAAAAAATTATACAAATACAATGAGCGGATCTCGAGATATTACAGTGTGTTTGTTGCTTTTTGATTTGAAGCCACCTAGTGCTGAAAAGTGCTTTTGCCCAAAAACTCCAAAACCGCTAATCCGAATAAATAGAATAGTCTAAATTGTAAGCAAATAAAAAGGAGGGTGGTTCTAATCAATGCTCTTTTTATAATGAAATGACCCTTAGGTTAACAGAAATCATACAAAATAGCTTTGAACGCACAATTTATTCCGGTGAGATAGTGACAATGACAGCCTATTTTCAAATCTTAAACCGGTGTCGTGTCAGATAGAGACCCCCTGCCAAATATTTACCCCCTTTTGTGACGTAATAAATTTATTCCTTCAATACGCAATAAGCGTTATACACAGGGTTGCCATCTGTCTGTACTCAAAAAAAAATGACGACTAGGAAACGGAAGAAGAATAGGTTACTACTTTAAACAGTGCACAACAGAAGGCAATCAATGTTCCTAAAAAAAAACAGACACTATTTACATGTTCTTAATTTTGGTATCTCTTTGGTACAAAATGGTATACTAAAGGGGTCGAAATGCCCAAAGTAGGAACCTCTGCCCTAAAAATAAGACAAAAATAAGTACGCAAGTGAAAATAAGCACGTTTCTTAGAAATAAGCACATTAGTATTTTCTAAGACATTGTACTTGAAAATAAGCACAAATATTAAAAATAAGCACGGAATGGTAACCTTGGTTATACACAAGTAGCTTACAGAACTTACAGACAGAAGTAGGCCAACACCTGTGATCTGTAGCCTTTTGGCTACGGTATTTTGTTTTCCAGTATACTTGCATTCGCAAAAGTTAAGGTATCATACTGTTCTGCCACTGAATAGCGGAACGTTTTCTGCTGAGTCAAATCCTTTATCAGACACTGAATTTATTACGTCACAGAGGGAGGGTCTGTATTTGGCACTACACCGGGATAAACTAGCAACAATCCGCATGATGAAGTCAAAATTGTACATCTTGGCGACCACAAAAACACGATTTAAATTTTGGTTGTGGGTCGTGCAATAATAAGACACTAATTCACTAACGTTATAAACTGGTAAAAAATTAGCAGTTATTTTCAAAAATATGTGACAAATTTTTCTTTAATTGTGTCTCATTCAGCGGCAAATAGGACAAAACACATGTACAAAAAAATCGCAACACCCAACGACTTCAGGTGGAAGTTCTGCGTAACCCTACATCATACGTTGTCCTTGCATGCAGGAGATACTTTTAACTGCTGAGAGTTTTCCGTAATAATTGGCGTTTTTTTCGTGGTTTCCACACCGGAGATGGTTTCGGCACTAAAGTGGCGGTGTTGCAGGTTTCAACTGCGTCTTCTAGAAGAGAATTCTATGGGTCAAAAATTCACCATACAAAATCACCGTTATGCACAACCGTTTTTTATACTTAACGTTTTGGGAGTACAGGCTATTACATCTTGTCACATTAATTATTTGAGGTAGAAGTATGGGTAGGCTAATTCATAAAATTGCTTCTCCTCGACTTGGTGTACACATATTCATATAGGCTTCACATAATCTATTATGCTGCACCTTGCGTATTCAAGACCAAAATGCATTATCTTCTGTGGCAATTTTCATAAGTTGTGCTTGTTGCAAAATGTGATATTTTGATTAAATATATGACTGAAGTTTGGTACGGCAAAAATTTCTCGCATACACAGTAGCTAAGTGATAATTCATTCAACTTGTACAGTAGCTTACACTTTTATTGGCATGCTTACCTTTCTCCAGCGAAGTGTTGTTGATTGCCAACCCGGTTTTAGATTGTTTGTAATCGTTGTCTGGTTTTTCTTCTTTTTCCACGTATGGAGATGTTGGCCGGGATGCAATTTCAAACTGGCCTTTGGGTTCCTTGCACTTAATAATAAAAAATGTCAACTCTTTTACTGCTATAAACAATAATGATGTTTTTTTTGCTCGATATGTATAACATCGTAGGCTATACCCGTTCAAGGGATGCAATATAATTTTTGTGATGAGAGATTTCACGGTTGTTCCAAGACACGAAGTGCACCACATAAATCACCATGATTCCCATCCAAACAAGTATAACGACTAGCAAGGCGTAATCAGGGCCTATTTGCCTCTCTACACATAGATTCACTATTGTTTTAGTTTTCTGCCCATCGGCGTCGGTTTTCAACCTTTGAAAAATCACCTAGTTTTAAAACAACTGCGCCAAAGTGTAGAATTTGTATAGTATGTTAACTGGTAAATCAATTAACTTTGTTTGATAAATATTTTGCCTATATGCAAAATATGTATTGCCATCACTTTTATGATGAAATGTTTACGTTAGGTTAAAATGTTTTTATATACTGTACCTCTGCAATGCCAAACCATTCAACAGACTCGGTGTTGCGCAATGTCCAATGTCCTTGTCTTCGTAACCATTTGAACGCCGAACAAAACTGAAACTGTTATATAATGAGACTTATTTGGACCACTTAAGTAAAATAAGGTTTATGCGATACATGGACAATTTAAAAAATACTGTTGAATGAATACATAAGGCTGATGAATTGCTGATAACCAGCCAGAAGACCTGAAAATCAAAAGTGCTGATAACCGGTCAGTAGGCGATTTCTCGGGCAGAGTTTCAGAATATCTTTCTTAACCTGGCTTCAAGGTTAGGCCTTTGTTTGCACCAGTGGTTCTCAAACTTTGCGTCGCGACGCCCTGGTGCGTCGTTTTTATTTTCCAAGGGCGTCACACAATAATTCTGTTTCGTAACTAACCTTATATCACCTCATAACAATATATAATTTCCTCGCACAATAATTTACTATCTCCTCGCACATGAATTCAAATTCTCCCAAAATTCGATAAACTTTGCGAAAGCAAGCAAGCAATCCCAAACATCACATTTAATGACATTATTTTTTATTTATATTTCTTTTTTTGTATCAATAAATACAACCTTGATAATTAGCGTTTTTATTAGATTCTTACCGCTGGTGCGTCGCAAGTCCAGCAAACTTTTCCAAAGGCGTCGCCACGAAAAAAGTTTGAGAATCACTGGTTTACACAAATGGCATTCAAATTGATACTAAAAGAGAAGAAGGCGAGTCCAGCTATTTTCATTTTCAAGGTTGCAGCCCCATACAGGTAGGAATATACCCTTCAAGCAAGAAGATAGCAATTGTAACCGAATAGCAAACTTACTTCATGCAAGGATCGTTGTCTGCCGACGGGCACAAATAACGGCTAAAAAACTCTTGAAGGTAGCAAGTACAATGCCAAGGGTTTCCATCAACACGAACCATCAACTTTTTGCTTTTAAAAGCGGATCTATTTACTGGGCAGAGCACCATTTCGTCATCAGTATGTCCGCGAAGTTTTACAGCAACCTTAGGCGGAGTCCATGGACATAGCATAGAATCCGGGACGGTGACCAGAAAATTGTAGCTCAGATCTAATTGCCGCAAATGATGTAGGGTATGAAACGTATCAGGTGCCACGCTGTAACGATTATTCATATATTGACAATGTACAGGTATAACTTCTATTTATGGCTTTATGAGGGCAATCGGCGGTTTTGCTAAAGAAAGTAAAAGTTTAATTCGCGCTGAGCGAATTCATGAATTGTGTAAAAATTACCGCGAAAGCGCTTAAAGTACAGTAGACTAGACGTATATGCTCTACTCGATTGGCTTTAGGTTATTTTACAATTAAAATCATTTAATGATACGGTTCGAATTAAGGCCTTCTGAATTAAATTTAGGCTGATATGGCATTGTTTTCTGTTCAACACCTTTTGATATAAGAGAAAGCACATATAATGCACACAGTTATCTACGTTGAAATACGGTTGCCCTTCAAGGTTAGTGTCTCCAATTCATTCAAGTCCGCAAAAGAGGTCGAGTTAAGGCTCATTATCTGATTGTGATCCAGGAATAAATGCGTCGCCATCGTTGAAATTCCTCTTGGGACGCTGGTCAGCTTTAGGCTAAAAAATAATTGTAACAAGCCAATAACATCTTTGCCTATGCATAACTATCCACATTTACACCGGGTATACGTCATTTAATTTCAATTGGTAACCCTATATACAATTGGTTGGCAAAACCATATATGTAGCAGGCCTACACTAAAGCGTAGAAGATCAGCTGGAGAATGCTCATTGTCTTGGTCACATATCAATTCTCTGGCTTAACGTCGCCCTCGGAGCCGCAGGAAGGTTATCTCTCGGTGTTTCTCTTGAAGTATCTATCCTGCCCGATGCGAGCTTTGACGATCGTCAAATTTAACAGGATTTAAAGCCGATTGTCCCTTGCCAATTCCCAGAGCGACCTTGCTGGTAGTCCAATATGTTTTAACTCATTTAGCTTTTGTCAACCGCGTGCTTGTTTGCTTATGAATTTCAAGAAATTTCAATTGGCCGAATGTGCTTTTCTTTTTTCTGTTTACTTCCACAGATTTTTTTGATTGTATTCTTACGATCCTAAAGCTTTTTGATTATAACATTTCGCAAGGTTATTAGAAAGGTTTTATGTTAATGGGCGTTATGCTTGTCTAGCAATGAATTCGCTTTGCCACTTCATATACGTATTTTTTGTTTTTACGCCTGCATGCTTTGAAAGAAAATTATAAAATAAATACGAAACCAATTTCATGCTCATTCATCAGATTCACATGCTGTTCAAAAAAATTGTGTTTGAATACATTTAAGTTCATTATAAAGTCAATCAATGAAAAGGTTTTGGTGAAAATGTGAATCAAAGATATTAATACAGTTGTTTAAAAAATTAGGCCTAACTGTTTTCACTATTTTTAACTACGAATAATGATTTCCGTAGCGACCTTATAGTGCTGGGGTCGGGAACCTTTTTGGCTAAGGGAACCATGAAAGCTACATATTTTTAATTGTATTTCCGTGAGAGCCATATAATATTTTTCAACACTTAATCATAATGTAACTAACGTGTGCATTTTTAAGCAAATCCAACAATTTTAGACAATGGTAAACTTCTGAATTTACTCTTTAATAACATCTTAATGTTTCTTCTTAATGTTGCTGCGGTATGGACAATTACAGAAAAAGTTTTATTCGTAACGATCGTGCTAAGAAATGCCAGCTTAGATTTATCTGCCAGCCAGATGCCGTCATCAAAAGAGCCACATCTGGCTCGCGAGCCACGGGTTCCCGATCTCTTAGTAAATACATAAAATCTCTAAAATACAGCAAAAGTCTTCTCTCAACGCGAAAAATCTTTAGAGCTACATTTCCAATTCAAAAAGATATAGAGAGTTTAGGCTATAACGTCTTCATCAATCAGTTTGGATTGAGATCGAGTTGCTAGCGTTCATTATACATTACAATCAGCCCTGGTACATTACTTTGTTCATGTCAAACGTTGAGTATAGTAAAAAAACTTCCAAATTTGTATTGTATAGTTCCCTTGAACTTATAAAATATTTGCCACCCCCCCAATTTTTTTTCTGGCTATGCCATTGGTCTATTGCAGACGTGGGCAAACTACGGCTCGCGAGCCGCATGCGGCTCTCCGGCATGTTTTTTGTGGCTCTTCTAGTCGAATCGTAAAATTTCAAAAAAATTGTAAAGGCTACCAAGAGTACCGTTTATGAACGTTTCTCTCTTTTTCTTTTCCTTATTTAGGCCAGCATTGATGACAAGCTGTTAATTATCCAAATTTAATGATATTTTTCGATTGAGGAATGCAGATATGGAACAACTAAACGACATAAACTATTTATGACGTCATAATTTCTTATTACTTGGCTCGTCAGTAAAAATTTAACAACCAAAGTGGCTCTCGGGTTCAAAAAGGTTGCCCACCCCTGGTCTATTGTCTTGACGGTTAATCATACAAATAAAAACTTGAACGTTTTGCGGCTGACTTCTTACTGTTTGCAAAACTAAAGATTGGAACCGAATCCGTCCGCAAGATTCAGATTTGTAAGAAAAATAAAAATAGCCGATATTTACGCATATAATACAGTATGCGTTTTTTTTTGTTTGCGACGGTGTATCCCTAAAGTGTACATTATGTAGTTTATTTTCACAACTTCAACGACCAGGCTTTGGACGCAAGCGTTCGTGTAAATTGCTATAACCACAACATAAAACTTTATGATGAAATGGTTACTAAAGTGCGTCTTTATCACTGAAACTATTAAAAGGGATGATGATCTGAAATATTAATAGACCTACAATGCGTTCGGAATTTGGATGAATATCGTTAAGTCCTGATGGCAAGGTTTAAACTGCAATAGGCTGAAACATAGCCTATAAATTATTATAGACTATGATATAGTTTACTTTGTATACCATTTACCAGCACGGGGTTGCCTACCTTTGGCAGTTCACACGGAATTCGTTTTGACCATATTCTTCATGTATCGGTCTGCATTCGTTTCGAAGTGCTTCAGCCAATAAGAAATCCAAATAATAAGTGTAAAACAGACAGAATAGTATCCAGCTAATAACATTTTTCCATTTTGTTTGTACTTTGCTGGCCATTTTATGGCTTATACACTTTCTTATCTACTAATAAATTTTGTAGACATAATTGTAACCGGTTTTGCCTAAGGTTTTATATTCTACCATACACCTGCTTGAGATACCTCAATTTAGTCCTATGCCAAAAACAACTCTTTGAAATACCTTTTCAAGAGTTTAATTGCCAAGATAACGATGTTTCACATCATACCGTCGGTCTTTGTATAACAGCAGCTATCCCTGTTTAAATTTGTCGCAGATAGAGATATAAATACTTTTACACAAAATGCATGACAAGTTTTTGCTCAGTTTGTTATTGATCTTCAAAAATATAGAACAGCTAAGAATCGTTTTTGTAAACGTTCAATTAATTATTTATGTCCCAGAATTGACAAAGAAGATTCTGTCCGGGTTCGCAGAGTGACGCTTGACAAAAAATGCTATGGTGCTGACAACTTGTACTGCATGGCGACATATTTCTGTCACCACGCACGTATCCACCCTAATACATTTTTTACAAGAAACTCCAACCAAATTTTACCGAGCAAAGGCCGAATTATCCGTTTTCAATAAGAAAACAACAGAATCGGAGTTCGCTGTAAAGTTTTGAACAAACCCATGCAATCTTATTATGATGCGCCCATGTTAATTTCATTGATCAAAGATATAAGAGCAACACGGAAAAATCAAACCAAATTGGAACAAGACTATGAAGGGATGGGATAAGAGTACGGAAAAGATACGAAAACTTATTGTTTTGATAGAATTATTCCGGTCCTTTTGCTTTTTAAGAGGACAATATTCTACACTGTTTATGTAAAAACTCATTTCTGTTTACGCTGATCGAATTTGCAGCTAGCACAACAAACAACCGTTTGTGCAAGTAACAAACGAGAAACCTTTAATCACTTTTACTCGGACCTATGATCAAAATATTATCTTCTGCCTCTTTATTCAAAAAAGTTTGATTGGAACTACTGTATATATGTATTTTTAGCGAGAAAACTGGCAAAGTGACGACGAATCCAAAAGTTAAACTGCCGGCGCGGCCATTTAATAAGAATAACCCATGACCTCCATGGCGTTACCCCTGCCGAGCTAAGCTAAAGCAACGTAACGTATATTGTTAAGAAACCTTCAAATTACAATTGGGAAAAAACTGGATCGAATTATAGATCCTCTCTAGAAAATGTAACATATACAACAAAGATTTTAACATGTCATTGAAGTAAAAATCATTTTCATGTTTGAAATGGAATTGATCTTCTACTCCTTTAGTATTGAAGCAACCGTTTTACGATAATAGTTTCAAAACATGCAAACTAAAACAAGTAGCTTGATAATGCTATATTCACTTTGGCGTAATCTTTAACCCTGGGGTTCCAAGAACTGATAAGTTGCTTCAGTACGATCTTGTGGTAATGCACTTCTGCCGTCCATTTTTGACAGCTTTAACCCGCAAATTATTTTTGACTGATTGATCTGGTTGCAGTGGTTTTTGTACCGCAACTCAACCGTCCTATTTATCATTATCATTTAATTATTATCATTTACCAAGGTCAAAATTAATGAACGTAACTAAATTAGATGTAATATGAGTTGTGGACGTTGTATAGCGCATTAATCACCACAGTAAGGGGTTACGTAGATTCCTATCGATTTTGACCACACCTGTACATGGTATTTTTGTGTTTTGTTATAACGTTAACCGAACAATGGTTTTTTTGAACAAAGAACAAGGTACACATGAAAACAGATAACGTATTTTCTTCCATTCGATTCAACATAACGGATCGTACGATATTGCAGCTGCTTTCTTTATTATTTAACAGTGTTAATGTATATAAATTTTGTGCGTGAATGCTTTTGCAAAATTCGGCGCTTTGTAAACATCAACTACTCACCTAAGTCTACGTCATTAAAGATGGTTTTCACCGGAAAACTGGTGAGTGGCCACTTGTATAACTTTTATAACATCTTTTCCAGATTTATCTATAGCTACTCGGTCGCCAAAAGTTGTTTGTATAGCTGCTATTCTATTTCTAGCTTCTCACAGCAAATAATCTTCGGAATGAAGCCTAAGAGCTTACATATTGTCAGTCATAAACAAGCAAGACTTTGTGTTGACCTATCACAGCATTGCAGTTTTAACCTCTTGGGAAACTTCTTTGCGCGTTCACTCCCAACGGAGCTTAAAGCTAAGGTCAAAACTGTTTGAAACGTGACTCTTATCACGGAATACATGTCTGCAACCTGATGCTGAGAGCAACTGCAAAGGAAATGCGTCAATCATGTAGCAATAACTTAAAATCTTTGAAGTAAGAAGCAAGTGTAACAAGTAAATTTCAAATCAAAGAAGAATTTTTCATAAGAATACCGGACAAATAGTTTAAAGAAATTAGTATAGTTTCTACGTACTTCTTGCTTATATAGCGTATCCTGGGTGAGATAGGTCTTACCTAACTTACATTTAATGTATTTATACTGGCGAAGGTAAATGGGCTACCGCTCACATTACGTTGAGCTATCCGAAGCAGGTTAATTAAGTTAATTCTTCTTAGCATTTTCTGTTCACATTAAGGACTTTAAGAAACAGGATGTAGTTTGGCACTCTTAAGGTTAACTTTATATTTTTCGACACGAATATTTTTTGCCATTTTGCAGTAGCCTACACCTGAAGAAGAACGCTTATGCTTGCGAAAGCTCGTGTCGAAAATATAAAGTTAACCTTAAGAGTGCCAAAGTATATCCTGTTTCTTATTTTACTTTGGCTAACACGGTTCAGACAGCATCAATTAAGGACTTTGTAAGCCTAAACTTTGTCTAATGTTCGCAAAATCAGAACCTATTTTAGGTTTATTATTACCGTACTGTTTTAATGCTGTGCACAAAATTATTTGATTCTTTTGGTGCAATTATGCTTCAGTGACACCTCACATGCATGGTATGTGTTGCAAACCTATTTTCTAGCTCCTATCATCTCAACCTAAAATGTTTGACATTGTTTTAGCAGTACTTGTTGGACATATCTAATATCTAAAACTGGTTTTTATCCGCGTCTGAAAGTCATATTCTGTTGCCTTCCGCTAAGCTTAAAGCTAAAATAACGAGAAAACTTGGAGCCATCTTTAGGGAGAAATGCGAAAGAACGTTGGTGCCATTAAATTTTAATCGATATCAGGATATAGCAAACACAAAGTGCCATTACATTTGACGAAATTGAAGGCCAAAAGCAATCTACTGCGTCTCTTGAAAGGTCGCTCTCAAAACTTTACTAAATATGTTTCGGGACATAAAATGCATACGACCAAGCAATCCTAAACGATTTAATATCGACAATGAGTTTCATCCGCCTAAATTCGGCAAAAAATTGAATCGATAGTAAAAACCATTTTTTAAATTTTGCAACATGCAGCTGCAACATACAATTTTAATTGTTTACAACGCTAACATGCACATTAAGACCACTTTCTTGGTCTTCTATCACGAAATTAAGACACTTATATTGTTATATTTCTTTGTGTTATTCCGCATAATAATTAAAATCACTGAGAATTTTTTTCTTTTAAGTAAGCCTAGTACGTAGTTACTGCTGGTTACCCTTTTATTAAGCTGATAAACTTATTTAGGGTGACCCTTGTAGCGTAACCGTCAATGTGAAATCCATTTTTAAATTTTGGTCAAATATTTACTAAAATCTGTGCTTTTACTGCGTTATAAATTAGTTCATGTATAATAATGCAACAGCCGTAAGATTTTCACAGGACAGACAATTAAAGATTTCTTGAAACGTATGAAAGTGTTTTCACTCAACAGTGTTTGGCAAACAACTAAACATGGAGATATTGGACAAAATTCGAACTATCCAAAAATGCGTTTTGATATTTTATTATTACATCGCAATAAATTTTTTCATACTGTATTTTGTGTTCACGTACTTAACGATTGAACAATACTGAATGAAAACGTGCATGTTGTATTTTTATATGCTGTAAACGTGCATCTGAAGTACCGTAGAGATATGCTGCTTTAACAAAAACAATTTAAAGAGAAGTATATAGGCCTAAAGAAATGAAATTCATGGACAACTGGTATTAATATTTTTTTGTCTCAATTCAAGGCAAATAAAGCAACAGCTCAAGAAGCGTTTGCGTACTTTCGTTTATATGCCCCGTATACTTTAATTACACATACGCATTTAAATACAGTACATGAGACATTTAAAGTTAATAACAATAAGGGTGACCTCCGTTAAAAATACAAAATATCTGGGAACGTCGGCGAAATTTCAGCTGTTGTCAACAGATTGTGGCTGTCTGCTCATTTTCCTTTCGAAAAGTTTTCTCTTCCATTCTGGCATGCCTTCTAGATCTTGTGCTTGGCTTTTCGTGCAATCGTGTGTTGATATTTTGTTGTTACTTTGTCCCGTTTCAGCTTTAGATTTCAAAGTCAAAAAGTTGCTTTAAAGTTTTAATTTAAATTGTATACCGAATCAAAAAATTACTTTAAGTATGATAATAATTACGAAACGTTATAGATTAAAAAAAAATATTATTACTTTGTCTACTTATGACGTCGTTTTCTATTTTAGCATCTTCAGTTTCCAGAATAAGCTGCTGAGTTTTCCATGTGTTTGGATTATTTACGACAAAACTGGTTTTCCTCTTTTTGTCTGAAGGATGACGACGTTCAATAGGTCCTTGTGCGCCATCAGTCGGTGACCTTGTTTCCTGTGGAAAGAAAAAACAAGTTGGTTTACTTAAAAAAGGTTTTGCTTAATGTTGTCGTTTGCTGCGTTTTCATTTAATTTATTTTGATCATAGTCCTTATAGTCATATTTTGATAAAGTTGAAATATTTTTCTACAAATAGCTATGCTTTTCTGTATTTCCTGCCATTATTAGTAATGTATTACCGTATAACAAGTAAAGCTTGTTGTTGGTTTGTAAGTAGTAACTTATATGCTTGCCTTTGTTTTCTGGTATAGTTAACTTTTGTACGTTATAATCGCGATAACGTTATTTACTTGCTTCGTTGAATGTTTTGTAGTATTCGTAGCAAAGTTGTAATTTGACTTTACAGTATTGACGTGAGTTGAGTCCGATTCGATTCACATTTTTTAAAGATTTGGCTTGATACGAGTCGGTTCTTAATCGACTTTATTTCAGCATCAGGGTAAAACGAATCTTTCTTTCATCCAAACGCAACAGAGTCTAACTTAAAATGAAATTTGTCGAAAACCGTGTACTACGAACAAAAATGAATCTAACTGTAAACGTCTGTTGTTAACAATACGATATTTTTGCTTTCATGTATGGCTTGATTTTACGTACCAGTTGACTCGCTGTTAGCCTTACTTAGTAAATTGTTTGATTTGATTCGATTCACTTTTTACAAAAGCATTAACTTGAGTTTTAGAAGGTAGATGGCTTGACTTGAGACTATGATGCAAAACATAACTGGAAGGGTTCTATATGAAAACAGTTAACACCATCTTACCGGTTGTGAACTTTCGTTGTTAATCGTAGTAAGTGAGGTTTTCCTTGAAGACGGTTTGTGTTTATCTGTGTAAAACAAGAAGAATATAGGCCAAGTTATTTTTTGCCTGTACATTTACAAATACTGTACTACAAATTCTAACCTGAACAAGCACATGCTTTTTTGCGTATTGTTACTAAAGATACTCGAAAACTTTACAGAAATATTTTTACGGGTCTCTTCTTGTTAATTTTAACGTCGGAAAAACTCAAACTTAGTAATACAACTGACGAAACTAAGTAAAACATTTTTTGAAAATTTAATTTTACTTAAAACTAATGCCGAAACTAACTAATTTAACTTTCCATCTCTTATGCAGTTTTATTATTAATTATTTAGTAGATTTATTGTTGAGTTCCTATTTGCATTGTTCGCCACACACAATATATTTACACAGATGTCTATTTCATTAATAAGGTCAAGAGGCGTATTATATATCCGTCGTTATCAAAGTCTTTAAAAAATGGTTACATAAACTGAATTTTATTGCTAAACGTTCCGTATTGATACTTACGAATGTTTGGCCTATTGACACAGAAAGTCGGTGCTGGAGCAGAATTATGCCTTCTACTTTGGTTCATGATAGCATGCGGATATCCTCGCGGTTAAAATGCGAATATTTTGGCTGTACCTAAGCTTATCTCGTAAACGGTATTATCTCAGCAGTCGTCTGTATGTCTTCCGTATGCAAAATAGAGCCTAGAGTACAACCACTTTGGTTTACTCTTGAGCACTGCTGTGCATTATTGTCATAGTAAAATAGCTGTGTGATCTATGAGTAGAAAAATTAAAAATTGAATTATTTATAGATTAGTTTTGTGCCACGTTTCATTCCAGGCTCTTTGACGCTCGTTCTGCAGCCATTGAATTCCTCACCCGTTTTCTACGTCTAACCAAATCAATTATTTTTTCTGGAAAGTTACCCCAACCTAAAGCATATTTATTTCCTTTGCTGTTTCTATAACTTTGCCTAGCGCTTTAAACTTATGTTATTATTACGCAACCGAAGTAAATGCCGTTATAAAGGATATTTTATTACTATTTACCTCGTCGTAGAGCAAACAAACTGTTACTTGCTCTATCGCGTACACGACCATTTAATGTTTGACTATACACTAGGTTAAAATCTTATTCTGGTTTAGTTGCAAAGGTAGGATGTAATATAAAAGCAATAGCAGTGGTCATTAAACTTCTTACCAGTACTGTGTCATAAAGAAGCTCTAGCTACATAATCGACATGTATTTTGACCAACACATGTTTCGTAAAAGTGATATACGTGCTTAAAAGTTGATATGACTTGGCACCACCTAGTCAAATCTAATTAAATGCAACATGGTTAAATTCAGGATCTCCCTCTGGTTAAGGCTGAATTTGATGACCCGTACACTGGAGTAATCAAAAAAAACTTTCCAGTCGAAACTATTTTGATGACAAGCATAGCATGCAATATGGTTTATCTGATACTTTTGTCACACTTTACTCCACCGCCTGAGGTTCTGCATCAAAAACATTTTAGCTTAGAACAACCTCACTGCCTTCTACCATTTTATTCGTTACTCATTCATAAGGAAGCTGAGATACTGTAGTTTCGAAATGAAACTAATTTGACCCACCCTGCAAGAAAACATAGCCTATCTAGATTAAACTGTGTCGTTATTTCAGGTGTTTAATCAGCAAAGTTCTGCGTCATAAGTGAGGGTACGGATTCTGCGAGGTACTTAAGATTTTATTTGCTACCATGGTTAATATGACACCCAGCATAAAGTGTTTCTTTTTTAAAAACGCAACGCTTAGTAAAGTTAACAGCTATGTTAACAGCTATGTATCCTATATGGAAATTTTTTTCTCAAACGTCACATGACTGGTTTCCCATTTTAGCAGCACTGCGGATTTCAAATGCCTTTTGCTCCACTACATATAAACACTCATTCATAGAATTAATTACATCTTTGCTATAAAAATGTACATCGTATGGGTTTTGCGTAACTGTACATTTCTTGAATAGATGAATAAAAGTGTACAGAAGTAGCGCTTGGTCGGAAATGTTAAGGTTCCGACAAATTAATGTGGTGACAAAAGTGAGCCGGCAGCGAAATCACCGCTTGTTTGATGGCGACATACCTCATATCTGTGCTATCACGATCGCACCCTGAGATTGTGTATTTAACAGATCACCTTTTACTGTGCTTCATTTAAAAAAGGACCGTTTCTATGCAGTAGCAAAACTGCCGCATGTGTTGACGGAAGGTCCTTTAAAACAATTCAGGAGACAGCGGCATGTGCTACCCACACAGTAAAACGATCATCACAATGTATGCACAAACATTTATCACATAAAAGTCGTAAAATATAAATAAATAAATAAATGACATGTTACTTACTTTTTTCACAAATGCATTTGAATTCTTGACTACATTTACGTTGCTTCTTTGAATATCTTACTGCATTGACATTGTACTGAGTTAAGCACAGTCCGCCACGCCGTAGTTTAAACCGATATCTTTGCACATAGTAAACTCATACTATCGACGAATTAACTAAACTAAGCCTAACTAAACTAGCCTAACTCTAAACAAGGTATATTTAGTAAGGTTTTCCAACGTTTTTGCGCCATACTAATTCAAGGTATAAACCTGGTTATTAAGGTATGGCTTCACCAGTAGTAATTCAAAATTATCACTGCGTTTTTCAGTAAAGAATTATTAAGAATTCGTACTGGTGGATCCGATCGCTGAAAATTTTACTCGAGACAATCTTAAAACTATTACCGAAAGTGATAAAATTACCACTAAAAATGTCAATAAGCGAAATCGTTCATTGAGTGACAATTTAAAATTGTCAGTGGTGGAGCAGCTGGTGATGACTTAAATTGTCAAATTAAGCGATAGTTATGGTGATGATTTCAGCGACCATTTGTCAAAACGTTTTGATGAATTATGAAGCGCGCATTCTGGAGCATTGAGAACGACGACGTGACAGAAAGCACCACGTGAATGATTTGTTTGTAGTGTAATGTGTTTTTGATACTGTTGTGAAGTTGAAGTTTAGACATTTTCAACTCTGCCGCATGACGCAACAAAACGAGATCTTGCAACGTGAGACGCCATTACGCTAATGTGTGTAAGGTGTACTGTAAGAAGGTTGACGTCATACGCATTGTCTTGCCGCATGACGCTGTTTGTGTGCAGCAGGCTTTTTAGTTTTTGTAGTAGCCGCGGCTCGGGCCTTTGTGGATATTTTCTCGTTTATTCCTTTACTGTAAGTTTTTATTACTATACCGTTATTATTGATTTTATTAAATTCCTTTTAATCTTTGTGGTGCCACGACTCGCCGTTAAAGTGATATCGAACTTGGCGTTTAACCTACTTTTATCGTAACAATTATCACAAATTGTTACTAATATTACTACGGAGCGAATAAGCTCAAAAATGACAATAACAGTTTATTACAAAACATAGGTTTATTATTCGGTATGCAAGTTAGGCTTATATAGCTCTACCCTTTACAGTACTAATTCACAATCAAACTAACCAGCGTTTTTTTTAAAGGTTGACTGTGGCGACCGCTAAGAAGTTTTAAGAGACCGCAGTTATGTTATCTAAGTATGTGAAATTAACCATAGCTACTTAAAGAAATTATTTATTATTAACATATCTTTTTAGTATCAAAATACGAATTCAACGTTTGGAATATCCATTTTTCTAGCTATTGTAACCGCTTAAACTTATTATTGAAATAAGTGACCCACAGATGGCAAAATAGTTACCTTCCTAAATGATCGGTATACGTTATGACGTGATAATATCTTGTGCGAGAAAGTTAAGTGTGTGTTATTGTGCTGAAGAGTTACTGACTGAATTGCGGTGTAGCCTATGTTGCAAAAATCTGGCATACAGATGGATAAATTCCTCACATAATATACTAACGTACAATTGTATCTATGCCGCCTTTCAGTGGTGAAAAATTTGCGACCTGACGTCGGTGATACCAAACGACAGCTCATCTATAACGAATTTTAAGTCAGCGGGATGCAAGTTTACCGAAAACTACAATATTATCCTTTAAAATCAGCACCATCCCAGGCGATGCATTACTTTCACAGAGTAAGTTGGTTTGAAACACATTTTCCCAAAAAATGTCGAAATCCCTAGCCCAAAATTTCATACCAAACGTCAGCAAAACGCCAAAGTTGAAGAATTTGGTAGGAAAGCGCCAGCATGGCAACCCCCTGCATGATGGGACTACCTCGTCATCGCTTTTTTCTGTTCTCTTCCTTTTGTATTTCAAATTCTGAGCAAACGTTCAGGTTGACGTACATGCATATAGTTACTTGTCACGAAAATATGCGCGTGACGATAAAACCAAATCACCAATATCATACATTTAATTAGAACAAGGAGTGAGCTTATACACCAGCATATACGGTGATACTTGCTAATTTTCTGCTGTAGTTGCAGAAAAACAATTTTTGAGACCGTTGGAGAAATTCAAGTTACCGTTTCGCTTCCTCAAAACTTTTTAAAAAATCACTAAAACCAACTACAGTACAGTACAAGCATGGGCAAAACTAAGCAGTGTAGCTTAGAAGAGGGCGATAAACTAACTAACCCTTATAGTTATAAATTCAGATGTACTAGCTTTTCTGTCTGAGCAACGGTTGCTACTGCTAAAAGCTCTTTCTCGCTGCTTGATGATTTGTAACTTTCTACATCTACAACTTCGAATGATCTGTTCTGGCTGTTGCAACTTTTACGAAAGCAACCACTTCTGAGCTAACAATTGCACGTGACTCCACCAGTAACAATTTTATATTATCAGTTTTTGATGTGATAATTTTTCAGTGGTAATTTTTTATCTTAAAATCTTACTGGCGGAGCCGCTTTCAAAAACACCGGCAGTTGAACAGCTCCACCAAAAGTAATTAATGATAAAAAAGTTGTCAGCAAGTAGTGTGAAGGAATGATTTGAAAAAAAATGCTTCTCTTTGGTAAGACATGGGAACTCGAGAAGTGTACATTTCTACAACTCAAGGATTTTGTTGCAAAACTTCGTCGCTAAGTCCACAAAAAATTGTTTCCTTGCAGCTTTACACCAAACTGTTTTCCACTGCTCATTTGGTCATGACTAACATCAGGTAGGCCTGAATTTTATAGGGTTAACCTACTTGGACCTCGAACAAGTAATTGCAGAGGTTACCAGAAAACCTGTAACCAACTTCACATTTTTTATCTATAACGCTTTCAACTCCTATCATCACTCCTACATCATCTCAAATTTTCCTCCATTTTGTACAATGTGCACACATACTAAAAGCGAACGGTAAAATTGGACTGAAGAGAGATTTTTTTAGATGGAAAACTACTAAAGGGTGGGAATCGTAAACTTTCTGTAAAGGTGTATTGAACCACCTTTTTCCATGTACAGTGACTAAACATTAAGTAGCTAACAAACCGGTAACCAACTTCACGCCATTTACTATATAATTACTTTGTTTCAATACTGTATAGTGTATAGTACTGTACTGGATAGCATTTGTTTGTTGTTTTATGCCTTATCTTTATTTGCTGATTGCCACATATTAATGATATAGTTATTTAAGCCATATATGCAATCAAAAGTTTTACGTTTATTGATCCAAAAACGAGCACATAAATTGCCACGACAAAGTTAGACATAAACAAAGCCTGTTTGTTCCCCATTTTGCTGTCGTGCTCACCAAAATGTTCTGCAAAACGTAAAATTACTATGTTGTGTTGAATGCAGCCTCTGATGTCGATTTAAGTGAAGTTAAACCATTGCTTTGTCCAAATGAGAAAGAAGTAGTTCAGCTAGGTTTGGTAATATACACTAGAGTATTTCGCTTATCCATTTAGGATCAAATCGGGTCCAGGTTATTTTGTACATGACGTTTGTAAAGACTTTGCCAAGCAACACATGTAGAAATCAACTTCTGTTTCTACATATCTGAGCTTTATTACATACGCATACAAATGTGACGAAAGTGTAATGCATGTTCATAAAGGCAATTCATCATCAGCTGACAAACATCGATATTTAAAAAAGTTCGTTATAAGGTTGTTAAACATCCCGTCTAGTAAAATTGTTTCCATAAAAGCGAATAAATTAAATAAAACCACTGAGTCTTTGTTATTTCTGTTCAATCGTCTGGGTTTGATGTCTTATAGAAAAAACATCAAGAACAAGGATTCGTAAAAAAAACGTCAAAATTTACAACGTGATTAGGCATTGTTAATACATTCTAGAAGCATGAACGCAACGCAACGCAACGCAACGCAACGCAACGCAACGCAACGCAACGCAACGCAAGCAACGCTCCATGCTCCAGAATACATTTCTGTAAACCTATGATAAAACAGATGATGTGTGAAGTTTATGCGACAAAGAGCAACGCACTCTGGCGTAAAATAAATCAAATTATCTGAATTATAAAACTTGTACAATTTCTAATTTATTCATGCTCTCCATATCATCCAACGTGGCTTTGAAATGGGTTGAGCTGAACCTGGACGAGAGCTTGTTTTTGCTGACGAAGGCAGAAGTGATGTTGATTTTCTCCGTCTTGTGCCTTCTGCATCCCCCGATAGATCTTTTGTTTTCGGTGGAAGTCCTAGCTTTCGTCTCGTTTCATCTTTTTCACGCCTTCTTTGTTTTTTCACTTCCTTCATGTAAGCTTTCCAGGGCTTTCGTTCCTCCAAGATGACAACTCTGATTCGATTGAAAAGAAGAATAATCACCAGAACATTTTTGCAGGTAAAGAAGATATTCATGTGCGTCACGACTTTGTAGTGGAAAAGGATCACCATTCGGAGAATGAAAAAGGGACCATCCTGAAATATTATGCTCATGAGCATTCCCCAGATTTCAGTGTAACAGCAAAAGCATTCGAAGCAGCGACGTCCTGAAAGACAGGCAGCCAGCTCCTCGTCAGCTCGTAGTTGATCATGAATCTTATTTGGATCCGTAATCTTGCTCACAATGTGAGTCTCATCGCCCACTTCAATATCTTCGTGCTTTTTTGAATCCGTCTCTTCCGAATCACACGTCTCTGAAGGTTTAATGATAGTGACAATGCTTTGACTGTTAACAGTCTTTTTAGGAATCTCCTCTTTATCTGAACTTTCTTTTGCATGACCATTTTTCTTCTTTGTTTTATTTGTAGATTGTTCTTTTCCAGTCTGCTGCTTTCCATTGCTTTGATGATTCGGAACCTGTAGAGAATTTCCATTTTTCTGTTTGTCTTGCTTCGAGTTTTTATCCTCCTGTTTCAAAGTATTAATCCTTGTGCCACCGATGACGACTTCGTCGTAGTCCTCATCTAGTGGAGGAAGATTTTTTGTGGCGGTGAGTACGAAGGCAAACTGAAGTAAACTCCAAGACCATATCGCCAATACCAAGTAGACGATTTCAGTGTTTTGATTCACCTAAACACATGTTGACTGAATTTTTAACTCCTAAGAGGTTCCTTAATATGTTACAGACATAAAGACGTTTTGTATGTCCATAAGTTTGGTAGATATATCTGTAACTCACCTCATCCTCTCCAAAGACTTCCAAGAGCTCAATGATGTCTGCTCCAGCCGCGATATTGACCAAAAGAAGTTGTGACAACTCATTGCGGGATAGCTCTCCTTTCGGGGCAATCCATTTTGCAAAAACTAGCACAAAGATGAGGATTTGCTCAAGAGCAAGGGTCCAACCTTCATCTGAGAAGTTGATTGAAATCTAAGTGACATAAAAAACCTAAGTTTGTATTTATCCACTGCAAATATATTTTTTGGCTTTGGATTTTGTATAATATATTAACCCATTTTCGTATCGAAAAAAGCTTAATCAACACACGCTCTTTACATTTGAAAAGTATCAGCTATTTGGAAACTTGCAATTTACCGCTAATCCTTGAAATTGAGTGTCATTTGATGGGGTATCAGTGGTGTTTGATATTCGATGGTCAAGCAACTTAAGTTCCAATAGCCACATGCATGGTATTCCAGCAACCATATAGAAAAACACACTTGGGCTTATCCTAAAAAATATTAGTTTTAATGAAGCATGCGCAAAAAAACAGAGTGGCACAAAGTTTTGCCTACTTTTTGTGTTGCGGTAAGTTAAGTTTTTTACTTTTCAACAATTTGTAATGTTGCAAGAGATACTTATAATTACTAGACTTGATTGAAAGTAGGCCTAAACCGTAAGTGAAGTTTAACTTTTGCTTTTAACTATGACCTTCAACTGTAATGCTCCTTTCTAGAAGCAATAAAATTGGCGTTACAAAATTCGATATCAATGGCGTGTAAAAATATTCTAAGCTCAAACTTGTATATAGGTCTATCAGAAGTAGTTTAAAACCCCAATCGGAACGGAATCGTCAATTCACAGTGAAATATTCGAAAATTTTCTTTATGGCAAAAAATATAAGCTGTTTAATGCGGTATTTTCAACAAAGAAAACTATTCGTTCGGGGAATTACGATGTCAGCACGAAAAACATTGTCATTCTGAGAGCGAGTTTTTGCGTATTTAGCTTGAAGTAGTTATTTTGTCACGCTCTCCCTTCTCAGCCTTTGTTTTGTTTTCTCCTTTGTAAACTTGACAACAAATGGCCACGTCAAGCTCTTAATAGAAGCAAAAAACCTTTTTTGTTGTTTTAACAGGTCTTATACCCATCGCATCGCAAAATTGGTTGTTTTTACTTTTTACAGTAAGCCACTTTTTAAGTATTTATGTAAGATATTTCTACTGCTAAAGACTGCTCAAGCAACTGTTTTGTGAAAACTAAACGTTTATATTTGTTTACTGATTCGCTGTAGTAACAAATTTGCTGTTACATTTCGCATTCATTTTTTAGCTGACACTGCCCTTTACTTATAAATACGGTAACAAAATCTTACAAAAGATTTGATACGAAACATGATTTACCATTTCATTTCGTTTCCTTGGCGGACAATTATGGCGTGCAGCGTTTCAATTACCAGTGGACACAGTGTTAAGAGAAGTAACCAGTAGATGCTTTGATCCAACGCTTCTGTGACTCGCCAAACGGCAATGAATGTGTACAGGAAGTACAAGCATCGCGATATTATTGACTTGATAATTCGTATGAGAGTCTTTATAAAAGTAACAATCTTTGATCCTTGCAAAACTCCACACGGTGTTGAGTATGACCATCGGTTCAACTTCCCAAAACACATTACTCTTTTTTCAAGTTTTAACAATCACTTGAAAAGCAATAAACTGATAAACTAGCAGCCTTGTCTTTGGACTTATCACGGTATTCACTTGAATTGTTGGTCCTAATCATCAGATCAAAACATTTTATCAGATGGAATAAAAAATAAAACAAAATTCAAAAGGCCAGAGCAATAGAAATTGTATTTAAAGGTAATTTAAAAACAATACTCCATACCAAGTATGTTATGTAAAAATGTGTACTTAAAACTTGCTTAACACGTTAAGATATATTGGTCATAGTTCTTAAGATTCTTAGGCCATTTACTTATAATAAATCAAAAGGTTTTTTTCTTTTTGAAATGCTATCGTTTTTTAAGAAAATAAGGATTTGTAGACCTAGAAATTGTTTTACCAAACAAAAGTGGATGTTAAAGACCGTAACACTAAACAGAAGTTTCGTTTGTTTTAAGTTCTGCATTTGCAAACTTTATGGGCCTGCTGAAAATACTTTGTACACAACGGAAGCAAGTTGAATTGAAACCTTATTGCTTTTATGCGAGCTCTTTATGTAAGACAGACATGTGCAACCAGTGGCCCGGTTTTTCCAAGCGGCCCGCGTGGTGCTCAGCAAAATGTTAGAAGTTCATACTAGCCATCACTATTTGATGCAGTTTACATCAAAGCAATGGAAATTTTCGCATTTTCGTGTCGTGGACTAAATTAAATCTATTTCTTAACTATATAAACTGCATAGGAAAGTCGTTTTATGATACTAATTTTTTCTGAAAATATCATGTGGCCCGCGTTGTCATTCAAAATTTTGTATTTGGCCCTCCAGTGAAAAAGGTTGCACATGCCTGATGTAAGACTATATGATACAACGGAACTCGTTTGTAGATATTAATCACAGAACAATATCTTAGAATAAAATATCCAGAATATCTGATCTGAATGATTTCATTGAAGCATTAAATTCTTGTATATTTCCGTACCCAACTAATTGGTACGGTTTCCTATATTTTAAATTAAGTTTCCGTATTTTAATCTTCTCTAATTAAGTTAATATATGAGCGCCCGATATAAAGTGTTAGAGCATGCCCTGATTCTATGCTGTATATATACGATGGGCTGAATTTCCTTCTGTCAGATTGCTTTAAAATATATTTTACGTATTTGATAACCTGAAAGCATTTAAGTGCTGTAAAGTCTTCTCTGTTTGGCGCAATACATTGCATTTAACAACGAACTGCAGGTGCATTGAACTATGCACTGCTTTGTAATATTTTTTGCTTTACCTGTCCTCATAGCCAATAACGACGTGCTAATGCGCCAACTGAAACAACTTTGTACGTTTTGGTTTTCGTTAACACTCGTCTACAAGCTAAATTTTATAGGATATAGTTAGATAGTTCTTATAGTTCTTAAGGCTTTTGCCCTTCAAGGCATTTTGACCAATATAGCTTCGTAGAAGGTAACAAGCATATGACTCGTTCATTGCAACTGCGTGGGTTTGTCAATTATTCAAGGCCGTATTACAGGTCACTAGAGTTACTTTAAATTTTAACTAAAAATGAAGCAATCTTTACAACAGCAATAATGTTGGGTTCATGCTAAACCGTCATAAAATCATCATCAGTAAAAACGTTGAAGCAACAAACATGCTTTCCCAAAGATTTTAACAAATAAATTCTATAAAATATTAGTCCACGCACTATTTTTCGATTTTTAAGATCCTTATAAAGATGTGTATTAGAAAAAATGCGTACGGCGTGTAATTTCTCTTGTTTTCAACCATGCCGACTGTGTACCAGACGAGTGTTTTCTACACAGGTATGTTTTAGACTTGTCACAAGAATACCAAAGTACTCTAGGAGAGGAGTAAACGCTAGGCTGGTAAACTCTGACGGTGGTTTTGTCATTTTTGTTTGGTGGTAGCCTATGCGTTACTGTATTGGTCAATTAAACGGTAATTATTTCCGACAGATTCAAGATAACGAGCTCTTCTGACGCAATTGCGGTATCAGCCTGAAATTAAAGCATTGCGTTCCGTGCATATCTTGTGCATACACTCTTGTTGGCAGAAACATAAAACACTCTTATTTGTGTTTTTAAGATAACAATGCGTAAATGCTTTTATTTTGTTTAGAACTAATTTATTTATTGACCCAGGAATGTGTTTGAACAAACTACAACTATTTTCATTTAGATATAACTTCTAAAATATTTATCTGCGACATGAACTAATCCGTTGTCTTATTAATTATAATCCACCACTTTGTTCAAGTGATTATAGCTGCTGGCGCTAGTGACGCTGGTTTATATATTTTTCGGTGAAATGGCAACTTCTAGCTGCCAAATGTGCCGAAACAAATGCATCAGCTATGGTATTAATTGGTAAAATCGGAATGGGACTAGCCGTTAAAGTTTCATAAATTTATACCAGGTACATTTCTTGTTACGGTGTTTACAGGGCATCAGCAGCAAAACTTTTACTTTTGTCAGTCAATGAGCGCTATTTTGTTTCCAGGTAACTTGCATTTAAGCTACTCTTCTAAAATAGTTATAGTAATAGTGCATTTTGGCTCATCTATTTGTCTTCACATAATAGTTTGTCTGTTTGTCTTGCGCTAAAGAAAACTGGTTTATCTATATTGCTCAACTGGCATGATTCTGATTTAACGTGGTCGCTGATATTTGGTTAAAGATATGCATAACATACAAGCTCTCTTTGACGTCTTTTAATGCAGTAAGCACTATAATTGATTCAGTGGCTCCCACAACTGAAGTTCTCCTACATATATATCATCTATTGCGGTCAGACAAGCGCTGAATTTCGAGTCCGTAAATGTTCTTTGTTTGACCTCCCACGACGGCTTACATCAACTGAATACAAATCTGCTACAATAGATTTGGCGAAAAAAATCTTGTACGACAAATGTTATGTTGTTATAAGACGTTTAGTCAATGCCTTTTTTGTATAAAGCAAACTTTAGGCACGTTTGATGTCATTTGTCTTCACATTTCGTCTTAGATTAAAGCATTTAATATTTCTTTGACTTAAACTAGGCTTTTCTAACTCAACTTACCAAAACATTCATACATGATTTACCACAAGTCAAGACAAATTCACTAAAGATTAAAGTCTATGGAAATTTCTAAGATATCATGGCTTTTTAGATCACTCGAAGCATACAAAGTAAAGCACGACTAGACCACTTCTAGAGCTATGTGATGGGATATCGTTTGTAAATTATTTGCGCGTTCTACACTTTCAGTTGGTGGTATAGTTTTGATACGTGTTCACCATTAGCTGTATAAATGGAGTAGAATGTATATCGCGATTTGATACCCGCTGTGAGCGAAATATATTTATGTTTACAATTTACAAGCTGACTCTGAGTTTTATTCTAGTGTATATTCTACTCTTGCCAGTGCAATTCAGCCGATCCATTGATCGCTTTTTACTTACTAGCCGACGCTGCAAAGTTTTCAGATCCAGGTTTAGACAAACTTTTATTCCCGTGTAAATGGAACCTCGAACACGTACACCTACACAAAGGAATAATTCCCCTACTCGCACAGAAAATTGTAAATTGGGTATCGTAATCGTAACCTACAGCATATAGGATATTCTTGACAGCTTGGATTAAGTTTTGAAAATAGAATGAATAATTGAACTGAGATGTTTTCAGGAAAGCGATCTTTATGATATGTTGTTGAGAATTATGTATGCTAACACCGCCGTTAGCTTTTTCCTTCAAAATAGTAAATAAGCCGCTTAACTTCAATTCTGATGATATCATTTATCCATGTAGTATTATTTTACAAATTATTTCATACATGCTAATCGTAACAAGCAAATCCTTTTTTTATCAAGTTCTGACGAAATGATGGCTATACCCCAACAGCTGGGCTTAATTACAGTAATATTATCACGAAACAAAGTGAACAATCCAAATCGTCAAAAGCTTTGATTAAAACAGAAGTTTTACCTAAAAATTCTTCAACTGGCTAAAATAGTCAAATGAAAATTTTCTTGCATGAACTCAAACAATTAAAAACATCTTTCGTTCAACCAGGCGTATGTAAAATGACCTCTTCTGACAGCGAAAGGGGAAGAAGGAAATAAAAAGTGACAGCCTTATACGGCCTTGGGTGTGTACACCCAAACAAATTACGGCTTACGTGCAAGCAAAATACTGCTATAGAAAGGTACTATAGAACAAGAGTAAATAAAAAATGCAAACACAAACTTATTATGGTGCAAAATATACGTGCATTTAAAAGCGGCAAGAAACATATTAGGGCAAGACAATCTATATATATGATATGGCCTCATTTTCGTTCAACCAACTAAAAAGTTGCCGTGGGCATACACTTTTAAACTCATAGCTTGAGCTATGTAATAAAAATGAAGATATTTGTTTACACCTTTTTCCTCATCTAAGGGCGTGTACTCCACGAAGCTTTTTGTTGCTTTATTTTGTAATATCAGCTTTTATGTCATGCTAACAGGGTATCGGAATTTTTATCTGTAATATGTGGAAAATCTTTGCCCGACTTTAACAAACATTAACACATTAACGACTAACTTTTCACCACACTAGCCCCGGTTATCGAGCGTGCCTGTATATGTATGAAATTTTTGGCAAATGGGTTTCTACCTACAGTATAAAACTCTCTTCTATCATAAGACTGTTTTTGTCTTTGCTTCCTTGATATTTTCACGTTTTTGAAAACATGATCTTTCCTATAGAATAACGTGTAAACATAAAATAATGTCTCTACATTATTCTAGTATTCTATTCGCATAATTCTAGGCCTATATACCATAGGATTTGGGCGGTGTATCAGTTAAAACAGTTCTCCCACACTCTTTCTCCGCTACCGTTAACCTTTTATCCATTTTTGTCTTTATCAAACCTTAGTTTGACATCTTTGGATTTACCTTCGTGAAAATAGGCCTGTTTCTTGTAGTCGTAAACGGTTTGCTTCACTGGTTGCAAATTAGAACTGCCTTTATTGTGGAATAGTTTTCAAATTCGCATGGTGGCGCCATAGTATGACTGTTAAAGTGAAAGCCGGTTATGTGACAGTTTTATCATATTTAATGTGACAATTTTAGCTCTCTCTCTCTGCTAACCTTTTAACAATTAATTCAAACCCTATAAGTCTAACCCTAACACCAACCCAATTTAGTGCTCGTATGACTACAACCTATAATGTATATATGCTTATATGTGTTCAAAGGTTGCTGTTTCATATACACTGATACAGTGCTATATATTGATTTGTTGCTTTTAAAATGAATTGGTTATTTGTTGGACGTAAAGTTTGTAAGTTATAAGAGGTGTTGACTTGTGGAAAAGTGAGCCATTACATCAACCAGCATATACTAGGAGTCGAAGTAGTTTCCGAGTATTGGGTCGAATTCGGTTTTGATTTAAGCTCAAACAACCAGCACTAAAGGTCGTAAAACGTTCACCAGAAATTGCGCATGTAGACATACTACGTCAACTTTGTGCCAACTCGTGGCTGAAAGAAATGATTGCGCTGTGTAATCTTGGGCAATGTCCCATCATGGGTGACTTTCCTCTACAATCATCCAAGGTCTTTGTATATTATACTACAAATTAGCTTGAAGTATCGGCCAATATAAATTCCTATACCTATGTAAAAAGTGGTAATATGTAGTATGGGTATGTTTTAAATAAAAGGAACCCCACAGGCCGATCACAAATTACAACGACGTTGCTGACGACGATTGTAATTCATTCCAAGGAATGTAAGAACAGAAACGCACACGTATAGTAAATCTATTTACTTAGCGATAAAACTATCTGAAAAAAATTCACAATTGCGACAATAGCGAACACTTTAGATTACTCGTGATGGAAATCACGGTCTGTGTATAAAACATGTTTAATACTATACGTAAGCCAGGTCTGAAAAAACCGAAAAGCCTAACTATATGTGCAATATCAGAATATGTGAAATCACTTCACGTACCATTAGTCAATCAGTAAGTCCACAGTGAATTCGGAAATACTGAAGATATAAATAGGGCAACGGAAAGTAAAAGTTATTAAACAAAATCAAAACAAGTGTGCTGGATCAAAATATCTAGGTTATTCACTCGAACTTAAGCTTCATAAAATTCGATCGCTTATGTGTTGTTTGACTAAGGCACCACTACAACATGCATTTATGCGTGTGCTAATTCCTTTAAGTGGCAACCATATTGTGCACACGTTGGCACTAATATATACACCTCTAAATATAACATATTTCACATAATAAAAATTGTTTTGTAACTAAATTACACGGATATTGTTCTGTTTGGTTTATCGCACCCAATAAAAAAATAAAATTTAGAAAGTTGTACAAATATTTTTGTTATTTGCAAAAAGAAGAAACATTATGTTGCTTGCATATATAAATTGCAACAGGCCAGCAAAACGTTTTTGCACAAACGAGAAAGAAGATTTAAGATAAAACCACACGACAGGACATTTTGACTGTACTCTAATATGATATGGATGCTTGTGTGCCAGGTGGTTTCCCCAGCTTGTCATTTCAAAATCAATCTTCTACCTGTTTAGTCGTCCAGTTGGCACAAACACGCCACTCCTCTGTTTACCCAATGCTGTTTTTTCCCTCCACATGGGAAGCTATAAGAAATATGTAACAGGTTAATACATGAAGTAATTGCGATCTAATACTGCAGTTTTCTCTTTTCAATGTTATGAATCTTGTTTGAAATCTCACAGGAATTGAAATCAATTGGCCTAACTTTCCCGTAAATTGTCTTCTAAAGATTTCCGTAAATATTTCTTGCCAATCTTACTTAATTGTCAGGACATAGTTGGTTGAGTGACCAGTTGTAGAAAGAACACCACGTCTGGAGCTTGTCTTGTAGACAGGACATTCGTACAAATGGCTTTGCCCATCTTTTTTCTGCTTCAAATCTGTTGGCTCCAACCAAATCTACACAATAAGGGAAATATTCCATATTAACCAAAAGTGTACCTAGTTTCAAAAAAAATATTTAATTTGTCAAGAACCAACGAATTTTAGGTGGAATAAAGGCAATAGAATACCACTGGAAGAGGATCGTATAAAATTTTCTTGAAGGATTCAGCTATCGTTTTCTCCTTGCAGTCCCATCTAGCTCCTTCCATATACAAGCCGTGAATGTAAACTCCAACATTCTGCGTATGGTGTAACAAAGAATTTGATTTAACTGCTAGCAAAGACAGCCGAATATCCTGAAACATACCGGATGCGTTTTGGGCGGATCTGAGGTCACATGAAAGCCAAATGTTAATTGGTCAATAGGTATGCGACGTTTCCTTGCATAATTTTGCATCGTTCCAGTTAAGAAAGATTGTGTGAAAAAAAATCCCGAAATCCAAAATATAATTGGTTTCCCGCTGGTTACCCATGTCTAAAAACAAACGACAGTAAAATGGGTTGAACAGGAAGCATATTTCTTCAGCCCTGTGTAAGTTTTGTTCTCCTTAGATAAAAAGCGTTACTAAACGAACCGTTACTCGACTAACCTTGAAAAATTGAAGCCGTGCAATGAGATCGCTCACGTAACTTCCAAGAGGTTTCAATGATGGATATGATTTGGCCGCCCAAAGCGAAGGTACCTTTCCCACCAACATATTGTCTAACACATCTTCTAAATCGACTGACAGGAGCACTAAACCTCTTAGGGCTCTTTGCAAATCCTGAAATTCCAAATAAAGCAAAATCTTAGAGAGATTGATCATTCCCTTTATAAGCAAACACGAAAACGTTTTAAACAAAAACAAAAAATACAGTGTCCCTAAGTAATGCAGTTTATTGTCATTTACAAAAAGCATTATATTTATTGGTTTGTACAAACCAATCATGTCAGTTTTTTATTATACTACGCTAATGCACGAGAAAAACGTGACAAAATCAGATGATATTTACTTGTAAGCTGCTCCGAACCACGGCGGTAAGTCGGTTGAATCTAATAAGCTCTTGAGCGAGAACTGTGTTCATACTTTCCGAATAGTCGGTTGGATATTTTGCCTGCACTTCTTGCAATTTAAACCCATCAGGTAGTTTTGAGAGAATATCCGAGGCAAGTTCTTGCACAAGCAACTGCAGTACAATGAACAAGATTTGTTTTTTCTCCCAACAGTGTGCTGGACATGATGGAGAATATCTACATTATTTTACCCATCTCAATCTTTCAATCGTGCATAAATAGGCCTAGTAGGCTACCTGTGGTGACTTTCCTCCATCGGCCATTGTTTGTTTAGGTAAGGTGACAAGAATACCATCAAACATTTGTTGAGTTTCTTGCTGATCTTTTGATATATCGGCATTCTCATGAAATCCAAAAACCTAAATATAGTGCCCACTGTTAAAGGGGGCGCGAACTGGTGTGCAATATTTTAAACTTATCAAATATTAAATTATTTACCATGAATATGCATGTCTAAATATATCATACAAGGATTTGTAGGTATAAAAATACTGTAGAAGGCAAATTCGAAGATAAATTATGTGTCGGTGTTACCTCCGGATGCGTATTAAGTGGTAGACTCTTTATGTACAATATATAAGCTTCGTAGCTGGACTCGGATGGGTTGTAGTACAAGGGTGAGGAAGTGAATTTGTACGATGACGTCTGATACACTTCCTGACAGAGAAAGTTGCATAGCAAGCTTTGAAGTAGTCGTCTATCGTGGTCATCGGTGACTCGCCCTCCATAATTGCACTCGCCTGGAGTAGACAAAGGTGTAAGTGTGAATTTACAAAAAGGATTATTTGAATGCAGATTCATCGTTCTGTTTAACTCACCAATAAGGTACTTCAAAGCCACCAGCGGAACCTCGTCGTAATCTTTTAGGAACATCTGCGCTTGTCGGATGCTGATCCGCAGGTCGGACTCGTTGAAACCGTATGGGATATTCCAGCCAAGAGGTCCAAATTTCTTTCTTTCTTGAACGAGGGCATGGAAGAAGCAAAGAGCAAAAAGGATATTCTTCCAAGTCTAGAAAAGAAATGATATTCAAGGCAGGAGTCCATTTTTCCTGTCAAGTCTGTTCAATGTAGTAAAAGTCTGTACGTGTTTGAAATATAACCAACAACTCTTCTGTTGTTGCACACAACTTGTTCAGTTTAAAAAATGGTATTACTTACTGGACCTTTGCCGTCTTGATCACAAGCATTAAAAAACATGGCGTCTGAAATTGGATCGTTCATATATGATCTGAAAAGATTTGCTCGTAAGCCTTTGGGAGGCTCGTTTGTCATTTTAACACCATTTTGTAAAACAGAGACTGGAAACTCTGGGGATGGGTAACTGGTCAACCACAATCGAAACTCATCTTTTGTTGTCGCTTTATCGGTGATGGCCTAAAAAACATATTTCATCAAAATCCTTTACAAAGTAAATCTCATCTCATCTCATCTCGTCATCATTTTATCACTAAAACTTTACAACCTCCGAATATTGTACGAATCGTTAAACATGTTTATTTTTAAACAGTAGCGAATATCATCGCAAAAATTTACCTCTTCGCAAATTCTTCTTAGTTCTGGAAGCCACGAAACAGCTAGGTGGCAGTTTTGTAGAACCACCCATGTGCCATTGCTCCTGGCCCGTTCTATCATGCGCTCTGCTATCGGCCCTTGTCCCTGTCCCAAAGATATGGTCTGCATTCCACTGGACAGGCCTTCAAGATAAGAATAAACTGAAAGAGCGCTTCGCTGATTTGAAGAAATGCAAATTATGAAAGTAACATTCTTTTACGTGATGAACTGATAAGTGGAAGAGTTAATAATATGACTCTGAGCAGAATAAATAAACTATAACTTGGATGTAGAAAGGTCGTGAATGATGCAGCCACGTGTTATGAGAAGTCTCTGAGGCATACATGACAAGAAAAACATACTGTAAAGTTTTTTGTCTTCTTGTTGCTTTTGAAGCAATTGCGCAATGACGCGCGAAACCTCTTTTGACATATCTTCTTCCGTTTGATGAGGATTTATTCCTAAATTGTCCTCTTCATAAATGTTTTCATTTGCCGGCGGCAATAGTATGGAAGATTTCCTGCGTCCAACACCTCTTCTTGCTGATGGAGGTTTATGTTCGGTTTTAGCTTCTTGATCTTTTTCAGCTGGTATTAGTGGTCTGGGAGGTGACCTCGGTCTCAGAGAAGCTCTTCTCGATAATGGGGTTTTAGGAGTTATGCACTGTGTGCCAGTTTGCTCTATCATGCCTATCACGATGAAATATTAAAATGAAATGGTTAATGTCAAAGTTAATGTTGTGTTAAGGTGACGGTGACAGTGAAAAACTAACCGTAAAGAAAGTCATGCTGAAATGATGTATGATAATTGAATTAGTAGGTTTTTGTAAAACTTGACACAAATGCAAGATATGAGATAGATATGATCAAGTGAAAATTGGGAAGCAGAGAAACGGCCACATGCAAATAGCCATTTTAGTATGATGTGGAAAGTAAGATTTAGCAATTCGCTTTTACCTTTTTCTTCGGCAAATTTCATCAAACTTGCCATGGGATCAGCTCCTGGAGAGAGAATGAAGATCAAAGGTGTGGAAGAATCTGAATCTTCATAACTAGTGTGAAGATCAAACGGGGGTGGTTCGATGTACTGCGCTCCCATTTTGTTGACAATAAAATCCTTTACACAATTGCAAAGGTTGTTTATTATTTTAGTTTAGCCGATTAAGCAAACATATCACAACACACATATTCTTAGACTCGAACAGCAGTAATGATGGTGGAACTTAAAGAAGTATATATACCTGGACAGCTGGAACAATTTTATCAGGTCTAATACATCGCAAAACTACCAGTGTTTCAAGATCACTCAATTTGTTATCCCAAGGAGCGGGAAAGGATTCGATGTGAGGCGTAGAAGAGTCATAAAAAATCTTCCAGGATGATGTCTGCCACAGATTCATAACTGTTTATCGTGTTTTGTTTTGATTTTAGCAATAAAAAGTCACTAGCACTTCGAATCAGCCGAAGCTTCAAATACTAACATTTCATATACCGTAAAGTTATGCTTACATTCATCCGAACGTGAGGCATGATACCAGTGAAGGCAGGAATGTCGTCAAGTCGCACGATCTCCGCCCAGGACTTTTCGGACAACCATTTTGGGGCAGGATTGGGGAAGGGATTCTCCAATGCAATTCCTCCTGTGAGCAGAAAACGCCAATGGCTGTCGTCCACTTCAGCTCTGACAAAATGAAACAGTTTGAAAACGAGGTGGTTTGGGAACACGACGTTTTACACTGTCAGTATATAGCATAAATATATATTAACATTTGAGGCGAGTTTAGAGAGGTCAGTTTCCGTATTAACTTTCTGCGGCATTTTATTATTGTAGGCATGAAGAACAATTTGCTTACTTGGCTTTGAGTATACCAATACATAGAAGAAATGAAAAAAGAAGCTTGTCTTTTTCAAACAGCGATCGGCATACGTTTCCATAAATCACCTTCGTGAAATGATCCTTTAAGTTCGTGATGCGTTCTTCGAGGTTAGAAGACTTGACACTTTGGTCAATTGACTGAAAAAAACACGTAGACAAATAAATGCTCTTTGTCGTTCTTTCTTGATAAATTTTTACTATTATTATTTTATTTAAAGGTAAAAAAGACTTGACCAAGATCAGATATCACATTGATAATAATTAATAAACTTGAACTAACTGACAAAACTAACCTGAGTGTATAAATTGATAAACCACCACAGTGAATACTGGTACATGGGATCGATATAAGCGAGATCAGATATGACGAAAAATAGGACGGAAGAGTGGATTGCTACTGGTTTGTATCCGTTCCTTGTGTGATCAATCTCTTGCTCAGTCCTGCTTGTGATTTCTTGTTTCTCCGTAATTTTGCTGGATAATTCCCGACTCTCCGAGAGAATGCGAATGGCCGTTTCGTCCTCTAAAATATTTCCTAAAAAGGATATTGGTTGTTATTGCGTGGATGCTATAAATATAAGGCATGCTGCTTAACAGCACATATTATATGTTCTGTATAGTATAAGAGGCGTTGCATTCGTGGGATTTATATCCGATTGCTGAAATAACATCCACTTCAAACAACACCTCTAGCTCTTGAAATTAAACATCAGAATTACCTTCCCGAGCCAAAACTTCCAATATTTTATCTTCAATGTCTTTTAGTAAGCGTTTGTTCTTGGCTCCTTCCAGAATGAGTTCGTTCTTTTGCTCCTCAAGTTCTGGTCGTTCTTTTGCCGCAACCAGGCATAACAACTGGTCCTCCAACCCAATGGGAGTAATCATGAAGTTAATCAAGGTAACCTTCATAGGAGATAGAATAAATGAATAAGATTATAATAGAAATGTAAACAAATATTATATAATTTGGTTTAGCAACCGATAGCAATGAAGACTCACATAGGAACCATTGGAAATTATCAATACAGAAAAACAAGCTCTCTCTAACAGCGAGGTTCAACCACATATCTTTTACACTTCAAAACAAACTGAAAACTCGTTGTGATACTAATGAAACCAAAGCAAATGAATGGTAGAAATTATAACGTATACCGAAAAATACAAGCAAACAATTGACCACGTAACTATATTAGGTGGAAAGATTTCATTTTAAAACCCAAAACTATAAAACCAATCAAAATCAAAATTATTTATTTCCTAAATTCTTTCGAGACCTAACTATAATTATAATCTATTCAAAGTATAACGCTTTGTTTCGAAAAGCAATGGAATTAAAAAAATCAAATACATTCTTGATTATTTAATCTATATTAATTAGCCTACATTGATCACGAAATCGAATATTAATTTATAGGCATAATTTATAAAGATTTCGTTTTTAGTAGGTTAAGATCGAAGGGTAAATTATGCAGACCGACCTTGACAGACACTTCCGGAAGATAATGCGGGTTCCTCATTCTTGTGCTTATATACAACTTGAAGTCGTGGCTGTACTGTATAGTATTTTCTCCAAGTTTGATATACTCCATACCACTTTGCTTGAATGTTTGACGAAGCAGCACCGGTTCCAGAACGGGATCCAAATCTTCCGGGACATTCTCGATCAAGATCGGATTGCCAAACTAACAAATAAATCGCAGTCACTATAGTATAGTAAACTGCAGTATATAAAAATCAAGATTGAACATGATGTTATCAGATATTTCATGCCAACTCATGCAAAGGAGAAATTTGTGCTCGGGTCAGCTATATAGTGGATACCCCATTTAAAACACTAAACTTAGTTCAGTTAAATGATTTAACGTCACAAACAGCCACATCATACGCCTAGCTACGCTGTCATTCATCCATTGAAGTAGGAACTGCGTAAAAAAATTGTGCACCTGTATACAGTTTTCAAGAGTTCGAAGATAGTCTTTGTCGGTCACTTTGCAAACATGAAGGTTGTTTTTTCGTTCCATATTCTTCACCCACTTGGACGCTTGGCCCTGCGGATCTATCATGAGGGGCCACCTACTCGCGTTGTTCACGATGATCGCGTTATCGACAGATGAGCTAAAGCATATTGGATCAGTACAATGGTGTCCTTGTAAGCATCGCTACATACGACAAATTCGTGTTGTTTGGTTCGCGATTGGTTATATAAGATGTTAGGCCTACTAGCACCTACTTATCTTTGGGTAGTCCCGCTAATTGCCATTCCATGATCTGGACTCGGTCTCCCAAAGTATTTTCCAACGAAAAGACCTCGCTAACTGGAATGCTCCTGGCTTTGCATTCTTCCCACCATTTCTTTAGGGTTTCCTAAAAAAAACGCATGCGTCATGGCAATCGGTAAGTCGAAGTTTTGTAATCAACAACATCATCATACATTATTCGAAAATGCAATATTAAAAACGGTAAAATGATCTCTTAAAATCAACACAAGTATATACCTGTCTATGGAGGGGAGTAAATGGTGCGAGGTAAGCAACGATGCCTGATGAGAGAAGTACGTCGCCAACAATGTTATGATACGTGCTTTCAAGGCTGTGAGTAAGCTCGGTCCATCTCTCCTTCTCGCCGCCTAATCCGCTGATTAACTTCTCGGCACGTATAAGCTTGACTTTTGTTAGTTCAATGTTGTCTTCCAGCCGCTAATGCGTTTGTATTAATTTTATTAAAGAAGAAAATTTGAACAAGCTCATCGAGTTTGGTAACAACATCGCCGGAAAACCCGTAGCCTACCTTCTTTTCCGCCATTTTATCTCGCAAGTTGTCGTTAAGAAGTTCCAGTTTATCTGTTACTTCTTGCAGTTCGTTTCGTTTGACCTGTAAAAGTCCCATTTCTCTTGCTAAATCGTCCTCAGCTTCCAGCAGACTCTGACGCTTGGGAGCAACAACTTTAGCAACTCTGTAGTTGAAAAACGGTATCACCAACAACTTATGCTAAATTATCATCGATAGAAATAATACAAATTCATTCTGATTTACCTATCATAGACTTCAATGGCAAGCACCCAGCTGCACAGGCCTTCACAAGCGGATGACACGTTTCTTATTATTTCTGGTCGAAAATTGGTATCGCCAATGAAACGTTCTCTTATCTTTTTCATTACATGTATTGGAATGTTGTCTTTATCATAATCCTATAAGGAAGGTTATAGTTAAGTGCTGTGCGAAAATAAATGCCACACCATGGTAATATATGTTTGGCACATGGCATTTATATGGGCAATGTAACATTTTACCCTTAAAGAGTCCAAGAATTTTAGGTCTCCAAGCATTTTTTTTGCAGCCGGCCAGTAATCGTCGACAGCTCTACCGCTTCCGTCCGTTTTTCTTTCAGGTTTCAAGCCCTGATAAAAGGTAAAACAACCTTTACAGTACATAAGAATAACCACGTTAAGCTTATGGCATTACGGTAAAATATGATATTAATAAATAATAGTCAGGTAACCTAATATAGATTGCTAATATATTATGGTATGGTAAAGTAACTTGTATGGTATATTGCCAAGTAAAAATCTCATGAGCTAACTTTTAATATGCAAATGGCTTCCATGGTCAATTTCACGCCGGTTGGGGGACTGCTCATGGTTTTAACGAGAGCTATGTCTTGTTGCCTCAGTGTGTTTAGTGCTGCAATAGCTGCGTTCATAGCTGGCATGGCTACGGCAAGTTTTTCTTCGCATTCTTGTTTGATATTCTGGGCTGCTTCGGCCGCTAAGTGGTGAAGGATAATTCAAGTACAAGGTCATTAAAAATGGTTAACCTTAGGCCGGCTTGTTTTCGTGGCACAGTCAAAAATATAGTATGTAGGAAATATCTTTAGGCTAAGTTGCTGTTTGTAGTACACTCTTTTGCATACTAACACACGTTTGCTATAAGTCTGTAACATCGTCTTCAATACCTGCTGCAGCGACGGCTTCATCAGCTTCCACAACTTTTTTTACAATTTCCACTTCTGCGCTCTCAGCGCTAATATTCGCCACCAGTGCTTCTACTTCCTACGACATGACCGATAGTTTGATTACAATTGGATAGTAAGGCAAGTGTTAATGTTAATGTTAGCAACCATATTCTCACAAGTGAACTGTTTTCAAGCTGGGGCTGCAAGGCCGTTAAATCTTGTTGCATTATGTTGATCTGTGACTCAGCAAATTCTAGTTTTTCAAGCCCAGTCACGTATCTATTCTTAAACGTAAGTAGATCTAGCCTCTTCCTCTGTAGAAGACGCTTGAAAGTCTTGATCAGTTCAAGATACGAAGTGGGCGTGATGTAGGTGCGCCGACGAAGAGACTCAAAGTACCTAATTCAAACAACAAGCAGCCAACATGTAATCATTGATTCTTTTGATGTATAGCAAAAGAAAGCAGACTGCTTTGCTTTTCTTTGCTTTCTACTACTGTTATGCGTTTCATTTACCTTTCCGATAACGAGCGAACGTCCTGATGAAAGAGTTTACAAACTTGAACTGCTTCTTGTCTCATAGACTGTCCCATTTCAACATCGTCCAAGAAATGATTAGCCACCATTTCCAATGCGTCATCAGGCCAGGCCTATGACATACGAAAAGAGATAATTAGATCTAACCTTCTACGATTTCCAGGTATTACCTTATATTTGCATGATGATTTACCTGGAACCAGTCAATTGTGCAACAATTGATCAAAGATGGAAAATTTCTTAATCTCGTCCTGAAAGCCTCTCCAACAGGACTGAATGCCAGGACCATGTGAAGAGATCTGCAAGAGAATATTTTAGTAAATTTTACATGCAAAATAAAAAAATAAAGCTTACAATACACAAATAACTGCACCTGTTGACTCTCTCAATAAATTTAGAGTACATATTGAGCGGAGTGATTTCAGCTTTATCGTCATTCTCTGCTTGTGTGAGTCTCTGCATTTTGTCAATAATCTCGAGTCTTTCTTCATTTTCGAATATATTTGGAATATCTCCAGTATTTAGAAGAAGATTTATATCTTCCAAAAAAGCCTCATCCTATTTGACCAAAGGTATCAAACATGAATTAAGAAACAGAAAATCAACAATACATGCTGCATCAGATAGCTGTTATGAATATTATTACTTTAATCTGATAATCTCCAAAAAGGAAGACGGTCGGAACAAGGTCTTCTCCCGCTCTTCGCAAAACCTTCTTCAAGTCGCTCCTCCAGTCGTTGACAGAGTAAGACTTGGTCACGTTCACCTGAAAGAGCTCGTATTCGGCCATGAAAGCTGCGATTCGTGCTGACGATTGACGACCACTGCCTCCAATGCCTGAATAATGGAGCTTATAAGATACTGCAATGAATTAAGGTATAACTTAGAGTATGCCCGCTTTATAAAAAGCATGCACTGTTATAATACTTGTATTATAACACTCCACCAAAACAGTATTCAATCGATAATCCGGGCAAAAAAGCTTACCGACTAGAAGTGCATGGCCGTTGGGCTGTTTCAAGATACGACTTATCCTGCTAATGTGTTCGATGGCGAACTGAAACATCACAAGGTCAAGTGGAGCCTTCGATATTGTGTTGTAATCGTCCAGGTAATGCTCAATCTTAGTACGAAGTTCTGCGTGAAAAATAGGCACCAGGTAATCAAAGTGGAGAAAATTAGAATAATGAAATATAATTTTTCAACTTGGTCACACAGCAACATATCATGTTATACCTGTCATATCAGTAACTTCGTCGTAAAGTCGCTCACTAACTCCGTCCTCCATTTTAGGCGACATGTAATCTCCGAAAAAGACCGATCGTATGTGGGCCTCTGTTACATCTTTGCGGCCGCCTTTCTGTCCTATCAAGTGCTCGAAAATAATGTTCATTTTTTCTTTGAAGTGGACTGTTGTAGCAACCTGAAGGCAAGTAACAACATTATTCAACAAATCTCAAAACGTGTCGCAAAATCTGACATTGGACTTCGTGGTGTCAAACCTTAACAATTCCGAAAAATTTTTTTCTGTCTTCATCGTCCACAAGCCTATCGTAGAAGACACGATAAACTTCATGCACCCAGAGCCGGGCAAGTTTCAACGCTCCCGGTACACCTTCCGGACACCGTTCGCCTCGGAACAGAAGAATTCCCTGAAATTTCAAAAACACGTTGGCATACATCATGATGCCTAAAATACGAATCTGAGAATACTTGAATATTTGATTTAGCCAAGCACGCTTTAGACTTTTTTGCTCGTCACTACTTCACCTGAATTACTCTTGCATAGTCTCTAAGGTTAAACAGATAATGGGATTTTCCTGGTGTAGGCAAAAACCGAGACATTGTTTGCGTGTAAACATCTGTGGTAGCCCAAATAAGAATGCGACCAAATCGTCTCAGAGCATTGTCGAAGCCCCTGCAAAATTGTAAAATAAATATTTGAAAATTTTCATAATATGTTCTGTTAAGGATATAATATGATAGCCTACATAATGCACTAATAACGGAAAAGTTTTCAATTAATCTTATACATACGCATATACCTGGTAAAGTGCCAGTCGAGCATAGGCTGAAATATTGTTTTCATCGTTTCGTCATCAAATGCGTGAATACTAATGATGTTGAAGTGGCGCAAAAAACGTTCAGTTATTTCATTTCTACCCCCACCTGGAGGCGCCATTGCGCAAGTCATAGTCATATCGATCAACGTCAGCATACTGGTGTCCTGTTGAGCAATTTTAGATTACAGGCGTCTTCCCTTTTCGTATCATAGCAAGTAAATGGTAGAAGTTATACTAGACCTCATGCTTAACCCACCTTTGTGTCGTACCAATGACCATGATCAACCCATTGACGAAGTAACTCAATCGGGGGCTGTGCACCATAGCGCTCCTTAGCGGGCATGTTTAAATCGTCGACAAAGACAATCATGCGCTTTCCAGGGGTTGGTCCATACACGCCTTTTCTACGCCTATCAAAAATATTTTTGCTTTTGTAAATGGTGGGAATGTATTTCAATAATATACAGCCAGCGATGAATATCTACCTGTCTAGTTTTGAGAAAATCAAGTCCTGTGTGTGACTGGCGCTGGTGTGGGCTGAAAAATTGACGTTGCACACTGTGCACTGTCGTTTAGGGAGCGCGCGCAAGAAGCCATTCGTAATAGCAGACTTGCCAGTGCCGGTGGGGCCAATAAAAAGAATGGGCATGTTGCTTGATATGAACTTTCGTAGAAAATATTCTTGCCTGTAGGTGTCCACTGTTTCGATGATGACGCTGTTGAGCTGAATAATCGGAAAATTCTTTAAGCGTGAAAAATATGCATTTGCAGATAAATGTGCAAAAATAAAGTGAAAAGAAGAAAATTGATACGGACATTAAGAGCATAAAATGCGAATATCTAAATGAAAGCAAAGCAAGTTTTGTTAAACGGCAGAAAATTATGGAAACACCCAAATTTATCTCTAACGTATAAGCACAGCAATGCTAAAGCAGTAAAATGGCCAACAACAGATTTAGAAGGTATATTTAAGTCAGAACCTTACCATCAAACGTATGACACGGTGGTCTTTCTGCAGAAACACCGTTGCGTCACCATGCGGGAAGCAAATGAAAAAATATGTAATTAATTTTAAGCAGAAAATTGCTGTATCAGAAAATACTTATAAATTGTTATGCGAAGATTCATCTTAAACAATTTAGCGGAATGTAACAACATTTTTGATTTGTACTCGAGCATGCATTATTTCGTGATTGCAATATACTAACTGTGTGCCGCATAGAGTATTCAAAGCATGCCATGCATAGTTAATGCTAAAGAATAGGAAAATACCAAACGTAGGATGCAATATAAATACCATGCAATAAAAATCAGTCTAAGTTCCAGCTACAGGCTGGCAAAGAGTAGCTTGCAGCAGACACAGGCATGGCAGTCTACAGCACATGTTGTATATAAGTAAAAATTCATGCCATCGTTTGGAAATTTTTCCAAACATTGACCTTCAGATTTTGCGTAGAATACTAAACATTTCTTTAGCCATTAAAGCGTGCACATTGATGAAAACTGATACAAGTTATGATTTATTTGCATACAGCACGAGGCAAACGTGGTATAAGATTAATAAATCGATTATTATAGTGGGTTACTTTCCAAATGCGGAAGCGCTTCACATTAATTCGCTAACAACTTTACGAAATCAACATACAATGTGTGGTCGTGTTGATTTGGCATGTGCATATATCTGCGTGTAGTGCGGCTGACTTTTTTGTGTAAACATGCAACTTTTAAAACGTAACTGAGACTTTACCTGACCATCCAGTATTTCCTTTATCGAAATTAAAACAAAAATGTGATAAAACTATGATTAAAAATAATAAACCGGGCGAAAATTGAAAAGAAAACTGATTTCAGGAACATATATAGCAAAATGACTTGTTATGGGATATGGGTTTTAAATTAACAAAAAATGTGTAAAAAAATTACACATTGGTGTAACTGACATATGTTTTTCAAGATTGAAGATGATGATATACATAGAAAAAAACGAGAAGGGCGGCTGTAAAAGGTCTGTCTATGTAATGTAGTTTATGCCAAAAACCAAACAACTACAAAAGCATTATAGAGCGGAGATAAAATAAAAAGACTTAAAAAAAACAATAATACAAAGTTACTTACAGCTAAAAAAAAGTCGTTAAAACGCATTACAGTACTTATCAGGTTTACTATATAGATTTATTACAGCAAAACGAACATTTTTGTGAAATATTATATTTATAAGTGAAAACCTTTGTCCTTGTTTTACCTTTGTTGACTCCGTCAATTCCGGCGTCTTGGTTAAACTTCCCCACTTATGCCATGATCCGTAGGTTTTCTTTATCCACACATAGTCAAAGACGCTTCCGCGTTTTGGAATCAACAAGTTTCGCGGAATGCGAAGTTCTCGTGGACGGGGAAAACCCATTTTCCCGCCATCGCTGTCCAGCAACTCACGAAAGAAATCGTTAAATCTGCAAAAAATCTGCTATAAGTTTTCTCTATCAAGGGAATCTAGGCAAAAATATGGGGCGTAAAAAATACGCTGATACGGATGTTAATAAGCGAAAACCAACGTTGCTGAACCGAGAGAGCCTTTTGACAATATCCACTTGTAAATACACATCAGGTGTTGATATAAAACAACAATTTAGGCACAATCAGAGAATCGTGAACTTCTATATTTTAACCTTTCACGTGAATTCTCTTCCAGGCAGGCCCCGATCGACCACACGATGGCAAAAAGGAAATGAGCAACAAGCATATTTCCGCGTTCTTCTATAACCTGAAAAATAAGAAGACAAAAATCAGTTGTGTCATCCAGCTCATTTCCAACACTAACTTCCAGGCAAAATACGCAACATGCATGGAGTTCGCATAACTAGAAGCAAACCAATCATGATATACTGTACTTTAATATCCGACGCGGATATTTTCCCTTCTTGTGTATCTTCCGTCACCGTGGAGTACAAACTTCCGGATTCATTTTCGTCAAAACCACTATCAAGATCACTGCAAGGAACACATTTTATATTATTATCGTTGGCACGTACACAACTATCACCAACATCACCAAAAGAATTTTTTGCCATAAGCATTCATATCATAAAATCGAATCATTATCGCCACTCACCAATATTTGAAAAGCATTTTCACACCGATTGGAATGTATGAAAGCCATGCGCAGCAGCATCAAAGCAACAAAATATGCATTAAAAGCAACTACTGTAAAGCATCTTAATGTCATTTGATGACGGCTATAGGCTTAGCATCATTACTAAAGCAATTTAATCAAAGCGACAGCGAACAAGCAGCGTTATTTCGAATCAAAAAGTAAACTTGCGGTAAGATTGACCAGCTAAAACTACGCTATGCTGTGTTGATGGTGTTGTCTGTTAACTCACCCAAGTTCTTTCAGCAGGCAGGAATATAGTTTAATCAGATTGACCGTCATATGCATGGCGGATAGTTTCAGCATGTGCTGGCATTGTTTAAGGACGAACTGCGTACAGGGTGGAACCTGCCAAATTATAAAAATTAAAACTTACTGTAAGTGCTAGACATTCCACTGTTTATGAAAGAGAATATATTTCGCTCACCAGCCAATTAAACATCATGCGAACTGTATCTTTTTGTTGCTTGGTAAGATTTTCCGGAAGAGACATTTGCAACCAGGAGGTTATAAGTGCCGTCGTGCCAAGCTCGTCTGGGTCCATGTAAATCATTCCGCACCTTTTTACAAAACGATTAGATAAGTTTTAACAACAAGTTAAACTAACCTGAAAATTTGTACCGGATATCCCGTTAACCTGCTAACAGTAGCTGGGGAAGCTTGTTCCAAATTCTCAACTTCAAACATCATGTTTTGTTGAGAGTTCATCGCGATAATTTCCCCACTCATGAGGCACAACTAGGCATGATACATCAGATTACTTTTAAGCTACATTACCAGGGTAAATAGAAATAAAAAGAGGACTCGCACGCACAGAACAAACAAAATATTGGGCTCTCTTACCTTCTTGTTGTCGTCCAGAACGGTGTTTAAATTTTCAACCCAAACGGCGTCAACAGGACCGTCGAAAATCAACCATTTTCGTTTTGCGTCCGTGCTCGTGGCGTGCTCCCGAAATGTGTTGGCCAGTATACCTTGCAGGTAACATTATGTTGGTAATTTGGAGCCTCATTTTCTTAATCGAGGTTTTAACTTACCGTCCGACCACTCGTGAGATACAGGATCGAAACTGCCATACAACAGAGCCATGGTAACAGCTTTTGGGTTGATCACTCTGTAACGAACCTAGAAAATCATGTCAAAAAGTCCTTGAGCCAACTGCACTGAAAAGTTTCAATCGAACAAATCGCAGTATTTTAGTTTGAAAGGAGATAAGCCAAGATAGAGGACACAATGATTTCCTGGTAACAGGAAGTTTGCACCCATCTACTTACAGGTTGTTCCTCGACTTCCTCGGACACGGATACTTCTTCAAGAGCGGTAGTGAGGACTTTGTAGCAGGTTGTTTTTCCACCAAGTGCTTTTCCGACCACCATAAAACCGTGTCTCACTTTCATCATTTCATGAAGTTGAATTATTTTTTCAATGAACCACGGAATGGGCTGAAGAAAGAAAACAAACGATGTCTATGTCTATAGATACAAATTGAAACCGAGACGTTTAATTTGTTCCGATGTAGATCTCACCAAACCACCAAAGCAAGCAGCTGACCTGTAAATGCATACTGGCTATGTTGTTCCGTATCGCTTTCTCCAGAAGTCCGTGGTCTGGTTTCGGAAGCTTCACACCAGGGAAGAGATCGGAAATGATCCCGTCAAAGAGAGGAATGTCATGTGCAAGAAACTTGGGTAGGTTGACGTCGGTTATCGCGCGAAGCATCAATTCATCTTCACGTTGGTCAATGTACTTCAGTTTTAAATTTCCTGAGTCATGTGAGCGTGAAACTTGTTAGAAAATTATTCATAACATTGTTATTAATATACGCAATAAAATTTGTAATTTTACCCTTAAATCTTATATTTCTATCTGACATTAGATTGAACTTATTCAGATTTTAAAGTAGGCAAAAATTAGCCGTAAAACAACTTAAGTACATCCCTATATGTAAATGTCAGGCTCCCTACCCGCCGTCGTTAAGACTGACTTAACAGCTCTCATGCCATAATCGTAATGATGTTGGGAAGACAACTGCTCGGAGCAAAGTCGATAAGTTGCCACGATTTTCGCTGCAAGACTTCTTGCATCGACAAACCCCATTGAATAGAGAGATATCTCAGCAATTAAGGCGTAATCCGGAATCATCATGGCCACCGTACGAAACAAGACTTTAAGATTGTCCGGCAATTCAGCCCGACCTGAATAGAAATCGGCAACATTTCAGAGCAAAGTACTAACCTCAATGGTAATTGTAAATTTGGTAATGAAGAGTTCAATTGAAGTAGCAACGTGCTCATGGAATGTAGTCTTACCTGCGTAGCCGGGATTCATGGTAATGAATATGGTACACGAAGGGTCGAGTGATATTTGAGTTCCTTCGAAAACGAATTCAATCACTTGGTCGGCCACTGCTCTTTGAATTGTTTGTATTTGTTGAGCGACAACCGAAAGTACCTGCATAAGTGAGTAAAGCTGAAGACCAATTTTCTTAATGCAAGCTGAAAAACAGTTTTAGCAGGATGTACTTCTGCATTTCGGACGTCGCTATTTTAAGTCAAATATTTTAGTCATTACACGTTTCTTCGTCTCGGTTTAATTTTGTAAGAGTGAAAATGATCTTAATGCAATTCGAAAACATTGGACCTGTAATGTTATCATGCATTACTATATCGATATAATACCAGTGTTCGTACCAGGATTTACAAAACAACTTAGTATATTGTCGACAATATTTATAATAAAAGTATATTTTTTCTATTAAAGCCGTATAACAAATATGTTAATTGATATAATTTAATGTTCATCTGAACCAGTTTTCTTCTGCATAACTCTTGTAAACTCACCAATACCGATAATAATGAACATCATGCTTGGTAAGCAAAAGGTTGGAGAAAGCGATGCATTTATTGCACTTAGCGTTGTTTGACACCGAGAAAAATTTAGCGACGCAAAAATAGTTTGACTCGCACGAGAGATAGGAAATTAGTCTTGAAAATAAAGAATAATGATAAAAAGACGATCACGACTTAATCAGAATACGTTCTCTTTCCGTTGACGTCACAATATTACCTCGTGATAATTGTAAGAAAACGTTTGGCTACAACTTTGATCAGAACCAATTTGTTGGAAAGTGAAACGAAAAGAAATCTGTTGCAGCAGCAGCAATATACTTTACACACAGATTAGCGTTTCGTGACGTCACTTGAGGCTCTCGTTCACATAAAAAGATGATAATAACATTATGTGCGGCATTATTTACAATAATTGCGTCAGCAGAAGGCATAGAGCATCAAGGCTGGAGTCAATGGTACGCGTGTAACTCAACGGAGACTTGCATAACAGAAAGGTTTCAGCAATGTTCATCTCGGCAAAGGTCACTTCAACCTTCGCTATGCGTTGAGCAAGATGAGCCTTTTTCTGAATCAATCTTGGGATCGGTATACTGCCCAAATCACTGCGACGTTGTGGTATGTATATAAGATACAGAATTTCTGTGCGGATGTCTTTGTTGTTTAGAAACATGGTCTGCAGTTGTCAAAGATGTGATAAATAGCACGCTGTTATAGATTGGTGTATTCAATCGCAGAAAGGAAATTTGGTCAAAGATTTTCTTTAATTCTAGGGAACTGCTTCCGAAACTTCTTGCGCTGGAGATTGCTATGACGCCACAAAAAGTAGAGTTGACCTGTGTAGCCAATCTGGTTGTTCCTTAAGAAGAACCATTCGTTGTTACAACCCTCGTTCTTGCAGTGGAACATGGTCACGCTTGGGGCCACCGACACAATGCTCAGTATCGTGTGGTGGAGGAGTCAAACAAGTTCCACAGCGTTGTTTTGCTGGTCGTCGTAAGTAAATTGCCATTCCATAGTGTTGCTTAACTTCGGAATGTCTTTGTTATCTGTGTTGCTTCGTATTATTTAGCAAGAAAAGTCCTGCAGATACAAGCTCTTAAATATACCAAATCTGCAAACATGCATTACGCTATAACATATCTTCAAAGCTGGGCATTTTCTTGTTGTTTATTTGATATTTTCAGGCCGGATGAGGACCCATAATTGCCAGGGGACAGACATGAACGTAACTGCCGTGCGTTACGCTATAGAACTATGTAATACGCACGAATGTCCAGATTGGTCAGCATGGTCAAAATGGTCTGAATGTTCGACCACCTGTGATGGCGGAACTAGAAAAAGGACAAGACAATGCAAATATAAAGGAAAACCAAGCGATTTATGTTGTACGTATACACCACACTCCAATATCTGGATTTGTATCGTAAGGTATTTCAGCACGAACACTAGGATGACATAACAGAAAGCTATGAACAGATGGAGCTGTCTACAAGAATAGTCAATTGCTGCTATTTGTAGGTCTACTATCTTACCATGTAGTCACGTTTCAAAATATATGGCTATAAGCACGTCACGATTTGTGAAAGACGCAAATTAGGTTATGGCGTATGTCTATAAGTTATTATTTTGCTTAGCCTTTGCAGACAGTCAAGGATTAATCACAGACGAGCTAGAATCATGCAACACGCAGTCCTGTCAACATGACAGACCTACGCAAGACGAAGAAGATCTTGTTACCACAACGACCACCAGCGTTAACAGTTCGGACACTTTTATTGATGTTGATTCGAACATCCTCGAAAGTTGGTCTGAATGGACAAGCTGCAATTCGCCATGCTCTGAAGTCGAAGGAATAAAAACGAGACAAAGGTACAGTTACACTGAATCAACAGAGTGTAATTGCTTCGATCCATTGCTTACGTACTTTCAAATAATTTACTCAATTAAAGCAACCAACGATACGCTTACTAATCCACAATATATACTATTGTCTAAACACAGTATGCACAAAACTGCTGTAGAAAAAATGAAGATATAACTGCAAACTTTGTATGGATGATAATGATATTATCACACAATTCAATAGATGTCTAAGAAGAAACGAACTTCGACCAAGCGTTTGCGACCTTCCAGAAATAGTCACAGATGACTGCTTCTCAACTGAGCTCTGTACTGAGTAAGTATACGCTTGATAAAAATACTGATTAAGTTACTTAAAATAAGTGCATTTCCTTTTGAAGCGTAAAAGATATCTGGTAATTGTACGCAGTATATTACTTCGTCATTTACATTTTCTGGAGAATTCACTCCCCACTCCTCAGCATGTATCGCATGAAGGTGTAACGCATCTTTATGTCGTAATTTTGGCGTATTAAACTTCAGCGGTGCAACGTTAAAAAGTAAATACATTTTTCTTTATTAAAACAGATGCAGTCGGAGTCTGCCTTGCTTGAACTGGGGAGAATGGGAAAATATAGAGAATTGTTCCACTGCTGATCAAAGTAAGTTTTGTTTCCTGGATACGGTTAAGAAGATGATGATCGTATTCGTGCGCACGAACCGGCATTTGCCACTATTTTGAGTAAATTTATAGTTGAACTGCGATGGCTTACGTCAAATAACATGGAAAACATACAGTATAGTAAAAGCACAGGGGAATTTTTCAGTTGTATTTCAACGAACGTGCAACTCGGAATGGAAAATACATCTGACCTCCACATCATGTCCGAGTCATCAATATTTAAGGAGGGAAGAATGTCTTTATGACAAAACTGGGCTATCTGTGAATCAGATCGGTGCAATAGGTAAGTCCGGTTTATATAGTATTGTGCTATGCTTTAAATATGAAACACAAATAGTCTTCTTGAGAATGCATAAATTACAAAACAAAATTTAACATTCTATCTTTGGCGGTATAAAAACAATTTAATCGTTTAACATTTTACTCTATTAACAAAAAACTAACTAAACTCTCTATATGTTACAGTCGGTTCCATTGTGGCTCTACTGGTTATCATCGCCTTCATTCTGGCTTACTTGTTTTTCAAGAAAAAAATTCAAAATATAAAAGTTGAAAATCAGTAAGTGTAATTTCTTCCTATATACCTCAAACATTTTATTCAAATTGGCGATTAACTTTTTTGACAAAACCTTTTTCTTTTGGGCAAAATAAGAAGCAATACTTTCCAACAATCAACAGCAGTTGTAAGACGTCAGATCGAGTCACAAGATCAACTCGAGAATCTTGGTAACAGAATCATTTATGCTATTGATTCTTCAATGAAGTCAACTAAGGTATAATTTAGTATTTCCATGTTGATTGTTGACAGGTCCACATTATGAGGATGTGCGGGAAGTTTACAGCTACGCAAATAGTCCTGCCAATCGCAATCCCATCAGTTACGATTACACGGAAACTGAATATCAGCTTGGGTATGTTGTAAAGCGAAAACTATCCATTGAATATAAGTAAATTATTTACAACAAATGCATTATTGTTGAAAATGGATACTGAGATAAGTTAAAACGTTTGTTAAGAAACGTTTGCTTCAGTTAAAATACAAATAAATCAAAATCACTGTCATGACGTCAATATATAAATTTTGCACAGAAATGTACAAGAAAGCGATTCTCCTCAATTAAATTACTTGCGCATTGATGAGGCTAATCAAGACAGTTGTCTGCGGGTAAACTTTGTTGCACCAACGGTAGTGCGGTAAGTTATACTCATCGCCAGGTCCTCCGTTTCATGTAACTTAGTATGATAAAGATTCGAAATGTTCTATGTTCGAAAGAATAATTCCACAATCAACACAATCATTTCTTTAAATGACTTGGCCACCATTCTTTTAGGGCTCCATATCCCACTCCGCGTCTTCCACCGCAACCGGTTCGAGGATCAGTTGATGTTGCGCCAGAACCGGGTTACGTCGCTCCTTCCACGTAATGATTACACGTCTGGCGTGGGAGAACATGCAAGATTGACCAGAATGCACAAAGATGAAATCTTCTTATGCAAAACTCGCAAATTTTGGCATCATTTGCAAAAATCAATACATATAAATGTTCGAATCGAGGAATGAAACAAAGTCCCAATCGTTCCAAACGTTTTGGCGAGCGACACAAAGACGTGTATTTTGAGTGTTTGTGTTTTTCGTTTCTGTACCATTTTCTGATCTTATTCCCTGATAAACACCCTTGTTGTGATTGCAAATACTTATACGATGGCTGCCTTATTCCTATATGCTTAATAATATACTAGATAATAAGAATAAGAATAAGCTGAATAAGATACTACGCGCTGTTATTACAAGTCATTTGGATAACGATTTTTTAAGTAATATTTTATTTGTTTTGTTTTGCTTCTTCTTTGTGCACAAGTTTGCTAGACTTGGTTGAGTGTCTTGATCGTTGAAAAATCACCTCTACGCAATGGATTTAAAGTTTGTGCCTTTATGTTCCTTGAAGCAAAAACTTACACTTTCAGGATTTAGCGAGTCATGCATGGGGTGTTGAGCCGCTCAAAATTTGATGATTCATTATCTCCATTGACAGGTTCCCGAAATATAAATTATGTCAATATAATAACAATAAGTGCGGTTCTTAATGTCTGATAAAAGGTAAAAGGTAAAATGTAAAAGGTCTGAGATGAGAGAGACAAAAGACCTTTTTGACAGAGATAAATTTTTGATTTAAATTGAATTCTCTAAACTAAGCTGCAAAGTCTATCTTCGTGTAAGGCCTTCGAAAGAAAAATCAAAATGGAATGAATGAAATGAATAAGTATCACTTATTGACTTTGACAACTATATATACGAGACTGATGCTGGCTCGGACATCGACAAACCTAAAAACGTTCGTTTTCTATATCATCATCATCATCATCATCAACATCAGATGAACCAGACGTGAAACAATCACTAGATCTACCTATCCGGTATTGAAAAACCGAACCAACATTCAACTAACACAAGGAAGAAAACTTGAACCAGCAAAATACAAAATTCAAGGATATAAGCTGATATCAAAAATCCACCAGGAAAAGTATGGAAAATGCAAAACATCCTAAGACCTAGAACTTATCACTGAATTGAAGCAGCCATCAGCGGAGACAACAGTTAACCAATCACCTTTCACCTTAAATACTCATCATCCCGAAACATAAACTGCAGCTATTACATCAACTGCCACATTACAAAGGAAAAGGAATACAGATAAATTACAAAGAAACCTTTAACAGGTACTACACAGAATAGGGACACAAAACTCGCAAACCAAGACATCAGCAAATGAGCGACTCTAATTAATCTTCTTGTTGTAGGCTACACGATTTTAAAAGTTAATAATTTTAGTATCCAAGCCTAGGCATCAAGATTCCATCCCTTTGACGAGTGGAAAGGACCTTTATGTTCTTATAGATTGTTGGAAGCACATCAACGGTTATGATTTGAGTCAGTAAATTAGCTGGCCATATGATTACTTTGTCTCTACATTGTATATTTCTTATTTTGTAATAATTTCCATGAATGCGTGCTGCTTTATATGACTTCACCTGTTTTATTGCTAGAAAAAGTTCTTGTTAGCATAGTTACTGTCTGAAATTTTTATCTTCTTTGGGGTAATATATGAAATTAGAGATCAAGTTTGTAACAAAACTAACTTGAATTTCAGAAACTTCTTTTCCGTTGCATGGAAACTTTTTGTTTTAAGTGTTTGACGATGGAATCACCACTCACTGGGTTGGCAGAATAAAAAGCATTTGTTGCTAATGATATCTTGTTACTAAAAGTTTTTTGAAAGAGACGTTGGCCAATTAAGACCACTGGTTACCCCATTCTTACGTCACTTGTTTTAAGGTAATGCAAAGTAGCTGACTCATCTAAACACTGATTAATGTTTTACTACATGTCCGATGAAACATCTGCTTACAGTTCCATAGAAAGCAATAATGTACAAAATTATTAAACTCGTCAGTTGTTCTTAGTCATTTGTAACATATTTATGTACGCTTGTTAATGCTCGAAGCTTTTGTGATGTCGATAAAATCAATGAATTTGTAAATATTATTTTTCTAAATTACGAAAGTATGCAAGCCTTTTCAAGATAGCTTTATGAGTTGTTTGTAAGAAAAATGAAATAGTTTGTGGTACTTCTTTCTGGATAATTTGTGCAGTTTCTGAAAGTAAGCCTACTGGTGAAGATCAAGATTGTTTGTTTATTTAGAATGGCGTCCACGAATGCCATACCAAATGCTACAACTATCGTGATTGTTTTATTGTCCGGCGCATGTCTTGCTCATGTGCAAGCGTGGACAACATGGCACTCTTGCGGAAGCAGAGAAAACTGTCACAGCATGCGGATACGTTCATGCACACCAATAGACTGGAGAATTGCGTTCGGCATCGAATGTGCTGATGTTGGAGATCGTTATTCGGAGATTTTACAAACAGGATGTGATGTGAATATAGATTGTGCTGGACAATGGCAAAGCACGGTAAGTGTTGAAATTCCAAGTAGCAAATAAATAAAACAAATATAATTCTAGTTAATAATACAACGTAAAAAATGTCCATTTTGCATTATTTTCAGCAAAACGAAAGTTGCATTGGAGATTGCTACGATGGAACAAGTATTTCGTACTATAGTTGTTCTACAAATCCTACTTGTACAATGAGGACACAATCGAGATGTTACAACGATTCTACTTGTACTGGTCACTTTAACATTCTCACTCAAACAAGTTGTTCCCAATCATGTGGTGGAGGAACACAAACATTGAACGGAAATTGTACCAATGTTCCTGGTAAATCTTTATTACCGGCGTGAAACTGGTTACCGATTCCTTGGTTACTTATTTATATATCGTTAAACACTTTTATTAAAGAACAATACGATATATTAGTATAACACTAGAGCATGTAATCAATTTTATCTGCAAACAACAACAGTTAAATAAGAAACCAATTGACATGGAACCAAAGTTCAAAATCATTTTTTGAATTAGTAACTGAACAAGTATAACCAAGGAAACAATAAACAGCTTCATGCTGGTATCAATATTACCTACACGTACAGTAGGCCAATAAGCGCAATAGTAACAAAAGATTAAATAATCTGATTTTATTACTGACATTAGAACCACCAAACGAGCAGTCGTACAATTGCCCAGGAACAAACGGAGTGTTAGCCATGCAATACAGTATTATGAGCACTTGTAATTCGCAAGCATGTCCAACTTGGAGTACTTGGTCTCAATCGTCATCGTGCTCTGCGAGTTGTGGCGGCGGACATCAAACTTTCGAAAGCTTTTGCACATACATGGGAAGCGCAAGTGCATTATGCGGTGAGCTAAGTTTTGTCGGTAGGGTTACTGACATTAAACAATACTGTAAATGAAACACCATCTAAAGTTGATCTGATTATAAATCGCTCAGGAAATGGTGGAACAAGACGCTACAAAACCGAGCCATGCAACGACCAGCAATGCCCTGCGTATTCGCAGTGGTCACAGTGGACAACATGTGATTCTTGCTCTGGAGTTCGGACAAGATATCGGTACGGCTTGAAAATAGGGTCCGCATATGATGAACTTATAAGAACTTGGGACTAAATCTTGCAATTTACATGAGACGCGAAATCATTAGAGATTAGCATAACTCAAAATACTCAACTCTATATAAGCTCTAAAGTCTAAACGATGAATGATCTAATGCCGAAATGATTATAATAAAGGGAATAACGATTTTACCAGTTCATAATGTAAATTGTGTGAAATTTCAATAGCAACTGCATTTCAATATGCAACGATGCTCAAGAGAGTTTAACAGAAGAAGAAGAATGTTTGCAATCGACATCCTGTTCCACGACAACCATCACAAATGGTGAAAGCACAACTACCACGAAGTATATCAATGATAAAAATATTCATATAAGTACAAAATACATGAGCAAAATCATTTGCGGCAGAGAGTACCACTTTAAACGCCATACCACAAAACATTCTTGCATTAGAGTACACTTGCAAAATAAATATACTTTTGGGTATATCGTTAGATATAATATAATACCTGGAGCAGTAAGAAAGTTTTGGTGAGAAAAGTGTTCTGAGTGTATACAGTATATAACGATCAACTTTTCTAAAACTCTTCTTTTGATTCAAGTGCAAATAACAATTGTCATATTTTGCCTTGTTCGAACTGGTCAGACTGGAAAATCACCAACAACTGTACAACTGCCAATCAAAGTATGAGTTGTAATGACGGTAAAACCTACAATTTTAAATTTTTCAATGAACGCTGTAATAATGGGCTGATATTTCAGTCATACTTCAACGTACATGCAATTCTGAGTGGAGAATGAACCTCTCCATATCATCCTGTTCGGAATCATCAACATTTGAGAAGAAAATCTTGTTTGGGCAACCAGTCCTACATTTCGGACGTCAGTGTGGGGTTAATAAGTAAGTTATTTATAGATAGATATGTGGTCAAAATATGAGAAGACTCTGGACGTTCTGAGGGAAAGTTTCGGGTGTTATTATCTTGCCAGGTACTTTTGCAGTACTGTTGGTCGTAATTTCTTATGGGCATCGGCTTTTACGTTTGTTACAAGAGGAACGTGACAACGAGTTTCCCCAAAAAAATTAGGTACTTTTTGGCGACAAATATCATGGTTATTTTCCGTCAAAGGTCCGCTTTCAAAATGAATTTTAATCAGGACACAAGATCAAGATTCAACACAACCAACCCTTGCTTTTAAAACTCAAACTGGTTCATCGCATATTACAGAAACCAAAGCAGGTAAAACGTTTTTGAACTTATATGCAAAAATAAACAATTTAACTTTAAACATTTACTGAAAAGCTGTAGAACTTGCTTATGAAACTATTATGGAACCAAGCAATTTGATCAAGAATTCTAATGATAAGAAAAAGCAAGACAACGTTGCAACTGGCAACAAGTCATCGGCAAACCAAAGGTGAAACAATGAAAACATTTTATAATTAAACTATACTGCAGTTAACACAAATAGAAAAGTACAAAGTTAAAGCATAGTGAAGAAAAACCGCTACTCTATATTTAAGTATTTTCCACTTAAACACTTCAATTCTTTAAAATGATATTTCTCTCGCCTAGGAATGCTAACCTGTCTTCCCTTAACTACGTTACACTTGATGACAACGCAAAGCTTGCAAATATATCGAAAGTGGAATATCTCGAACCAAACGTGCAAAGGTAAATCTGTACTATATGCTGATATACACTTGATAAGTTTACCAGAACATTCACTATAGTGTAGTAGTAGTAGTAGTACTACTACTCGGTTTTAGTACTGAGTAGTAGTATAAATTTACTTGAACTAATACTAATATAAACGTGTGAAGCTTCAAGTTTATAAAGAATAAACAAGAAATTCATGAGCTTACTACGATTCAGTGCTCCCTGTCCTGATGTAAAAAGAGTGCCACAACCAGGCCGAAGCGATTACGAATTCGTACTGGAACCGGGGTACGTCACTCCTGCCTCAATAACCGGATGATGCGCAAGAGTCGTTTGTAGAGGGCTGAAAGTTTCTTTGGAGCATTCACGTCACCAAATTGTTTTCGTTATTATCAAGTATTTTCCACAAAAACATTTTGTTTTATATTTAGATAAGGTTTTATTATAGTTTATTCTTTACACTGTTGTGGTTTCGTTGTTTAGTTTTAGTGATCCTGATATTTTGCCCAGTTACAGTATATATGGGCATGATATATGTTTAACGTTGTTATCTCGTTTTTAAGTTTCGGAAATAAATAAAAGCATCAAAGTAAACTGCCAACGTGTAAACACAACTCCACCGTTTGTCGAGCCCAGCGGCAGTAAGCTTCCTAAAAAAAACTGACAACGTTTCAATGATTGTAAAGATTTTCGAAGTTCACGGTTACAAATGAATCCTCAAAAATTCTCAAAAACTTTCGATGTTTTAAGTATTGAATCCAAAATCAAGTATTAAATGCGTTAATAGATAGTGCCATGCGCTCTTTGTTTTCTTCTTCTGCCATGAAATACATCAGTCAGCCTGCAACATATATCTTGTTGTCATGCACACGCACTGCAAGTAGATTTAGTTGATTTAGATTTTCCAACTCTTAGTAGACCTGAAAAAGCAAGCTTATGCATGCGAAAGCTCGTGTAAAAGAATCAAAAATGAAGTTAACCTCAGAATGGCAACTTTATCTTGATTTTTTTTACTGTATACTGATTAACACGATTCAGCCACCAACTTTGATTTTGAAAGTTCAAGTTGCGCATTATGCATAAGAAGACAGAGTTGAAATGCCGCTAAGTGTTTGAAAGTGCGACATATATGTTACGATGAGCCTAAGTTATTTCGTACTGTTTATGACATCACTTCAAATCTTCAAAATTTATCTTTCATAAATGTAAATGACAATTATTGTTGTGAAAAATTTATACCGGCCATTTGTAACAAGCAGTGACACGAATCTTACGACACTCGCTTATAGGTAATGCAAAGCAGCTGACTCAGCTAATCTCTGATTAATGTCTTACTATAAGTCCCCAGTGAAATGATACAGCTTGCAGAAGTACAGTATTGGTTAAATCATTTAAACTAGTCAATTGTTCGCTTAATCTTCTGCAAGGTCTTGTACGCTTGTTAATACTCGTAATTGTTGTTACGTCGACAAAATCAAAAAAATTTGTCAGTGTTAATTTTCCAAGTTATAAAAGACAGCAATTGTTTTCAAACTAGTTCCAAAAGTTGTTTGTATAATACAAGTGAAATAGTTCGTATGGCTTCTTTCTAAATAAACTATTTATGTTTTTCAAAACAAGTGAAGATTAATGCAAAACCATTCAGAATGGGGCAAGACATTGTCTCCCATGTTACAATTATCTGGGTTGCTTTTTTGGCGGGCGCAAATCTTGCATGTGTTCAAGCTCAGGTGTGGACAAGCTGGGAACCTTGCAACGATAGAGAAAACTGTCACAGAGTGAGACAACTTACTTGCACAGTAAACGGCAGACATTCATACGGTATCGTTTGTGTTGGTGTTGGAGATCCTTATATGGAGATTTTACCAACAGGATGCGATGTGAATATAGATTGTGCTGGTCAATGGCAAAGCACGGTAAGCGTTCAATTACCAAATAGCAAATAACCAAAGCAACTAATTCTAGTTGCTATCATGAACATAAATCTCTTTTGTATTATTTTCAGCAAAACGAAAGTTGCATTGGAGATTGCTACGATGGAACAAGTATTTCGTACTATAGTTGCTCTACAAATCCTACTTGTACAATGAGGACGCATTCGAGATGTTACAACGATTCTACTTGTACTGGTCACTTTAACATTCTCACTCAAACAAGTTGTTCCCAATCATGTGGTGGAGGAACTCAAACATTAAATGGAACTTGTACAAATTTATCTGGTAAATCAATATTACCGATATTTATATGCAGATTATTTCAGAAAAGTCATTAGCTACTCTGACTTTATTACTGACATTAGAACCACCAAACGAGCAGTCGTACAACTGCCCAGGAACAAACGGAGTGTTAGCCTTGCAATACAGTATTATGAGCACTTGTAATTCGCAAGCATGTCCAACTTGGAGTACTTGGTCTCAATCATCATCGTGCTCTGCGAGTTGTGGTGGCGGACATCAAACTTTCGAAAGCTTTTGCACATACATGGGAAGCGCAAGTATATTATGCGGTGAGCTAAGTTTTGTTGGTATGGCTACTGACATTCAAGAACAATGTAAATGAAACACCATCTAAAGTTGGTCTGTTTATAAACCGCTCAGGAAACGGTGGAACAAGACGCAACAAAACCGAGCCCTGCAACGACCATCAATGCCCTATGCATTCGCAGTGGTCTCAGTGGACAACATGTGATTCTTGCTCTGGAGTTCGGACAAGATATCGGTAAAGCTAGAAAATAGGGTCTGGATGTGTTGAAGCTTAAAACTTACAACTAAGTCTTAGAATGTATGAGATGCATAAGCATTATATAGTATCAACATTATCAATATAGAAGCCTATACTTAAGCTCTAATATATAAATGATGGTATTAAAATGTAATACAAGTCCATCATTTCATAATCCAAGTTGTTTAAAATTTTAATAGCAACTGCACTTTGTCATGCTTGGAAGCTCAAGAGAGTCAAATAGAAAACGAAGACTGTTTGTTATCGCCATCTTGTTCTACCACATCAACTACAACAAAGTATTAATGATCGACATCTTCGTAACAGTATAAAATATTTGAGCAATATTATTTGCTGCAAAAGTTTATAGCACTTGCTACTCTTACAGTCTAATAAGCTATTGTATTAGAGCATGCTGGTAGAATAAATAGTACCGGATAGAGTGTGACGTAATTATTTGACATTTGTAATGTGACACTAAAAGCTTAATTGTTTATAAGCTTGAAGGTGTTTGGACGCAGATCCAGCATCCATTATTTTCTAAAATCCTTTTCTTGTTTCAAGTACAAATCACAATTGTGACGTTTTGCCTTGCTCTAGCTGGGCATGTTGGGAAATCACCAACAACTGTGCCACTTCCAATCAAAGTATGATTTGGATAGGCGATAGACTGTAAAATAAGCAGTTGAAATATATGAACGGACACTGCAGTATAATGATGGTATCATATTTCAGTCATACTTGAACGTACATGTAACTCTGAGTGGAGAATGAACCTCACCATATCATCATGCCCGAATCATCAGCATTTGAGAAGAGAATATTGTTTGGACAATCAGTCATCATTTTCCGAAATCAGTGTGGGATTAATAAGTAAGTTATTTAGCTAGATGTGTGGTTAAACAAGGGAGCACTCTGAACGTTGTGAGGGAGAAAACTTCTCTTATTATTTTGCCAGGTACCTTGGCTGTCCTGTTATTCGTCGTTCTTATGGGTATCAGCTTTTACGTTTTTTACAATAGAAACGTGACAACGAATTTTGCAAAAATATTTAGGTAACTTTTTTCACGTAAAATATCACAGTTAATTTTGATGAAGTGGTCGCTTTTTTCTCAAAACGATTTTTAATCAGGACACAAAATCAAGATGCGACGCAACCAACGCTCGCTTTTAAAACTCAAACTGGCTCGTCGCTTATTGTGGAAAATAAAGCAGGTATAAGCATTTCAGATTTACAATACAAACAATCATAACCGACAACTTTTACTAAAAATCTGCAGAAACTGCTTATGAAACTATTATGGAACAAAGCAATTTGATCAAGAATTCTAATAATACGAAAAAACAAGACAACGTTGCAATTGGCAATCAGTTATCTACAAACCAAGGGTAAAAATATTAATTCATTTTATCATTAAATAAGTTAACACAAGTACAAAGGAGAAGTACAAACAAATTGAGAAGTGCAAACAAATTGAGAAGTACAAAGTCAAAGCAAAGTGAATACAAATTACTATTCAGTATTTTAACATATTTTACTTAAACAGGTAGATTTTTTTTAAATGATTTTTTTCTTGCCTAGGAATGCTAACCTTTCTTCCCTTAACTACGTCACACTTGATGACAACGCAAAGCTTGCAAATACATCGAAAGTGGAATACCTCGAACCAAACGTACAAAGGTAAATCTGTGCTACAAGCTAATATATACTTGGTGTGTTATGCCTTGTGGTAACCAAAGTATATATACTTGGTAAGTTTTCGGGAACAGTAACTGAGCAGTTGCACAAATTGACTTAAACTAATACTAAAGTAAACGTGTGAAGCTTTAAGTTGATAAAGAATAAAGAATAAACTGATTAGCTTATTATCATTTAGTGCCCCTTGTCCTGATTTAAAGGCAGTGCCACAACCAGGCCGAAGCGATTACGAATTCGTACGGGAACCTGGATACGTCACTCCTGCCTCAATAACCGGATGACGTATGATGTGCAGGAGTCGTTCGTAGAGAGCTGACGTCTACTTTCTTAATATTCACATAACCAAATTGTTTTTGTTATCATCATACATTTATCACCAAATGTATTTCGTTTTATTTTTAGATGAGATTTTATCAGTTTATTTTTTCATTGTGGTGTTTTTGTCGTCTCTCGGTTGGTGTTAGTGAGCCTTATTTTTTGTGCATTTACTGCATTTATTGGCATCATAAATGATAAAAAAATGTTTCATCTCGTCGTTCAAGTTTCGGAAATATATAAATATTTATATAAAAGCATAAAAACAGATGGCCAACGTGCTAACACAATACCGCCGTCTACAGAATCCGTCAGCGGTGGTCAGTTTGCCAAAATACACTTGCAGTTTTGAGGTTGTAAAGGTTTTCAAAGTTCACGTTTACGGATGAAAAAGAGCAGACAAAGCAAATTTTGCAATAATTTTTTATGACGTAGGTTTAACTAAAGAACACAAAACGAAAGACTTAATATGTATTTAGTAGGGGATGAGGACTAAAAGTTTTCTCAAACAATTGACATTTTAAATAACTTTCAATATTTCAGCTATCCAAATCAAGCAATGCCTGAGTTTATATATACGGCCATAAACTTTTTTCTTTATTCCACTACCATAAGAGACTTAAAATCAGACCGTTTTGGATGCACACTACAAGTTGATCTATAAAGATGAAACGGCGCATTGTGCACAACAAGAATCAAGGCGGAGATTAAAAGCCGCATCTAATATAACTGAAACTCGTCAACATTTATTTTCCATAAAAGTAAATGACGATTAATTTACTGGAAAATATAGTGGACAGTTATAAGAAGCGGTGAATCCATTTTTACGTCACTCGTTTTCAGGTAATGCAAAAGGGGCTGACTCACGTATACACTGATTAATGTTTTGCTATATGTCGGTTGAAATGATGCTGCTTGCAGAAAGGGAGCAGTACGTATTAGTTAGATTACCTAAACTAGTCGGTTGTTCATAGTTGTTGTTATACGTCCATAAAGTCAAAGAATTTGTGAACGTTATTTGTCCAAGTTTTTAAACGAAGCAAGCATTTCCAAGACAGTTGTAATAGTTGTTTGTATTATAAATGAAATAGGAAACTACGACAAGTTTGTAATACAACTTTCGCTTCTAGCAAAATAACTTGAATATTTTTTCAAACCATAAAGGTGAAGATTAATACAAAACCATTCAGAATGGCGCAAACCAATGTTTTAACAAATGTTACAATTATCTGGATTGTGTTATTGGCCGGCGCAAATCTTGCATGTGTTCAAGCTCAGGCGTGGACAGCCTGGGAACCTTGCAACGATAGAGAAAACTGTCACAAAGTTAGACAACTTACTTGCACAATAAACGACGGACATACACACGGTATCGGTTGTGTTGATGTTGGAGATCCTTATTTGACGATTTTACAAACAGGATGTGATGTGAATATAGATTGTGCTGGTCAATGGCAAAGCACGGTAAGCGTTCAAAACTCAACTGGCATTTAAATAAAACAATTAATTCCAGTTAGTACAGCGCAGATAAGTCCATTTTGTATTTTTTTTTCAGCAAAACGAAAGTTGCATTGGAGATTGCTACGATGGAACAAGTATTTCGTACTTCAGTTGTTCTACAAATCCTACTTGTACCATGAGGACGCATTCGAGGTGTTACAACGATTCTACTTGTACTGGCCACTTTAACATTCTCACTCAAACAAGTTGTTCCCAATCATGTGGTGGAGGAACTCAAACATTGAACGGAACTTGTACAAATTTATCTGGTAAATCAATATTACCAATATGTATAAGAAGATTATTTCAAAAAAATGCTTTGCTACTCTTAGTTGATTAATACCACCATTGACATCTAACCAAAGTCTAAAATCACGTTTTGAATTAGCAACTGAATAAGTATAACCAAGGAAACAATAACCAGCTTCACGTTGATATCAATATTATCTACACGTACAGTAGGCCTATAAGCGGAATATTAACAAAATTTTAAATAATCTGATTTTATTACTGACATTAGAACCACCAAACGAGCAGTCGTACAATTGCCCAGGAACAAACGGACTGTTAGCCATGCAATACAGTATTATGAGCACTTGTAATTTGCAAGCATGTCCAACTTGGAGTACTTGGTCTCAATCGTCATCGTGCTCTGCGAGTTGTGGCGGCGGACATCAAACTTTCGAAAGCTTTTGTACATACATGGGAAGCGCAAGTGATTTATGCGGTGAGCTAAGTTTTGTCGGTGGGGCTACTGATATTCAAGAACAATGTAAATAATCTTATACTATTCAAAAATATTTTTATTATTAACTTCCCAGGAAATAGCGGAACAAGACGCAACAAAACCGAGCCCTGCAACGACCATCAATGCCTTACGTATTCGCAGTGGTCACAGTGGACAACATGTGATTCTTGCTCTGGAGTTCGGACAAGATATCGGTGTGTAATTGCGAGTATAATTTATTGAAGTATAGGTTAATTTGTTTTTGAATTTATGAAATTCCAAATGCCACAATGCAATAAAAATTAGAAAGCAACTTTTCAAAGAAAATTTTTATAGCAATTATACGGATGTAAACAACAAAGAAATTGAAACTTGCTTTGAAGAAACATACATAAAAAATCGTGTTTTGTATAGGCCTAGATGTACAACCAGGCAAAGTCAATACTGTATCAAATAGACTGTTTTCGCAGAAACTGCACTTTGTCATGCACGGAAGCCCAAGAAAGCCAAATAGAAAATGAGGATTGTTTGTTATCACCATCTTGTTCTACTGCATCGACTACAATCAGTCATAATATGACATCCAAACAGGCAGAGAGCACTAAATCCTTTTTCGAAGAGCCTTACTTTCCAGCTGTGGTTGTGGTTATAGCGGTTTTGATCATAATTCTCGTTATCGTTATAATCATGTGTCTGAGATGTAGAAAAGTGGACATAGGGTCGTCGCGTGAGGTTTTGAACCCGGACATCGAACTGTCAGCGTACAAAGATCCAGAGGAAATATTAACCGATAGATCCAATAGTCACAGTTTCAGGTATAAGATTTTGTTCAGGTCTACCCTTGGGAACTTTAAGCTGTTTGTGTAGAAACTAGTTCTGTATAGGGTACGTTAAATTTTACCTGGTTTTACGGAAACGTTTTTTTGTCATTAAAAATATAAGTACGATCATGCAGCGCTTGTTATCAATAAAAATATAATATACATTGTTGTAAAGTTATTTAAAACCTTGTACACGGCAGAAATGTGACATGCTTTGTATTTTTTTAGCTCTGGACAGCAAAGTGAAGCGCAGAATATAACACCGGTGTATGCCACTCCTGATAAAAAAAGGAAGAATGCTACCAAAGAGCCAAGTTAGATTATTCAAATACGAAAGATCATGGCGTAATATAAACGATATACAGCATCTACTGTATATGATACAAATATTTAAATTCATTGGACAGCTTTTGCGTACTACCACTTTTTGGCAACCACTTTATACAGTATCATGCAACCGATTTATCCGATGAATTATGCAATGTGAATCAACCATGCAAGAAATTATTAGCAGATTCAAAACCATTGCAACTTCTGTTTCATTCAGTTTCCCATGACAACAACGCCTTCATAGCGGAAGAATCTCAATATGCTGAAATCGAAGAAGAAAGGACCAAAAACAAGAAAAAGGAAAACTCCCAAGACAAGAAGAAAAATTCTTTTAAGAAAGGTGTGATGCAACTTGATTTTTTATTAGATACCTTGCTGTGGATAGGTATAGTCATTACAAATGAGATACAAAACTTTCTAGTGTACAACAGCAAAATGCTGCAAAATAGATGTAAAATATAGCATTATATGCGTTATGTTAAAATACTTTATGCTGTTTTCAGACCATTCAGACAGTAAACCAGAATCGAATAACGTAAGCGGTATCTCAACCGAAGAGGCGAAAAAGGATGAAGGAAATAGCGTCGGGTACACGTCAATGCATCATATCATAGACCCCGCATATAGCAGCATGACATCCCGTTCGTAAGTTACTTATAAATCCCAGAAAGCATATCAAATCTTCAAACTACTCTGTGACTAATTGCTTTAAATGTATAATGACATCACCAACATTATATGATACAAACTGAATCACCGGCTGAAAAGTAATTCTATATCCGGGTCGTTTCTTAGCCCGTGTTGCGTCTCTTACTCTTTGTTTAGAAAAGAAGTAGTCTATCTAAATCAATAATTACTGTAAATTCACAAACGTTCATTCTTTATAATGTGTCTGTGGATCTGTTGCAGGATGTCAAGGCACGGGAGTTTGGCGTCGCACATGACTTTGGAAAGTAATTCCATCTCGGAGTCTGGTTCAGACTGGGGTAACTAAGAGTTTACGATTTACGTTGAAGCTTTTAAATCGCAATATCATACACGATCATCGTATTATCAAAAAATCGTGTTAAATCTCTATTGCGAAAATCTTTGTTGTTTTTTGACTTAATGTTTTACGGCCTATCGGATGCATATACAGACTGTTCATCAGAAGAACCGTTAGACTACGTCGAGAATAGAACCGTAAAGCCAAACTTATACGAAGATGACCCGACAAATGCGTCAAGAATTGACTCAATACGACAAAAAGGCTTACATTCTTCCAACCAGGCAGGCCAAACCCTGACCTATTCTTCTATCGATCCGATTTCAAAAACTACTACTAAGATGAGTGTAAAAAAGAGTAGAAAGAAAAAAAGCAGACGAGGGGATTTTCAAAGAAGTACGCGCACTGGCGGATCTTCCAGAAGTGACCCGCGACTTAGAGCATCATCTAGAAAACCGAATTACCCGATCATAAAAGAAGAGAAATCCGTCCAATTCAACGAGCAATATGAGGTTGCGAAAAATGTTGAACTAGTTTAAACAATAAAACGTCATTAAAATCTCACAATTTAAAGAAAATTAAAAACTTAGAGACATCTCTGGTGTAGTGCGAAGAATCAGCCCATGATAGCAGTAAAATACATTGGATAACTATCAATTTAACTTATTTAACTTATCAATTTGGATAACTATTTCAGACCATGACCAACAATGTGACCATTGAATCCCCGTATGAAAACAACGCTGATAATGATCGCACCACTGTGGATGCACCAACATCAACGGATCCTTCAAGTCAAAGAGCTTCTCCACAAGTGCCATTTCCTGATCCACCACAGGTGGCAGGCTCAGGGGAACGATCACCGATGCCTATACCAAGAAAATCCGTCCGACGAGTCAACGTCACGGTATCAAAAGATTCAGAGTACGCCGCGATAGATGATGAATACTGAGTTGACGCGTAAAACTGAAGAAAACTGATAAAAAAATTTCAAAACCTTGTTTCTGAAGAAAAGCCAAAGAGAAACGTGCAGCACATCCGGAACGTCAATTTATCCGCTGCTCACTTTTCACAGCTTAGTTTCCATGATGACGACACGCAGAATCACTCCACATTTTCAGAAAATACAGTACTGACTAGGCTACATGTTACCATTAAATTCGATTTTGATAAAAACGCATTTGATGTGTACAAACATCTTTATTAGTTTACTTATTGTTTGTTTGTTTGTTTTTGGTGTTGTTTTAACATTTTTATAATGTGTTTTTTCGAACATAAAAATCATAAACGTACTACACACTAACCACCATTAATAGAATTTAAATAATGGTTATATCATATTGTAGTAATTGACAAAAGGACATGTTGAAGGTTTGCAGAAAGTTTTATTGAGAGAAAATTCCAATCTTAATTGCTTCAAAACTTTCAACGCCAGCATGAGTAGGCACGTGATCAAACAGCGGTTTAAATTTTAGGACCAAGCTAGACACCAAAAATACCTTATAAGTTACACTGTACGACAAAAGAGGACAATATACCTTAAAATAAACAACATATACAAACCCTCTATGCATTAATACCATGAGTAGGATACATCGCCTTCAATTAAAGAGCATACGCTGTTACAAACAGCGTAATATCCTCTATGCTAAATATGAATCACCGAAATTCCATCAAAAGCAATACTCGTACAAGAGTTTCCAACCAAGGAGATCATTCTACATGTTTACAGCAGCTATACAGTGAACCACATGCAAGATATACCTAAACATGGCTAACACTTGCACCTGCATTGAATTTGCGTCCTCACAAGTGAGTTTTATAGAAATTCTTCTTGAAACAACCAAGCACTTGACGCTTGACTAGTGCTATGCTGGTAAAGATTTGAAAAGAAGACGAAAAAAACACGTCATTCTCAAACAATCAATTTTCACCAGATGCTGCATGATAACTAATCCAATGCTTTAAATTCAATACTCGTCATGATATGTCACAATTAAAATAATTCAATTCTTGAAATCGCCGTAATTAAAATCAACAGAAATGCGCATTATGTGGTCTACACTTCACCCTCGAAATGTCTGATTTTATTTTGCTTTCTTAGCCATCTAATACTCAAGTTCTGGCTCCAACAACAAACAGCAACAAAGAAAACCATCACCAACTTCATAATCAGTTTCAAATTATACTGTAATCAAACCATGCATAACTGAATTCTTTAAGACACGCATTAACTTATTTTTTAAAAACCGCATATATACTGTAGTTATATAGTATTACATGGTGTACGATTTACGGATATTTTAAGGAATATTGTTATACAATATGGAGAACATTGTGGACTTCTATTATACGTTACTTTTACATTGATGACAGTCGATCAATAAGCTATAACTTCTTGCACTAATATACACTAAAACATTACGGAGAATAGGTCAATATATGGTCAATACGTCTCTTTTCCAAATTTGGAAATCCTCTCTACAGGTTACAAGGTTCCACGACAATTAACCGTGGGAAATTGACGGCGAACAAACTAACCGGGGACAACTGACCGTGACGTAAATTGACCGCGAACAAACTAACCGTGACGTAAATTGACCTAGACCTAGAACCAACTGACCGGAATGAAAATTGACCAGGAGGTAAATTGGCCGTGCAAGTGCTGAATTATTGTGTTTAAGTTGATGGTAGTATATTATATGTAAAGTAAATATTTGTTTGTAATTATTTCCTTTTTTTAACAAAATTTATTTTTATTTCAATACAAATTGAAACATTTATTTAAATAAACAAAAAGACTTCCGGAAATACGAGTAATACATTAAAACAACTTCGCTGCAAAACACATATGACACTACACTACTACACATTTGATCGCCGGCCAATTTGTTGCCGATCAGTTGATGAAGACCAATTGTCGCCGATTAATTTGATCGCCGGCCAATTTGTTGCCGGTCAGTTGATCACGACCAATTGTCGCCGGTTAATTTGTTCACGGTCAATTGACGTGATCCCAGGTTACAAACAGAACGATTACAAAAAAGATCTGCGTCACGCCTGATGATGGTGTGACGCAACGATGGTCAATTTGGTCATTCGAGCGTGACTTTGACCACCTATATTCTTATTTCCATAACGATTGGTGCAGTATATATACTAGCCATAATAGGAAAGCGAACTATCTCACAGTAATATTCCTCAGAATCAGACGTGGTGCACAGAAAAATCCAACCTTAACTCGCAGACACGTCGGGTATCAACTACGATAAGAAACATGAACTAACCTCTAGATCAATCCTGTTGAATTCATCAAAGCACGCCCAGGCACCTGACTGAGCCAATCCCTTAAAAAACTTGCCCATGGCTTTATAATCTAAGCCATCGGAGCAGTTGAATACAACGCATTGCTTCGCCACGGCTTTGGCGAGGTCCTTGCAGGATTCGGTCTTTCCGGTTCCGGCCGGACCTTCCGGAGCTCCTCCAAGATTCAATTGCAGCGCGCCCATCAAGGTTCTAAATATAAACATGTTTGTTACAACTTTAACCTTAATTAATCAATTTCGATACCATATGTATGTGACATATTTGTTTCTACGAACAACGCGTGAAACACTTTACCTAATTCAATACATAATTATTTATGACCAAACATAACTTTACAATATACCGAGTATACAGTATAAGCATTTTTAAATGTATCTTGTACAACTGTTGCATCTGATTTATCAAACTATAGCGGAAATTATTGGAACGAGTAAGATGATACGCGTGTACTGTAGGTTATATACGTACCATTGTTTGGAGTGGTTATTCAGCTGAATTATAACGCACTGCAAGCCAAGAATCCGCTGTTTTTATGTCTAGCCGTGTTGAACCACCGTGTATCACCGTGTATCGCCGTGTATAGCAGGCAATTACGCGTAATCCAGTTATAAATAAATACTAGTCACATATGGTCTTATAACCTACCTGTAACAGCGTTCAGTTAATGGCGTTATGACGAGTCTTCCGGTATTACCGAGATATTCATATCCATAAGGAACCGTTGTAGAGATCATTCGAACCATAACGGCGTCATCTTCCCAATAATATCGCATTTGCGCAATCCAGTTAAAGTCACGTGGGTCACTGACACCGTCATCAGCCAAACCAGCGACGACGTCACGTGCTGCGCAGAAATAATCTTTAAAACCAACACCATCAAGTTCTCTGGTCAATTTTTGAGGTAAATATTACATATGTTAAAACACTGGTACAGTATACACTATACAGTACGCTACAGTTGTAATATCACTGTACTTATTTACCATGCACGTCAATTGTCACCAGAGCTCCTAAGGTGACTCGATCCATTTTGCTCAGTTTGCCACGAACAAGTTGAATGATGTCATCGATGTGACTGGTACACACGTCCAAGTATCGCTTCAGACCACCTTTATCTCTGATGGCCTGTACACCAGTATAGGTGCAGGATTACAGTATGTTTGATTGGCACGAACATACTTAAATCATTCCAGTAAAATGGTTGAAGGATAACATTATAGTTTCAAAGTAATCGATCAGTATTTTCTAAAACTATTGCTTCTGTTTAATCTACGTCTGGCTGATAGCGGGCTGAGCAACTAATGGCTTCAATGACTGTGGGATATTCAAAGTCACACAGGAAAAGAAAGCCATAAAAAGCTCGGACGCCCAGATATTCTTATTCCAGAAGAAAAGACTTAAAATAAATTTAAAATAGTTTTTACTTCTACTGACAATATTGCGACTCACTAAGCCCACTTACGGGAGAATCACAAGTAAGCTCAAAATCACAAAGGAGAATAGATGTCTGAAAAAGTACCTGTGTCACTTCAGCCGTCCAGTAGATGTTGCTTGTCGCCAAAATAACTTGCCCAGGCCATTGCAGACACCACTGCTTGAAAGGGAACTGTGGGTAAGCGTCCACGGCTCGCGACGTCTCTTCCCTTATGCTCAATTTCATCACTTCTTCAACCTAAGAACAACAAAAAGTTTTATTTTAGTTTATTCTTAACAAGCAAATTAAACTCACTTTTTTGACCGACAGAAATCTTTCAGTCTTTAGAAGCTTATAATTTCAAATTTCTATCTTTAAAAGTTTCGATAAGAAAAAAAGTGATAGAATGGATTGATGAATTTCCTCTGCAAAGGTGCTGGCTTCATTACTGGGTGAGTTTCAGATAATCACACAGGAATGAAAAAGCCATTTGCCTTGCACAGTAAAACCTTCCTTATTGTTTCATTAAGCTAACGACTCTTTTAACACTTCACTATACACTGTTCCTTTCAAAAAATGTTCAATAATTTAAGTTATGGTAATTTCTAGTAACCAGCATAGTATAACACAATTCCTTACTTCTGACAGCCATCTTTCCACAAGACCTCTGGCTTCTGAAGGTTGAATGACTTCGATCAAATCCACCTTCTCACCTTCAGCTGACTGCATAGCAACGATTTCTTTCTCCTCAGTAAATACAAGGCTTGCAATACCCTCGAAACACTTCTTCAAGTGAGGTTGGACTCTTAAAGGGTCTCTCGTTTCTGACAAGATCTCCAGGAGCTCGTCATTGGAAAGGAAGAAAAATCTGTGGAAGCAGCACAAGTGTTAGACACCCGTTCGTAACATAGCTACAAAGTTCATGATAATGACAAACCGAGGAAAGAATATTCTTTTTTTCTCTAAGTATTCATTGAGTCCTTTCTGAATACTTTCCAGGAGTCCCTGTGAGTCTTGTAGTATTTCCAGCATTCCCGGTTGAGCAAGCACGGACATGGCTTTGGTATTTTTTGCAGCCTGAAGCATCACTTCCTTGAAGTGACCGTCCACCTTTTAACGGCAATATTATTAGGCATTAATTTTGTAAGTCGTAACAATTGCAAAACATAGCAGCTAAGGTTACAGACCAAAAATACCTGGGTGAACATTTTACCCTCAGTAGGAATTTGGTTTCTAATATCCTCGGAACCAAATATGGGCTCTAGGTAAAGCCAAGCTGCTTGAACAACCAGCCAGCTGTCTATGATGTCACGAGATCTTTGCTAAATAAACAATCAGTAGTGCGACAGGGTTTGTCAATAAGCCAAAACGTATCATAACATTGATTACAACTTGAGTTACATAAAAATGTTGAACAATAAAAATCCATCAGAAACTTCGACAATTTCATTTTTGACACTCACCAAAGTGTTTTCCCATTCATCAATTTCATCCAGAAATGGGGTGATAAAAGGAGATCCTTTCATTGTGTGGGTTTTTACCACGTGATCATCCAAAAGCATCTGGATGTCGTCCACAGCTGAAAGAATTTGCACGTCACTGTCACGGTAAGGCACCATACCAAAGTGAACTAATTCCCAGTCGTCCTTCATTTTGGTGAGAGCCTGATATAAAAAAAGTGTTACCAACAACGTACAAGAGGTCAGTTTACGTTACAATCTTATAGTTTATCAATAGATATCAAATACTTTAACCAGAAGTGAAGACAATGAATTAGAAAAGATTAATAACTGCATGAAAGGTTAACCACAGTTTGATATACACTGATATAAAAATGATTCAAAAGTCAGCTAACAAATACCTTTTCAAGAGCGTGTTCCTTCCTTGCTTGGTTGCTGATGTGCGTCAATTCCTCCAAATGCTTCTCAAGTTTCATGCGAAGCATTTCGCTCAGCGCAGTACCGCTGCTAGGGGTCATATCATAACCAACCTACATTCAACAAAATACCACTGAAACTACAACATCACAAAAATGACTTCAAAATCAGCATGAATTTAGAATTAAGTTAATAAGCTTAAAGCATTGCAGCATGAATTTCATTTAGTCCATTGCAGTAGGGAGACATGTTTCTACATACCTTCAGGGACATTAAATCCCAGTGACGTTGCTTGATACCGGGATTACAAAGAGCATTTATCAAAGGCATGTTAATTCTGAACTTCTCCAATTTGTTCTTTATCGATGTCGCAGCTTTGAGTGGTCCCATAAGGTCAGGATGCTGGAACCGCTTGGTGAGTTTGTAGCTCGTCTTCCACAATTCTTGCACCTAACAGGTTAACAAACACGTCATTTGATCGTTAACTCGGATTGTTGAATTAATAAGCTAAGAATGAAAGAATGATGGAGCCATTGGATTATCCAGGGTTAAAGAGCATTACAAAAAATAACTGGAGGCTAAATTACATTTTCATCAACCACTTCGGCATTAACTTCGAGAAGTGGCCCGTTCATCCATTTATCATGCATTTTGTTGAATGCGACCACATTTCTCCAAAGTTTCTCAAAAGGTTCCTTTTTCGATGTGATTTCTTGGATCTGAGGATAAGGACTCACGTGGCCAACATCCAAGAGCATTTCTTCCCGGTTGACCTGTTGTTTCTATATCAAAAGACAAGACAACGTTAACCAATTGTAATTGTGACAATATCAGCAACAAACTAGAGAATATATATTACAGCAATCTAGCTGGTATTCAACATGGCTTTTTTCTGTAAAAATTTATTTTTATAAAATATATAATTCATCTTAGGTTTTATTTGTATTGTCTACCTCTTCCATAAATCCGTGTATCTTTGCTTGTATTTCATCAAGGATTTCCAGATACCTATGAGCTTCCCCCATTCTCTCCTTCTTTTGAAATTCTTTCACCTCAGCAGCAACGTCAGCCAACCTTTTCTCAAGACCTCTTTGCCAGGTTTTCAACTTGCTAACTTTTAAGTCATGCTCCTTCTGGAGTCTCTGCTCACTGCCATGTGGGTAAATGGGTTAATATGTAATGTTTGCATAATACTTACTGTATGTATAGGCTTTGTGTGTATGTACGTACTTACTCATGTGAAAGTAGTACATGAAGCACTCGTATTTGTAGATTAGGCTATTTAATTCCCTTACCTGTTTCTCATAATTGGTATAATTCGGTCTGGCCAGGAAAATGTGTTATCGTTAAGAAGTACGTCATCTTTGCTCAAGTGTGCATAGTCCATGAGAAACAGCAAATTACTTGCTGCCACACCAAGCTGCTCCTTCAGCTTAATAAGTTCGTTAGAAGCCAAATTATCTACGTATTCTTGGAGCTCCACCAAACCATTTGTGCTAAACAAATAATAGGGGTTCTGATAAAATCTAAAACAATAACAGAAGTATGTGAGATATACCTACCTGGTATTGCATAGGCACTAACCTTTCAACGTGAGATGTTATGCGCTTGACGATTTCGTCGTAGGTTGTGCAAATTGAACGATTGAAACGACGAGAAATGTTCATCACATTATCGATCATCATTTTCTGCAGATGATGGCTACGATCCAGCAACCACTGTAACAGGAAGCATAAAATTATAAAATTTATCTGGTGATTTAAAACGGGCGAACAGCATCAAAAACAGCAAAAACACCACATTCACACCATTTTATTTGAGAAGGACATTATAGGAAAACTGTACCTGATTTAATTGCTTGCAGTCAAGTAAAAACAAATGCATAGGGACGTTGACTGGTAGACTGCTGGTACTACGAGCCATTGCCTTCAACTTTTCCAACTCCTTCACGTAACTTCGAAGCGGAGGTTCACGTTCAATAAATTGCTGAACTTTTCGGTCGGTCTTGCCATTCAGCAGGTGACCATATATTGGTTCATACACACCGCGATACCTATAAATATAAAGACATTTCTTATCCAAAACTAAAACATATACATTAATAACTGATGATAACTGACAACATATATGTATGAAATAAAACTAAAACATTTTACCTTGTGGGCCCGTAACTATTATGTAAAATGACGGCACTGATTCGTTGTTTGGCTACTACCACGATTTCGTCTTCCGTTTGCACTGCCGACAAGTGAGTTGCGCTTGCGTTTTCGACAGCTTGAAATAGCAGATGTTCAACACGCGGCAACTGTTGAACGCTCTGAATTATGTTTGATAAATTAAGAAGTTTGCAATTTTGAGCAATTTATCACCATAGAGATCTAAAGGGAACTCACTGTCACCATGACGTCCACAATTTCATGCAACTTTTCAATGATCTTGTCAAAAGCAGGCTCAAAGGTGGTGCAGACGTTTGTCATGTCTGGTCTCTGATAAATATGTTTGTTTTTATACTTCAAAAGAAACTAGAGTTCTCTAATAACTTATATACACCACTTCAAATTTGTATTACCATAAAGAATTTTATCGGATGTGGTTTAGCTGGTAAATGCAATCCACTTTCTTCATAGGATTGTTCGTATTTGTTACCATGGCTGCAGAAAACAAACCGACTGTAACTCCTCTTTAAACTGACATAGGAGCTAAAATATCTGTCACTACACACCACAGTTGATTTAAAATTTCAGACGGTTAAACGTATTCTTGCAAAAACAACAATCTCACATACCGGTATTGTTCGAGTAAAAACACAACGTCTTGTATGGATTTTCTCACTAGCTCTCGGATAATATTTGACATTAGGGTTGCTAGGCAGCCAAAAAAGTGATCCATACCATCCATTCGAGCCACCTGGACACCATGACAAAGCATAAAAGCATTAAGGACATACAAAATAACTAATGTACGTTTAAAGTAAACTGTAAAATAAAGGTTACATCAATTTGCAAAATAGCTAATAATATAGGTTATAATTTGTATTCGATGGACTGGATAATGAACATAATTTTTGAAAAAATCATCAATATGTGTTTCTATGTCCATTTAAGTAAAAGAGTGAAACTCACCTCGTCATCTTCAGAAACTGCAGCTTCAACGCTTTCTTTTTTTTCCCGAACAATCTCTGCGCATTCCTCGATCCAACGTGAAGTTAAAATTTCAGCAGCTTCTTGACTTGAGCGCTCCACCGCGTGTTTTAGCTCTTCCACCGTTAGTGGCATTAGGGAGTAGATGTTCGGTATATTCAACAAACGAAACGTAGAATACCTGCAATAAAATGTGACTTTTTGGTGATATCATGAAGTTTTACATTAGTCACATAACACCTGACAAACGCAAGGCTATTTACGGCTAGAAAGTCTTACTCGTTTTTACCTGGATTCCCACTGGTAGAGAATTTTAGCGTTTACGGAATGGTTGATGTACAAGTTCGTCTTCACCAAACGTCGGGCACGATTTAGGGATTCATACCAGGGATACCGCCACCTACCGGCTGAATTTGAACGCTGTGAATATTTGAAATAATTAAAGACGCAGCTTCCCGCATTTTCTGGTTTTGGTTAGAGACGCTAAATCCTCACTGTAAATGGGACTTGAACTCCAAGTCTCTCTTGCTCTTTTGGATCTAAGAGGATATAATCCATGACAGCTTTTTTCATACTGCGTTTGTGAAGAAGATTGATTTCCTGGTGAATCATGCCATTGTGTTACTAGTCTTAGTGTTTTACAAACAGACATCAACTGCACAAGTAGAATATAGAGCTACAGGAACAAGGTTTTGGCGACTTACACGTGACTGACATTATTTATTATACTACACTGGGAATTATTGATTCATCAAGGCAACGTACGCATGGACAACTATATAAGTGTCATTAAAATAGTCACCTTGATCAAATTGTCTGTAAGTGCCGGCCACATTTGAACCAGCTCTCGCTTCAAAAACTTCAAGCTTTTTTGCCACCATTCAGAAGGCAAGGACGATATCATCGACCCCTCTATGGATGTTTCCATGACTGAGTAGTATCTAAATAGATGAAATTGGCACAAAGTCTAACTTTGTTAAACTTAGAACAATCGCCCCATAAACAAACAAAACGCTTCAGTTTACCTTGGTATAGAATCAGGCTCTGGAGTTGCTGGTCTTGATAGACCGTGGGTTGAAAATGTGTAAGGTGGAAATTCAACGTTTAAGGTTGCCTGTGTAGCTTCATCATGTACTCTGTGAATAAAACATTTTGAAATATAAGAATGTAATAAGTGAAAGAGCAAACGTTATTTGCTAGTGCTTGCACAATACCTCAAGCCTTCCTCTTCCTCAGAATCATCCGAGATGACATCATCATCGCTCACAAAGGGAAACTCTGTGGAAGATTCACTTTGGGAATCGGAAGCTACTGTGCCCACACTTCCTGTGCCAACTCCACTTGTGTATGATCTGACGTCGAATCGCCGCTTGCCCAAACCTTTTTTCTGCCCTAATAGCAGAGCGCGGTATATATGTAGTTATACCACTAATCCATCGTTATATTTAAAAATACAACGTAATACTTTTTCATTAGAGACTATGCGCTGATTTGCTTTGTTGCTTCTAAATACTTACAATTAATTCGGTGTCAGTTCAAGATATAAACATCACTAAAGCGTTAACATAAAATTTATATCAACGGTTCAGAATTCCATTACGTTTAGTCCTAAAGAAATGATCTGGAGACGTCTTCATTATTGTCTTTACCTTTATTTTCAACAAAATTCTTCGGATCAAATGAAAATTTTGCAAGCTTTTCTTCAGAAAGTGGTTGCACGCTGGCTTCGTAGGCAGTGTTTTCTTCGTGGTCGAAGCTTCTTTGTGGTCCGACAAATTGGTTTGTGATCCGGTACATAGCAGTGGAAAGCACTGAAGTGGAAGCCTCAGGCTGAACTTCCGAGTTTGGCATATCCATCTTTTTGCCATGCTGCGCCTTGCACTGCGTGACACAATGAAAACTCAGTGAATTCAATTCCAGCTTATCTTAGCATACTTCATGTAGGAGAAAAATAAGTAAAGCAAAACTTAAAATAACAATGCTAAATGTAATTCATTTCACCCTGAATTGTTTCTAAAACCTTTAGTCATTGTTGCTCGTATAACTGTACCTTTATTTTTCAATACATATACTATTACTTATCTCTGTTCATTTTAATATTCTAACAACTGATACTACGCGGATTCTATAACTTTTGCTTGAAAGGGCAACCGTAATGTTCATCTATAATTTATGCAACTATGCCAACCAGTTAAGTCCTCAAACGAAAAAACGTAACGCTTGTATAAATGTTTGTGTTTGACTTTCTGGATATTTTATTTCGACTGCCTGGATTTGAATAAAAATCTGACTAACTTTTTATAGCAGACGACTTTTTTATATAGTTTTTAGTGAGTTTTTAGTTAAACGCAGATTAGTATAAGAACCTATGGAAGGTTAGTTAGACGCGGAAGGTTCAATAAAGTTAATTCAACAAATCTTCCGCTTAAACTGTGATTACAAGAACTTACATACAAGAAATATGTAAAATTGCATAGCATAGAGATATACCTTTGGGTCGCGTGTTTGACTTGCAGGCGATGTTGGAACTTCTTTGTTGGAGCGCTGAGCTTTATCTGAACTTTGGCCCGCGTTCGTGAACAGATAGAAAGACTCTTTTGTAGGTTTCGAGTGGCGTGAACCGTTTGACCGTGCTGGCTTCCTTTCAAAATCGAAATGAGGCATTTTATGATTTTTGGCCGGCGAATCTGGAAAATATTCACTTTCTTGATTAATTATCCGAAGGAGGTCATAATTGATTGCAGCCTCTGTGATATACAAAACTGACAATTGGTTTTCCTACAAAAATTCTGTTCTTTCATTTATACATCGATAAACGCCAGTGCAATATACTGTAATATAATGCAGTATACTATAACATACTGTAATATAATATCCGGTTGGGTAACTAAACATCAAAGCAGGAGTACGAATATTTAAAGGTGTGTTTTTGACGTTACTTTGTGTTAATGTATCGCGGTCACCTATAACTAAATTTAAAACAAACTATACCTTCAGTTTTTACTTTACATATACAGTGAGTAGTTTATTCATGATTAAGATTATTTTTGACTTACATGCGCGATTATTAGGGGCACTTTCCGAGTGAACGGATCCTTGGGTCGCCTCCTGACTTATGTCATATCCGATGTATTCGCGCAGCCGTTTGCGACGTAATTCTGCGCTGGTGGATAACTGAAACCTGCGAAAAATGGAAGCGTTTCAAATCTGTAAAATTTATCAAACGATAGTAACACAGAATAACATTGCCTTTGCCGTAGCTTTGTTTTGCCAACACCCGTATTTGTCTTTATGCGGTATAAATTTATTGCATACACTATGAAGCAGCTATACATCAACCATCAACTATCACTTAATCACTCTGTAAATGTAAAACTTACTCTCTTATTGGAAAGTCCTTGCTGTTTTGAGCTTGCTGAACTCTTACAGACTGTTTTCGAGCTCTAATTTCATTATTAAACTGAATATCGGCAGTGGCTGCGATGAGAATGGGCTTCGGGGAACGATCTATGGCTGGCGGATGTCTGCGCAATAGCGTCTCGTGGTGGTGAATCGGTGATTGAATGTGATGACGTCGATCAAGCGGCGGGTGTTTATCATGGGATTGATGAGCAGAAGCTGGAAAAGAAATAAAATATGCCAACTTAAATGAAATTGGTCGACGAAGGAAAATAAGAATTCTATCTTGTCTTTTTTACTTTACTGTTAAGCCACTTCATACTTACCAAGTTTAAGCTTGTATATAAGTGCTGTGGACAGATCGCGTGCCAGGGGGCTATAGTTGTTTCCGATGGAATCACTAGAAAAATAATGTGAAAGTTAAACAAAAGAAAAGTATTATGCTAAACTCTGTTTTAGAGGATGTTAGCAACAACGACCCATGCCCATAAACAATTAGAAAGTAAATCATTTTAAAGTCGTATGTATATATGTAGTGTTTTTCATTTAGTCTATCATCATAACTTTTGGTGTTTCTAAATAAGTTATTTCTTTTTTTGGAATGGTGTAAATGTAACAAGTTTATTTTCTACAATTATTTTTACGTCTTTGTTACCTGACCCGGCGATAGTGCTTGTGCTCTTTAAAAGGGACGGCATTTGTCCGCGGTCCTTGGAGCAAAACTTTAGGTCTTTCGCTGTACGAATGCTGAAAAAGACATTGTGGATCTAACAACACATCAATTATGAAAAGTGTCGTTTTATTATTTTCAAACGTCTGTTTTATGGAAAACATACCATGATATAGAAAAATTTAAGTCATAAATACCGAAAAAGCATTCCACAATATTTGATACTACATAGCCTACTGGAGGCATAGTAGCTATCTGCGGTGTTTACTAATTTACTGCACTAGTTATGGCGTAACAATGTTAGGTTAATATCCTTTGGAGCAGAAGGAACAAGTAAATGTACAGTATATCTAGAAATAAATTTTAATTTGCAAAGGCTGGAGTAACTCAGAATCTTCAAAATGGATTGTCCCTAATACGAAGTAAGTCTTGAAAGCAAATACGCAAACAGTAAAGTTAAAAGCATGCTTAAACTTGCTAATAACACGGGCATTCTTCCCATGAAAAATCGCAGAAATTGTTGTAAAACAATCGGAGCAAACAATAAACCAAATTATAAAATAAGCTCCAAATTTTATCGATTTTAATGTGGGTAAACATCGATGAGCTGGAGAACGATATTTAACTAAATATGAAGTAAAATCTAAACCATGGACAGATTGAATGCGGCGGCTAAAAGCGAGAACATGTTAAGTCACGCATGGGAAGAACATAAACCAAACATCAACTGTGTTTACGATACCTGCGGTGCATCCAATGCTGGCAGATGCTGGATAACAGACGGCCTCCTTCCCGGATTAGCTTGATCAATGTCGGAAGACGATGGAATTTCCATAGCACAGTTAATTTACTTCATGTGATTTGTTCACAGTTAATACACTTCACTTCACATACTTATAAAGAATTACTGTATAATTTTCAGCTTAGGGCTGTAACAGCAACGATACTCTGACAAAGTAAAGATTAATTATTTGTCTTACGGAGATTAAATCGTATTTATTAGTAGTGATAATACTAAGGCTATAGCTTCTCCTCCTTAGATCCAAACTATAACATCCATAAACTTTATTTTATTTGGTTTAACTCAGTGCAGCAAAAAAAATTTCACCCAAGTACAAATCTAACATTTTGTTGTTACAAAACTCTTCATAAAAGTTATGGCATTTCCAGTAATTTCACGATTTGCAGATATGCCAGACTACTGTAGCCTATATATCTCCTGTCCTGTTGAACTCATGTGTTTAAACGTTTCGAAAATATTTTTCTTTTCGAGAAACTCTTGCTAAACCGTGTAACGTTTAAGGTTTAAGGGCTGACGACAATCAAGCAAACGCACACGAGCAGACTATTTAACCGTTGATGGATTTACTGAATGACACCCAACCCCCGGACAAACGTTGAATTGAATATTGACATATTGTTTTTGTAAGCCAACGTTCGTTCACGGATCGCGAAAAGACCAAATAGATCCTTGAAAATAAAGAAATTTTTCAGACAAAGGCTTTTGTGGTCAATAGGTTTGTTGGTTTTACACATTAATAGGCACAAAGAGAATATTGGCCAGAAAGTCTGTTTCAGCGGACTACAATTATGAGGGAAAGCTCGTAAAATAAACATTAATTGTTAGCGGAGTGCCTTAAGGACAAAAACGGTTCAAATTTTAACGAATTTCTGTCGTCTATAGTTCTGATTATTCTAGAAAAATAAAACATTTTAAAATAGTTTTTCAAGAAATTAGCGCGTGGACCACGTCATACGGTTCAAGTTCTACATTGATAGGAAGTGACATTGGTGTAAACAATGTTCGATAAGCATAAAATCGTGTTGTTTCTAGGACTGATATCTAGACGACAGAAAAGTTATTATTTACAGTTGCATTGCATTTACTTCATAATACTTTCAAACGAATAAGTTCAAACCTGTCAACGTGAACGTATTTTATATTCGAGAAACACTACAAGCACAACCCAAGCTTTGCAAGCAGCGTATTGTGATAAACAGTTTGAAAACGAATTTAAATGAACAAACGTACAACGAAATTGTACGACACGAAACTATGTGTCGGTTAGATAAAATAAATTTAACACAAAAGTTAACCAAATCCTTCAGATCAACTGGCTAAGCCTACTCTTTTCCTCAAAACCTGATTTCAAACTATATTAGCCCCCTACCACGTTTTCTTGCCTAAGCAAGATACTGACTCTTTTCTTTTCCAATATTCAAACGTTTTCCGAATCCATCACAAAAACCAAAGCAAAGTAACAGAATGTATATAGTCTTCATTCTCTGGGTATTCAAGCTTAGTTTTAAACGCGAGAAGCCTCCTAATATATTAAAACCTGACGAAACTTAATTGGCGTTTGCAAATCATCGTGTGGCAGTAAATTTCAACGCAACTTTCGTTGAGATGAGATGTTGATGATTTATACAGTTTTAGATGAGCCTTACACTTTAACCTCCCTTACCGCAATGTGAGAGCGCCTAATTTCCCAACTGATCGCTACTCCTGCATCAGGGCTACACTTGGGAGTTCCCCAGTAAAATATGAGCAATTTTTGACTTTTACTTAAAAGGTAAGCAACTGGGCAAAGCAAACCCTGTTTGACTCACGGTCAATTCTTTTAGCGACAACAGCAAATTGTTGAAAAAAAAAATCAAACGTGCCTAAGTTCTTGCACGTAAATTTGGACTTGTTAAGATTCCAAATTTCCGTGCTACTTGTCAGGTCGTGTGACGTTCGTCCTTCTCTGCATTCAGATACAAAAGAACTATATTTGTACAAAACGCTTATCAAAACAAAATGTCTTACAACAAATAGCATATCCGCGTCAATCTCGCTAGCTGGTTACCGGCTAATATAACTACAGAAAAGTGTTTTTATAACAACCCTGTGGTACAATACATTGCTGCGGTCAGTTGCATTTCAAAACCCAGTCAAAGCCGGTATGAATTTGTATATTTATAAAAAGGCGTTTTAGGAAACCGTCCAAACACTATTCAAACCGCCAAATATTTATACAAAACCTTTCCGTTAAGTTGATAAAATTGAAACCGATGCTGTATATTCTATGAAACGGTCAGTAAAGTAAAAAAAAAACATGAGAAATACAATCACAGAGGCGATAAAGGGCTGTGAATTGATCAGTATTCGTTGGAAATGGCAATATGTCATACTTCTGTGTCTGAACAAAATAACACTTTCTTGCGATGGAAACCAGCCTAAAGAAAAATTCAAAACTCTTACATTTGCCAACTCCTGTAAAACCGCATCAATCATTGTATGAATGTTTGAAACCGCGAGAACGAAGTTTGCTTCGTCGTTGCTGGCATCTTGATGCTGGTTTGTAGAGTACTTGACACGGTTAGAGTGTTTTCCTCAACCCACACTTTTTAAATGGAAACCGCGAACCTTTCACGAACACAACGTGTGATACACTCCCGCCCATTTATAACCACAAATGTACGTCCAGTTATAGGAAATGTGCATATTTTTAAGCCATACACTTGTACAGGTTAACCGGCCAACTACTACGTATTAACACGAAATGGCGGACGCAAACGCAAGTAATAAAGTTCCCTAAGGCCAGATTGACAAATTTAACTAAAGTTATTTTTCACAAGAACACTCTGGCATTCACAAGGTATGTGTAACGTGTAAAACACAATTATGTTTGATTTGTTTTAGCAATAAATCTTGGTTTTAGTAGAAAGTGCACCAAAACTCGGTACCTGGCACGGCCTTTCTGCTCCGGCGTTGCTTTACATCCACGATCGCCCTGAGGGTTTCTTTCACGAGCCGGCCATTCTGACAACTTCTGGTTTCATGGCTACCACATTGCTTTGCACTACATATTTACTTACTTTGAGCACGAAGCTTGGAATCCTTTTTGATGCTTTTTTTAACACGCGACGATATTGAAAAGCTAAAAACTGCTGCCTTGACTTTTGTGAACTTCAGAGATATGGAGCTGGAACTAAATCAAGCGAACCAAAATTTTTTTTTCACAAAACAGCTTTCCACATTATGCGACTGCTGACACAAATTGGATTTCAGGTTTAGTGTTAACTTTTATGAATAATGAGCGCTGGTTTATATGTTTATGATGCCAACGGGCAAAGAACTCTTTAACACAAAAAACAAACGAAAAGCTATTTTGATCTATGATCAAATTCTAAGATAACCTTACCTTCATTGAATGATGGTACGTTGTACCAACTAACCAACGTTAGTATGCAACTACAACAACTACAAAAGAAGTTTTCGAAACTTAAGTTGGACCGCGATTTGTGACTATTATACCGCATAATGCAGATTTCTCACTTAAAACTCCTCAAACACATCAGACCTACCGCGTGTTACCAGTTATTCCTGAAACATGAAGAAAAAAGGTCTGAAACTGACTGACCCTTTGATATATTCAATGCACTGTGCTTACTTTCAATTTTTATTTGGTCTGTGTTAAATTAACAAGTTCAAATAAATAACTCAACACTCACACGGAATTCACCGCAAACAACAGAAACAAAGATCCCTGATAAATGTCTACGAACGACTTTGCTCCAAGCTTACTTGGCTCATATATACTAAAGAAAAAATGTTGCTAACGATCATCCAACTACACCAAACATTCCACAAAATTAGACGCTCTGAATAAGGTTTTACTTGTGATTACTAGCCTACCATACGCTTAAAATATATCTACGTCAATTTTTAAACTAATCGACGTCAAACTGTCAGCAAATATTAGCTTTAGCTTATTCCAACACCAATAACTTATCGGTAAATCTTGTTTATTGCTTCTTCACTTATAAAGCACTCATGTGTCGTTGAAGTGGTTAGTTTCAGTGGTTAGCAACAGAGATTTTTCAAGTAACACACATATCTTTACATGACCAGTGTGCCGATGCTTAAACTCGTTTTTGGCGTTTTCGAAACCTACCTTAGATGAACTTCACATGTGAATTGCTATTGCTATACATAACTGGTCGTTGCTACCTATGACTACTGTGACTAAAACAGTGAATAGGAGAACATGCTTTTTATATCTTAGAAACGATAAAAACGTTTAGGCCTACTACGTGTCAAGAATAGGTAGCCATGGAATCAATATTTACATAATGATAAGGCTAACTACGCTGCATTAAAATTAATCAAATTTCCAGAAGCACGATCGCAATGTAAGACCCGTTTGATGTGATGAAAAAAGTCAACCAACAATTCACTTGTCGAACCAGATAGTAATAACCTGTCATCTTACTTTTGATAAATATCATCCATTTGTTATATCTGCCACTGACATAATGTCGTCCCAGCGTACAAACACAAATTTCTCTTTAGCACTTTGAGAATGCTACAAAAATTTTCTGCTGTTAAAAGAAGTTAAAAATCTTGCTCAAAAACTGTTTAATACTCTTTCTTTAAATCTTCTGAAAATGATCTGCTTTTTTACAAAAAAAAAGTCATTGAAAGTTCCGAAATAAAATTTGTTTCACTTTGTGCCTTTTGCTGTTCACTGCCTTATTCAATTTAAACTACAGTCACTTATTCACTTCATAATGATACAGCTTATTAGCCTAAACCGCATATCTACCAGTTGACAAACGATATAAAGTATGTTTCATATTTGTCAGCGAAAAGTCACCCCTACTACATCTACAGTCACGACAACACTTAGAAATCCTCTTAGAAGTGCTCCAAAACGGTGACATCATCAATTATTCGGATACCGGGAAGTTGAATAGTTTTGGGAAACTTTTGTAGTGGTTACCACGTTTGCTGTTTAATTAATCACGTTTCCGTTTAATTCTGCTTTTGTCACGAGTAGGTTGAAAATCACGTGAGATGAAAACAAAGTGCTTGTCTAAACGAACATTCTAAACAACATCAAAAAAAATTTTTCTGCTCTTGCTTCCCTGTCCTATTTCTGTCCGGTTATATTACTCTCGTTTGCAGATTTACTGAATACGTACAGCAGCAGTAGAAATCAAACAAACCCGGGGGAGAGATTTGAATGGATTTACGTTCGTTGGGCAGAGCGAATAGATGTTTTCTTTCTGTCCGGTTTGCACATAAATAGAGTCATTTTATCCAGACTTTACACAAAATAAAACCATTCCAATGTTAGCCAATGATGCACGACGGCACAGTCCACAACTTAACTATTGAACGTTTATCGCGGTTTAGGTCTTGAGAAAAAACTGTACAGTTGAAAGTTTACGTAAACAATAAAATGCGTATAATATGAACTAAAATACAAAAGTTATTACATATCTGACAACTACATTAAAATCGTCTGCGGCACTAACACTATTTAACAAATATTCGCAACAAAAGAAAAATGTTCATGAATGGGCCCAACCCGCAAACTTATACAGACTTTTAATAAAATGGGTTAATAAAGGGTTGGTTAAGTTTGTTTAAGTTTAACCTGACGTAACATGACAAAGCAAACGAAGTGGAAGTAAATTTATAATTTTCTCAACCTATTGTAAGACGACAAGGAACCTTTCCGGAAACAGATAATTGCTAAGGTCCGTTTATTAAGAAGTTTTCCGTTCTATATAGTAAAGATATGATGATTTATTCACTTGAAGAGAACGGTTAGGGAAGTTTTAGTTTCTTCATTCGCCTTAAATGTCTATTGTCCTGCATTACTTCAGTATTACCTGCGTGCAACTACGTAAAATAGTCTAGAAATGTTCTGAGTAAGAACTTTATCATTCTAAAACTATCCACTTTCGTCTTGTGAATATTTTTTCAGCAATTATGGTATGAAATGTGATACAAATAGGCCTAGTCGGTTGACTACTTATCGCACGCAAGGTAAAACATTCATACGTAATTGGAAACACTTTATTTGGATAAGACATGTAATCAGCCTTACACAATAATAATTACAAGTAGATTAGTCAAAAAAGATCACCACGCAACGAATAATGTCGTTTGATGCAATACGCAGGTTACCAAAATATTCACGGAAATGTTATGACAATGGCACGCTCACCCTTTCAAAACTATCCCCAAAAACAATCTGAAATAACCGACACTTAAAAACTTGAAATCGATCAAACTGATTACTTTTTAAGTAAACAGCAAAAAATGAAAGATTAGGGCGAGGTACAAAAGCAAATTTGTAAAGATCAGCGAGATCAAATTCAATAGACCTGTGAGCCCTTCATTCAATCGAACGCAAATCACTGCCTTGAATACAACATTATTTGCCTAAATGTAGGGGTGGGTTTTCAATATGAAGCTTTTATTCGCTCCACAAGAATTACCGTTAGTTTCGCCAAATCCCGTTGGTCACTTCGTTTATACTTCGGAAAACTGTTAAAAAGCTTTAGTCATTCACCACCGGGACTTACGTTGATCTTTGCTATTGTCATCTTTGCTTTCCGAGCCATATGCCTTGATAATAACCGACCAAAATTAGCACATCCTCGATTTTGTATTTCGAGTTAAATGCACAAGAGGTATGAAAACCAACTTCATGAAAAAAAGGTTTGTAAAAAAACACTGATAAGACGGCATATAAATAACATATTTAAACTGAAGGTGTTTCATGCAATATATCAATAACAAACAACAGAGTATGAGCTGCAATGGTAATATATTGAGTTAATATCTAACATCTATTTATGGTGGAGTAAAATTATCCAATTTTAGTCCAACATTTATAATTAACAACCAAGTTTGATGTTGCGAATGACAATAATACCTTGAGCTTTCTAACATCGCAACGGAGTAACCTTGCATTTAAGAATTTGCAGGCAAGGGCATAGTATTTAAAGAATTAAATTCTTCTTGAAAAAAAGCTCTGCTCTTAACATAAACGCACCGGACAAATACGACTTTACACCTGATGTAGCGTGAATGCAACCAAGAAACAAGTAAACGAATATCTCACACAGTGTCTGTACTGGCATCGGCAATCACCAAATATTTTAAGTTTGAAGCAAGAGCAATGCTATGAAAATATAAAAATATTTTCCGATGCTACATGAAAAATGTTGCGGCAGCAATATAAAAATTGCACGTTTTGAATTACTTTTCTACACTAAAGCTAAACTGCAAACGTGGAAGAGTAGTTTAAACGAACAGACACAACGATTTGTCTTAAACGGCAAGCAACAGCGTAATAGGTAAGCAGCTTCCAACAAAATAACCGACAGTGCGATTTAAATGAAGTGTTGTAGTTCTACTAATGGTCTTCGGCAGTGAGATAACCAATCAACAACGCGATCAAGCCATGCAGTGATGAAAGAGTTGTGAAAAAAGTGACAAAATCAAATTGAAAGTTACAAAGCTAATATAAAGGTAAATGAAATGCTTCGTGTTTTAGTTGTGTTATGAGGAATATCGGCAAGAAACTAAAGTATCAAAGATAAATCATACGACTTGTGTTATACTTGACGAAACATCATTCTTAGATGGTTGCAAATTGGCATCGTCTTCGACTTTACTGTCTAAGAACTCGTCAGTGGAGCTTCTTCTTAATTCGGATTTTTCATTCTGACGTAGTTCCTTAAAAACTGCGTTGGATTGTTCAACTGCAGTGCTGTGGTGTGTGAGCTGCACCTCTAAGACAGAGATTTCACTTCTGCAAATCAAAACCTGTGCCACAAATCGTTTATAGCTGTCTTTTTTACACATTTCCCAAATAATTATTATCAAGGAGTTCCTAGCAATACCACACGTCCAAAACATAACTGCAAGCATCGAACAGTGAAGATGTCTGAATACTGAAAACAAAAAGCAGAGTTATTTTCTACCTTAAGTTCTTGAGAAGATCTTCGATCTCACTGACTGAAGAAGACTGCTCATCTTCAGCTCTAGTCACACCTGCAAGTCGAAAACAACGGAAAGACTTTAACACAGCAGATGCAAGCCAAATATTTTGCACAATACAAACAGCAGCTACAACTCGAGTTAGATACAACTGTAACACGCCAGAACTCGTAGTAACAGAGCGGCAGCATTTATAAGGTTATCTCACCACTCTCTGTGCTTTGCTCAGCAGATGTACTGGCAATCCATGAAAGAGACCTGAGATTTGCCTGGAGTTTGCGTGCGCGATGTTGGTACCTGAGCTTCTCACGACGACAAATCTCCAATTGTTGTGTCGTGTTGGTGAATTTGATCTACCGAGAATTTTAGTTTCATGAATTAAAATAGAAGTCATAGCCATCAAGCACAGTGACATGTAACAACAACAAAGTGAAGTAAAATATCTGAACAAAGTTTTTAAAACATATTCGCCAACATGGAACACGATATGCCTGACAATAATATAACACCTGTAATTTATCCATGCTCTTCCGTAGTCTTCCATTCACATCCAGAAGGGACTTTATCCTCTCATTTAGCTCCTTCAACTTCCGGTTGAACTGCATCCGATCCGCCATTCCTGATCTTTTCATCTTGTCAACTTCCGCTTGTTGCAATTTCTTTAACTGTTGAAGTTTCATCTGTAGATATGACATAAACCATAATAATCGTAAATTGCTGTATTAGATCGAATAAGGAAGTATACAAAGTTGCTTAATAACTGAAAACAATAATCACCAATACACTAAATGTTTCATACCTCTAGTGCACTAAATTTTTGCCCATTAGACTCTGCCACATCTTTCCAGTGGTTAATTTCTTCCTGCAATCGGCCATTGCATTCATCTTTCATAGTATTGATAGAGCTGTGATCTCCGTCATTCAGTGAATTCTTCATTTTGCGTTCTCTCATTGGGGGATTCTCTTGAAACTTTGTCCTCATTAATTCAAGTTCAATCTGCAGGGATTTTATTTGTTCCTGGTGCAATATTGATTGTTTCTCGGCTTGTCCCAGTTTTTCTTTCAGTAATTTAACAGTTTTCTTGTATGCTTTTAATTTGGCACCGTGGCTTGAATTGAGTTTATCCACAACATCTTTTGCACTGGGTAATGGTGGCAACCAGGTAAAGGCACTGTTTGTTTCATTTGTTTGAGAAAATTTACTGACCTTGATAACATGATTGACAGGTAACGATGTTGGCAACATAGCAGGTAAATCTGGTGCACAGTCTGTTGTAAGCTGAGGTGCACAACTGCGTTTGCAATTTTCACAAATATATTTAACATCATATTGTGAGTCAGTTTGTGATGAATTGGATGATGACATCTCAACTTTTTCAGCTAAATTTGAGGACGGGGATTTTGTTTCCTGATAGTACTCACTTTGCGTCCATGTATCAACCAACGTTCTAGATGTTCTTTGAGACGGAGAACTATGAGCTGGTAATGGCTCTATTTGGGAGGTAAATTCTGTCTGGGAGGAGGTTGTATCAAATGGACGTCCATCCACAGATATTTGTAAATAGTTTCTGTTTGTGGTATGATGAAAGGGACTGGCATCTTCAGAACATAGGTGGGTGGGAATGATGCAGTTTTCTGGAGGTGGAGAAATATTACAACGAGCACTGGAAGACATAGCTAGCTCATCATCGTGACAGGTTTGCGTTGAAGACTCTCTGACAGACAGCTGAGGCTGAAACATAAAATTACTGCCACAATCACCTACTCCTGGCACAGGTTCTGGACATCGCAAGTTATCTGTTTGAGTAAATGAGTCTTCTGCCTGAATCTGATTTACATTTGAAATATTAGCTTCCCATGATGAATCTGTCTGTGACAAACACGACTTGAAACTGCATTCTGATAAGAGTAAAGAAGTATCAAAATTGTGACTAATCTCTTGTGCATCATGATCAGTTTGAGTTGATGACTCCATGTGTTTAACGTCAGAATGAAAAGGTCTTCTATCAGTTTGAGTTGATGACTCCATGTGTTTAACGTCAGAATGAAAAGGTCTTCTATCAGTTTGAGTTGATGACTCCATGTGTTTAACGTCAGGATGTAAAGGTCTTCTATCTGTTTGAGTAAAGGCGATACACAATTCAACATCATCTGGATAAGAAAACTCAGTTTGAATACAAGCAGAGGTTTTTAAAACCTGACTTCTGACTGATCTGTGATCTGCAGAGCATACAAGTTCAGCTTCATGATCAGTTTGAGTTGATGACTCTAAATATATATCACTAGAATGAGAAGGTATTACAAGATTATCACACGTTTGTGTAGAACTGACACATAATTCAATGTTTTTTGGGTAAAAGAATTCAGTTTGGCAACAAGTGGAAATTAGTGGAGCCCGACACTCATGTGATGTATTGGCTGAGAACACTGGTTCAGTATCATGGTCGGTCTGAGTAAATGCCTCCATGAAGTTGGCATATGAAGATACAATGAAAACATTCTGATCAGTCTGTGTGGAACCAGAGCTCATTTCAACATTTTCTGCACAGAATAGCTCAGTTTGAACACAAGTGGATGATTTTGTGACTCGATGTTGATCTGATACATGAGATCCAAAACACAATGGTTCACTTTCATGGTCAGTTTGGGTTGATGACTCCATAAAAGTATCACAAGAATGATAAATAACCAAACTTTCCTCGTCTGTTTGTGTAGAACTGACAGATACATCAATGACTTCAGGGTAGAAGAGTTCGGTTTGCATAGAAGTGGAAAGTTTTGCAACATCACTTTCAACCGTTACATGAAATGCAGAACAAACGGGTTCGGCATCATGTTCGGTTTGTGTAGACATTTCAATGTGACTGTAAGATATGTGTGAATTCTCAAAGTTGCTCAAAATGCCAACTTCATCCGTTTGAACAGAAATATGTACCATGTCGTTATGATTGAGTATAGTATCAACCTGTGGGGAGATGTACATGCTGTATTGATTTAGGCCAACTAATTCCAATGTGTGATCGGTCTGAGTTGAAGAAGTTGACTTGGGTTTGTGAGATGCAGACCTTAATGCCCGGGAAGCTTCAAAATTATAGGTCTGGCAAGTAACTTCTTTGAAGTGTTTTTCATTTGGCATGGCTGATTCAGACAGCGTAAAGGTCGTCTCTAAAGGTTTCAAACTCATATGGCAGTTGGGACACTCCTCAAGTTTTTTAGCACCAGGTTCAAGTGAATCATGTGACATATAAGATGAATCGTGATCAGTGTAAGTACTATGTGAGTTTTTGAGCTCTTCTTCATGACCATAACAATTGGCATCTTCATTTATCTGTGAAAAGACAAAACAGTCGTGATTAAGACTTGCAAAATAAAAAAAATAATTCAGAAGGAAGAAAAGGAAGAATTGGATTTAGGATATACTCTGTAAGTAAACGGCAGAGTTAAATGTGTTAAACTTACATTTAATACTGCATCTCTAGCAAGCAATCGAGGGTGGCTGGGAGTAGCACATACAACCACTTCATCGTGGCTTGTCTGAGTCCCGATATCTAATAGATTGATTAAACATACGCACAAGCATTAGTTCTAATGAAACTCAAAGTGGAAAGAGAATAATCAATACTATCACTTAATCACTTCATACCAGAGAAGTCTTGTGTGGGTTTTATTGCTGCCTGTGCTTTTTCAAGCTCTTTAGCAGCACCTTGTGCCCACTGTTGGTAGTGAATCTGAAGGGCAACAAGGTACCGCTGCTGTTGTTGAACAGCTTCACGAAGTTTGTCACCTTCTGACTTTGCTAATATGAGCTGTTTTCCTAAGATCAGCATAAATTTATGAAATTAACAACAGGTGAACTCATCAATTTTATTAATTCAAATTACTGATTGGAAAAAATATGCATAGAAAAAATTAAAAAATTTAAATCAACCAAAAATATCACATACTTATAAAAATAAGTTGCTTAAATGAGTTGATTTCAATTTTGTATGTCATTGTATAAATAATGTAATATCATTGGTTCTATGACAAATATGTAGATCTAAATCGATATCCATATTTCATTACAAAAAATAAGGATGAAAGAGAAATTATAAACTGAAAGCTAAAATTTTTATCTAAAAGTAAAAACCACGTTATTCATTTAGAGTTCACAAATTACATAATAGTCGTAATAAAAAACATCATACTTAAGTCATTATCATTTTCTTTTTGATTGATTTCTTCAAGTAGCCTCAAGGTGGCAGAATTCATTTCCTCCTTAACTGTGCATAATTCTTCACTAATATTTTTATTTCTTTTCGAAAGTAACTGGATTTCCTAGATGTCAAAAATATTCAATTTTTAGTATCAAGCAGAAGCCAACCAAGCATGTTAAATTTCAATGCCGATTTTGATTTCCTTTAATATAAATATATTTATAATCTGAAAAATGTCCAACTTTTGATTTAGCATCCATTTCTGTTTTAAGGCACTCGTTCTCAGACTTCACAAGATCCAAATTGCTTTCTAAGTTAGATGATTTCGCTTTCAGTGCAGATAATTGTTCCATACTTTGAGCTTCCAAAGTAAGCATGTCATCTGTTTTCTAAAAAAAGTTGATAAATCTTAGAGGCTCAAATGACCAAGAAATGAAAAATTAATTATTCAAAAGATGAAAAATCATTAATTTATAAAGTTACCATAAACATAAGGGATCATACCTGTTTTAACCTAGATTCTGTTGCTTTGCTTTTATTGTCTTGGTCTATGTAATTTTGATAAACAGATTGTAATTCCATTTCTGCCTTTTGTGCTGCATTAGTTAGCGTTTTCTTTTCCTGATCAAATCTGTCATTTTCATGCTTGAGTTGTGCTTTGAGCCTTAAAATTTTCTCATGTAGTTCTCTATTAGACGATTGGAGTTCAGCCAGCAAATGCATGTGAGGGTGAGGCTCATCTAAGCTATCGTCCATCATATTTTCTTTTAAGCAATCAGAAACATTTGTTTGGAGAATGTTGTTCTAAAACAGTAAACAGTTACAAATTGTTGACTGTGGGTCGAAATAAACAAGCGCATTATAAAAAGAAATGGCGGTTCAACAAGAAAAAGAATTACACACGTGTATTAAATAGGAAAATACAAGTTAATTTATTTTAAAATTATATCCAGCTACCTTCACATAAAGTTCTTCTTTTTCTTCCGCAAGACAGTTGACTTCTGTCTGAAGAAGATTGCATTGATCTTTCCATGAATGAAGTTGTGTCTCAGCTTCTTCTTTTTTGTGCAATGCTTGTTGCAGGTCATTGTTTAGGGAATCAATGTGATTATTTTTTGTTGAAACTGTTGTTAAAAGTGTCTGGGACTTTTCCTTTATTTTAAAAATAATCGCATCAGAAATGTATCATAGACAACAAACTTCTTACAGAGTTGATTCTAGATTTCTGACATCTATCATTTCTCGCAGCAAGAAAAGAGTTTTAAGAGTTTCACACGACCTGCTAGGTCCTACCCATAGGTACCAGCTTAGTAAAATAAGTGGGCGTGCGGTGTGACGTCACGTAAGTAACTAACCCCATACGCAAAGCAGAGCATGTCAAGTTTTGCGGTTAAGTAATTGCTAAAGTTACTCTAAAAATGTAATCGTAAGATGTGACACGTTGTTTAGATTTAGTATACAAAAAGTGTAAACACTTCTTTAGAATAAAATTAGAGAATTTCGAGGATATAAGTCGTACTCTTTTATATTTGGAAAATTGGTACTAGACATTTTTTAAAGACGAATACGACCACCCAATCAAAGCAAAGAATGTATGCATTAACGCTTGTTAGAACGTACATTGTTGATGATTGAAAACGGTTGACGTAATTGAAACATTTTCATGTGGACATCCGACACAACAATGGTAAATGACCCTATCTACGAGAACAGATCGAGCGAACACACCCCTCGCATAATAGGCTTAATTATCACTTTCACAAAACAAAAATGTGTCTCTGCAAATCCCATATATTCAACGTTGAATGAAATAAAATATTTATTACTTTGAAACAAATATACTTTGTTCAAAATGACAAGAAATAAACGATAGATACGAAATAAGGTTCAAACTGCAAGTGCTCGGGTTTAACTTCAACTCCTACCGTTGTGATGACAAACACATCACAACTAATACTAAAACGTAAAAGGTAGTCCGCAGAAATGTAGCCATGCAAACTAGCATGCGAATCTATGTTAACTCACTTCAGCTTGACATCTTTTCAGTTTCTCTTCATTAAGGTATTCTGTTAATTGCAGAAATGAATTTTCGCTCTTTAGTAAAGCAGCTGATTTTTCATCCAAATTTCTACATGAAATGGGTGACTCCAAGTTATAGCAAGTAAGTGCGAATCAGGGCGAAATTTTTTAAATACTTTTATCCTTAGTAAACATTGTAGACTGTGTAAGTGTAGCATACTGCTTTACAATTTTGGAAACTTAAAAATATAATCAGATGGTGAACACAACAGATACCTTGTTAAATATTTTTCCCTTTCAATGGATTTCACCCAAGATTCTTCATTCTGATTGATGTGTAATTTTAAATCTTTCACTTCTTTTTCAACGTTGGTGTTTTGAGACGCAGCAGTTTGAAGCTGATTTAGCAATTGAGCAATCTGTAAAAAGTAAATGTAAGCAATAAATCAAGACCTTTTTAAAATGCGTCGAACCTGTTACGATTACAAGACTACAACAACAATTCAGTAAACTATGACAAAAGAGTCTAAATAGAGTTAAATTTTCATGTGACCTGATTATTTTTGTCACTAATGCGCAGGGTGTAGTTGTTTGATTTGGTCTTCAATTGCTTAACTTCTTCTTTGAGACTACATATTTGGTCTTCCATTTGTGATTTCAAGTGCAGTTCCTGGTTGGCAATTCCAGACTAAAATAAGTGAAAATATGACATTTTTCGTCGAAAGATCCAAAATATGACGCCACATGGTAAAGAATTGAGAAAAAGTTTGTGTACTTTTTGAGCAATCTCTCTCTTTATGTTTGTGAAACCAGCCTCAACTCTGTGCAGGTCGCCATGAAGACGAGAGACAGCACCATCCAGTTCCTTTTTCTCATTACTCTTTGAAGTCACTTCATAACGAAGGGAACTAATTAATGAGTCCTTTTCCTTACTTGCGAATACCAATTTTTCCTGTTCTATTAATAACTGGCTGTTTGCTTGACTCAACTGAAGAACTCTGTAACATGCAAAATATGAAAATTTGGGAACAAAGAAATCACAATCATGAACCACCTTAAAATAACCTTGGTCCGTGGCAATGTGCAATTTTGAAATAACCATGTTAGGCATCAGTATAAAGAGTTTATAAGCATTGTACATGGCATGCCAAAATTTCGAGAAAAGTATCAATCACTCATAATATAATCTGTCATACTTCTCCTCAAGTTGTTTGATTGCCAGTTGTTTAGTAATAGCTTCTTGGTCACGCTCATGTACTCTCCTTGCATATGTGTCTCGTTCGTGCCGGATGCTATTGATGTATTCATGATTTCCTGAGCTGTCTTCCGATGCACGTTGAAGAAGGGCATCCAGTTTAGAATTTTTTGACAGTAATTCACTGACCTAGGAGTAGGATAGATAGAAGTCAAATAAACAATCGAACATATAATGATACGCATGGAAAAATGACAGAAATCAGTGATTAGTGACATCATCAATGATCAATGACATCATTGATGCAACCGTTTAGCATTGCTGGGTCAAGAGCACATGACTGAAATGTAGCTTCCTCTTGGTAGTCAGAGGCTGGTCTATAATTTTATACTGAGATTTCTTGCAAATAGATTTAATGTTTGTTTAACTCAACTAGCTTTTATGCTCAGCTAAGTCGTGACAATTTGACATGCAATTGTTATGCTCTTATGTGATTAACACTAGAACGACCAAGCACATCAATCGACGCATTTCAAGTATTTAATTTCTTGTATCTCCACCGGGCATCATCTTTTTCTGCTGCAACTTCTTGACAATTATTTGTTTCTTACAACGCTCAGTTTGTCTGACTTTTGGAGATTTTATGATTAAAACGGACAATTTAAGCATATGTCTACCTCGAACGACCAAGCGCGTCAATTGACGCACATAGCTTAAAAATTCACGCTAAGTTTACCGAAGGTGTGATTCCAGTCTGCAGAATCATCACAACTTGATAAAATGGAATAACAATAATTAAGAAATGATAATCAGCATTGTCAGAGGTGTAATTGAGCATGGTGAGGTCACACTAAAATTGGGAAAATTTCTGTCCGGCCTCCTAATTCATTGAAGAAATTCGGGCTCATTCAGCGAGTTTATTCGAAAGTAGAACGTGCTCGCGAGCAGTGGACATTTAGAAGGAGAAAAGGCAGAGAAGGACGTACTTCAAAGATGTTTTTCTTACTACATAAATGAACGATTTGTATTTTATGTGTATTATGTGTCAATTGACGCACTTGGTCGTTCTAGGTAGTTTAAAAGCACGGTCGTTCTAGTGTTAAGCAACTCCGAGAATGGAATCAAACAGCAAATTCACATAACAGAAATGGTCTCATGGGCCACACTTGATTCTCTGCAAGCTGAAATTTTCACACCATTCATTTAATTAAACCATCAAAATGTTTATAAGATAAGAAAAGATATGTTGCAGCTGGGCATACAAATACTTTTTAAGTGACAAGCTTACATGAACACTAAGATACTCAAGCCCTGTTGAATCAACAATACAATTACAAGCTGAACACAATGTTACACCTCTTTTTGCAAGTGATCATTTTTTGTTCTTAAAGAACTGAGAATTCTTCCAATATCACTGTTGTCGCTCTGAATTCTATCTCTTTCCTTCTCTGTAATTTCTAGCTTCAAATTTAAGTTCTTCATCCTGTTTTTCATGCGCTCGACGCTCCCCTTGAGAATGTTGATTTCTGTGACAAACTTGCCCTGAAAAGTTGTTGCAGAAAAAAATATTTTGGTTACTTTATCTACGCAAAACTTGCAGTATGTTCATGCAATATTTTGTTTTATTGAACTGAATTTTAAGAATTAAATACTCTGAACTTAAATAAAATTGCATTCGTCTACAAGGAAACAGCAGTTAAACCAGGCAAGCATATAGGTAGACAGAAAAACGGATAAAATATTTACACAAAAAGAAAACAGAGAACAAAACTGAGCACACGAAACAGGTATGCTTAATAGGCAGTTTTATTACTGTACCTTGTTTGTTTGTTGAGTTTTTGTTAATACAGCCAAATTTTTTGCAGTTTCATTGGCTTGAAGTAAAGTCTTTTGCAGCTGATCTCTTAGGGAATTGTTCATTGCGTGCAATTCATGTTGTTCAAGTTGCAACTGTTGTTTTGATGAAACAAGAATGGCAGTATCTGCTTGAGCGAGCTAAATTAAAACCAATTAATGGTAGTGGTGTTAATAGCAATATTTTTATTTTTCATTATACAAGTGAAACAGGTTTGGCAAATTAACAAACATTGACAGTGGAAAGAATAACAGCTTTAATTTTCAACTGATGGAAAACACAATCCGTATCTAGGTTTGGTTAACAGACTGTGCCCAATACCAGTAAACACCTTGAGTGATTGCTTCAGTTCTACAACTTCTTTCTTATATTGCTTAACTTCCTGGTCTAGATTTTTAGTTGGAACCTAAATATAACACAAATTAAAAACCCAATCTGATATGATAATAAAAATGGTTATATAGTGGCTATTCCACCAAGATATAATACATATTAGCACAATATGATAGTTAATACCACTTATTTCACAATTCAGTTCAAACATAAAAAGCACAACCCTTTATTCAAGCAATGTGGAATGATAATGACAAAATAACATATTTTAAAAATATTGTCAAAAATATATATATACTAATTAAATAATTTCAAACCTGTAAGGTCTTTGTTGATGAAAAAGAATCCATCAACATCAATCCCTCCTGATCAAATGACATAGAAGAACAGGTAAGATTCGAGACATCTGATGCTGTGCTCACAGATTCATCATCATTCCAAGACATAATAGTAGAGGAGCTAGATGCTTTTGGAAATGTGTAAGTTTGAAATGCAGAAACCATTGGCTGAGAACCATAATAGCTCAAAGGATCAATTCCTTCAATGTTAGTAACAGGTAACGAAATGGAAGGTGAAATTTGCACACTCTGCTTCTGTTGGTTTGTATTCATAGGCGGTTCAGCAATCAGATGATTATAACTCGAAATACCAGTTACTGTTCGAACCTTGTCACAAAGAGCAGTTGACTTTTCATCAAAACCTACCAATGCCGGGTACCCTGTCATATTTTCAGTATTTCGTGACGAACCTGGAATTTCTGACAAAGCAAGATGTCCAAAGTTGATAGAACTATCAGCGATATCCAAGTTACGAATATCATCATTCAGGCTATCAGGGATAGAGCACAGCATGGTCTTATCAACATCATCTGTGGAATACGATGAATCTGACAGCACACTTAAAGAATCATTTGTGTCAGTTCTTGACAAAGTAGAGGCGAATGATGTTGAATCATCAGTGATATTTGACCGAACATTTGAAGAAGATGAACCTGGTTTTGGTGGTGCTGTGGGGAAAGCTTGTGTCTGTCTCAGGTGTGACCGAGGCCCCAATATCTTCGTTGCAGATCTTGGCGTTAGCAAAGCTGGCTTGGCATCCACAGTCCTTTCTCTGCCTGTTCTGCAAACAGTTGCATTTGTTGCCACATATGTTGTATTCACATCATCTTTAACGGGCAAGCTTGCTGGGGAAGAATCAGCCAGCTTCTTAAGTGGATTTTTATGTTTCTTTTCCACATTTTTTTGGTTATTAACAAATGAAGCCTTCTCTTTAGTGATCTTTAGAGTCCTGTGGATAAAATCAACTTTTCATTGTTAATCACAGCACTTGTAAAATTATTGTTTACCATCATATAATAATAGCATCAGATTCAATATTAAATAAGCATTTGACGAAATTAATATGTTATTCTGTGCAAATCTCCACAAGCACAAGGGTAAATATTAAGTGCTTATGTAGATAATACGCTGAAAGAATTCAAATAATTTTCATCTAACAAAATAAAGTTACAATACTCAATATTACCTGTGAGGAATAGCAATTAAGTTTTTACGGGATACACCACAGGGCAGGTCACTCTGGCTTGAAATATGGTGATTTGCATCGCTTGTGTTAGAATGCATGAGTAATTATAGGTCTTAAAAACGTTATTTCATTATTTCAATTGCATATTCTTATCATTTAGAGATACTAAAAAGCTAGTAAGCAAAATTTTCAGCCAAATTCATTACTATCAATGATAAATAATTTTGTCAAGATAAACATGTATATAGTATTGTAAACATTTTTAGCTGAGTTGGTCTAATAAACATTTTCAAGAGCAAATGTTACAGCATAGTCAAAAGAATAATGAGTAAATACAGAGAAACCACCACATAAAGTTTCAGACAAATTCGACAAATAATATGTATCATATATACAAAAAATAATTGCAAAATTAATTTCTGAGTTGTTTCACAGTGATAATTTTTTTTTTAACAAAACATAAAATTTGGGAGTATTGCAAATGATACCTTAACTACACATAAAAGAAAAAAATAAAAGTTCTAAACAAAGCAAAAACAATTTTATTAAAAAATTCACTAAATAGTAGAGCATGACACATGAAATAACTTACAATAACAATTCATCATCAAACTTATTACCATAACATGAATGTAATATGTAACTTAATTATTTCATAACAGTTTTCTCCTTGATATATAACCTAGTGAGTTGGTTTGTAAAACACGATTTTCCTTTGCATAGGCCAAGTAACAACAGGGATAACACAGAACTTCAATAATCAAAACAGGGGTTTCCTTTGTTTCTTTGATACCTTATGTTTTTTAGGGGTCACCACATAATCTGGAATGTTCTTAGCTTCCGCTATGGATACAGCAGCAGTATTATTAGTGCTAAAAGAAACATTCTGGCTTTCTTCATCATCACTGATTTCATGAATGCAACCTCTCACACTTGGTCGCGCTTGAACACGGCGACGTTTCGCTAGTGATTTTCTTGGTGTTGATACCTTACATGAAGTAGTTTGTTTAGTTTTTCTCAGTGATGTCTGTATTAACTGTTTGGATATTTCATCATTGCAATTGTCTTCACTTGATGAGATGATTAAATCATTGAAAGCTTTTCCTGAAGCAATTTTCAAAGGCTCTTTTGTAATGGCATAGGCATAATCCTTCGAACTTTTTAAGTCTTTTTCAAAGGCAATGGCATCAAATAATTCTGTTTCCAAATGTGGCCTGCTTACTTTAGAACCATTCTCTTTATAATCCTGTATTTCTTCATCCTTTTGCCTTATAATTCCCTTCAACTTTTTGTTTTCAAGTATCAAACGAGATATTGACAGAACTACAGGGTTGCAAAAAAGTAGTCTGGTAAGCGGTACATCTTTGCAGATTTCACAGTTGAACTTCCAGTTGAATGGAACCGATCTAACTTTATTGGACAATGATAAAATGACACTTCCATTGCTTGCTTCACTTGTGTAGTTAAACTGGTGATGATGTAAAACGCTTTCTTTTAAATGATTTAAAATGCTGTCAATTGGTGCTTCCAATCTTTTATTTAGTTCACTACATCTTTCAGCAATTTCTTCGGTTTGCAAGCTTTCGGTATACACAACCGACATGTCAGTTAGAGCAAGATGATAAGAACCATTCTCAAACACAAACTTCACAAGCCAGTTGTTAGATCCAGAATCACTGCTTAAGATCTCCCATGAACAACAATTCAATTTTGAAACCATTCTGTCTTCCATGGTGATGGTAGCAAAGATGAAGTCGAAGTCAGTGAAATTTAAACTATGGTACTACGATCCACGGCTACATATAGAGCCAATTATCAATATGTCCATTTTTGTATACATACAATATGTAAGCATGTCTATTATAAGTGCCACATTCATTAACTGTCAAATTACAAGTCATTGCATTCTGACTAAACGTGATAAACTACACTGGTAAGTTAGTACCATACCATAAGCATTTCAGTTCAATTGATCGTGGGTGGTGTGTGTAAGTATTTTGTAAACACCGTTTACAAGGTCATTTTAAGAAGTGACTATTTCACCGGCTGTTTATTAAAATTTGATAATGGCAGTAACCATTAGAATTCCCCTGATAGGCTTATAACTCTCGTTTTTATGTAGAAGTAGAAAAGGTAATTCAGTGGCGTAATCTTTGTCATTAGGTCTAGTATGCTGGAGGTTTTTGGTTTAAATCCTGTCTACATTTGGCTTATATTTTTCAAATTTAGTTTTTCAAATTTATTTAGTCATGAGAGAACTTAGTCATTTTAACTTGAAAATTAGCATATATATTTCATATAACAACCTAGTAATTGAGTCATGAGAGGGAAGAGTTTGGGTCTCTGGGAGTTAGTTTAACATTAATTTAGACTCTGAAAAAATCAGTGGGCTATGTGATAAGTCTATGTCATTTGGACAGATTTTTAGCTGAAAATTGGCGGATCTAGTGCAAAACCACAGGTTGCCTTTATACACTAGACCCCAGCTACTCCAATTGTGGCGTCATCTAATTGTGCACTTGTATACTAGGCCCAAATTGGCATATATTGAATTTAAAAGACTAGCCTAGTTAGTAGTTTCATAATTTATTGTAATGGTATTTTCCTACTTTATGTACTGGTCCGATCGGAAAGTATGTGATGGCAGTTTTTCAAGAAAAATCATGCATGCAAAGACACAAATTTTGGTGTGGTGTCGTGCACCGACAACTTAATTCTTTATTTATTTATCATGAATCGGCGTTCGAGCAACCTGCATTGCCTGGTTTGTTTATTGTAAATCGGCATGAATGTGTGATGTGCAGTGTTACTTTTGTTCAGTAACCAATTACGTAACAGCTCTAATTGGTGTTGTGTGTGTGGTCTGCACGTTTTTCATTCTGGCGGATTGTATAAAAGAACCTGAATTTAACAGAACACACATTCTTGCATTGCTGAATAAACCATGGTTTGATTTGAGTCACATTTCTGTATCTCACCAGTTTAGTATGGTAGCTGACTGTAAGATTGCCCCTTTAAGAATCAGATTTGTGGGAGTTACAACGACGGCTTCATACATATCGAACCTCTCAGATACGTTACAAAAGTTTAATAGCTCGGTGTGCACGTTGACAATGATGAGTATTGTGCTTGTGAGCCAGATTGCAAAGTATGGCAGGAGCACATCCAAGATTTTTTAGCCGGGGAACAAACTCTCTAAAAAAAACTCCTTTTATCTCAGTTTTCTACGCTAGGGCTATTATAAAAGGCCACACCTGTCCTACCACAAATGACGGACGTGCTTGGGCCACAAGATGCGATGCACACAGGCTGCTTCCTTGCACAATATTTTTTCAGTAATATCAGTAATATTGTTTCTGCACACACAAGATTTCGACAAAAACGGCCATACTCTACAGTCCGGCTTGCGAGTACCACACTTTCTACTAGGCCTATATGAGTAACCGGCGGCCGGTAAAATTAGCGTCCACTTCACAGGCCCCCAAACTTCTGCCTGTTATACCTAAGTGGGAAAATACCAACAGTAGTACGCTATAGCCGTCCAATGAAGTTTTGGGTTTACTGACCGTGCTAACCTTCCATCGTTATCATTTGTAGCACCACTGTAATTTACTTCTTCTTTGTTGTAGGCCCTCAGGGCTTCGTCACTTTTTCCCGTTCGCTGATTGTTTTTGAGCGTATTTCTTATTTAACCATTTTAAGCCTACAAGTCGCAACGTAAACTACAACGAGGCTAGCCTAGACACAATATACTTTTCCCACAGACCACAATCTGATAATTAATCAATGGTTAGAAATAAACAATACAATACTGCAATACGAAGTTGCTTTTTCCAAATTCAGTAACCGGCTGGCGGTGAAATAGAGACTGCCTTAATTTTATTGTCTACATTTGCGTAATCTAGTGTAGATATAGGCCTACGCCTAAGCAAAGATGGTGAATCACAATAATATAACAAATCACAAAAGGAATCAAGATGTCGAATCAGAACACTTAACCATACTCTGCGGTTCTCAAACACAACACAAAAGCCGTGTTACTCTTTTTTCAATTGCATGAAATTTGAAGAGTGAAGCTTAGCTTTGCACGTCGGTCTTATCAGGTTTTACTGGGTCTTACCTGGGTCTTACCTGGGTCTTACCTGGGTCTTACCTGGGTCTTACTGGGTATTACCGACATCATACATAACACATCGATTAAAGCACCACCGTCATTCTGGCAGAATCCTAGCAGAATCATAGCTTCCAAAATGACAGCAGGGTTTCCGTTTATTTTTTTATAAACTATGTACAGTAGACTAAATAATTATTCTTAAGCGCTAATGGTAAACTGCCTAATGGTTTTAATGTGGTATGCCTAGTCGTGACTCGTCTGTTTTTAACATCGCCTGTAAATATTTTTGGTTACGGTATTTCGATGTCAGCAGTCAAACGTTATTATTAATATTAATGAGAAAATTCTTTGATTTAGCATTATGAATTGCATGGCCTAGGTAAAAGGTAAAATTGTTGAATGCTGATGGGCTAAAATGTCAGGTTCTTCTGACATTTTAGGCCTATTAGGTTGATGCAATGCAGAAGTCTGGAAGTGAAGCTTCTTTGTAGACCATAGCCCATTAGCTATAGCTTAATAACAGGTTGCATGTAGTTGAAAAAACAAAATCACAATAGGTTGCACTTGCACTGTCTCAATAATCAAGTCAGCAACTGTATGGATAACAGTCTACAAGCCTAAATAAAAGCATAGATGTAGTAATTTGACTGATTTCCGAAATAAATGTGCATGTAATTGTAGTATATGTACTCAGTAAATGCATTTACCTGCCCAAGATGTTGAAATAGCCTAGTTATCAAGTGTTTTTTGGCTCTGAATTCTTAACAAGTTATATAGGCCTATTTAGTGTAAATAGTAAGCATTTGTCAAATTGCAAATATGTTTTAGGGTTGACAAAATACTGAGTTTATAACAGAGAAATGGGAAGTTTTGTTTAAGTACTTCTTGGTGTAAACATCCTTTTCTCTAGATAAGTTAAAATTGTTTGAAAGTTAATCAATAAGTATTGCAATTACTGTTTTAAAAGTCAACTCAGCCCTTTAAAACATACAAGTAGAGGATTTATCATTTTAATGTGGTTAAGCTCCAATCTGTCGGTATTGAAGGCATGTTCTATTGTTGTGCAAGTCTCATATGTTTTGTGATTTCATTTGTGCTTTTACCATATTTAAGTTTTCTCACATTAATTATTATCACTCCAATTATTATCACTGAAATTGAACATACCAATATATCTATTTGTGTAAATCATAATTTGCTGTTGATGGACTTTCCAACCATACCCCTGAGGCAGCCCTTTCATGGTCGTTAGGTTTTTTCATCAGGACATTCCCCAATAGGCATATTATACCTCGATAATAGGTAATGCTTGTTTAACAAAACCATTGGTTACACTATGAAGTAGTATTTATAGTGAAGCATAAATACTAAACAGGCACAACAATTGCTGTGCACTTTAAATACAAACAAACAAAGTGAACATAAAAGAATGTGGAGCCAACCAGATACATCATCATTAGAATAACATCTAAGAATGCACAAACATGGGACTGGCAGAGGCTGCACATGCCATGGAAAAATCTAGATAACTGGCGGCATCGCTGTGCTACATCTGGCAAGAAGAAGTACATATAAATTTCTTTATATACAAAGACGTCCCAGTGCTGGTATGCACTTATACTATCGTACATCTTGTGAACTGTATGTGAACAGCTCTTAATTTCATCAACAGACGCTTTGATTGGGAAATTCAACTTCTTGGAAGCACTATTGTAGTCCAAGTGATAGAGGTGCAGAGTGAGGTAAATTATGGCTTCTATTTCTAACACCCATACAAGGTAAACGTTACAGCGACACTGATACTTTTCAAAATACTTTATTTAAAGGTTGCCCACAGTGATATGGGAAATAACAGAGTTGTCGATCCATCGCTTCCTCACTTGTTGTACACACAGTCTGCTGCGAACAAACTCCAGGAGATTTGATGCAAGGTTGCTACTGAGATATTTCTCCGTGTACTTAACTTCGTAAAGTCGTAAATCTTTAATTTTGTCACTGAACACTGTAAAAAGATATAGTGGCGATAAGCAAACATCTTTGACTTTGCATTTTCTACAGAAAACTGTATAAGGTCAATAAGTGATTGAGCAATATTGTCCAGAACGGCCGTCGAAAAATCCTTCCAGTGTTTACCAGCCTCACCTTCCAAGTTGTACTGTGGCTGAAATTCCTCCAGCTCATTTGTTGTGATTATCTCCATGTCAAGGATACATTTCGGTAGTTTTCGCCATTTAATGATTTATGTATTATGCTGAGACTTGTTTTCTTTCGTGAAAGCTGTTTTCTTATTGACGTCTTTATGATGTTTTGGAATATTGGCTGATTTTTTCGTAAAAAATATATAGCTACAGCGATCGATCTTGGAACGAACACCATCATATTCTACTATCCCCACTTCCCCACCATCACACTGGACTACTCTTTCCTCACGCACGATGTAGGTAATATAGTGCCGTTTTTCCTCACCAAACTCAAGGTAACAAATCCCTGCCTGAAGTTTATATCTTATTTTTCCTTCTCCACAGGGTATAATTAACTCACGATTGGCAACCACAATCTTTTCTGACAGTGACTTTGAATCACGTCTTCTTAATCCGATCACAAGCAGTTGTGACGTGGAAATGAACCTTCCTTGAACATTTACGCTCATTATAGGATTCCCAGGACATGAGGAACATTCTTTGGAAGTTAAGCATGTGAAGTGTTCGGCGATATAGAGAATTAACATCGAGCCATGTCTTACCTCATTATACAAAGGCAGCAAAAGATTTCTGTTGTTTCTGTTACACTTGTTTTTGCCCTGTATCTGTTACGTTTCTCCCTTGCGGCCGATTGCGCGTTTCCGTGGTTAATTAAGCACATGTGTCTTTTTATCGACGTGTGTCCGACAAGTAGTTGCACTGACAGTTTTGCATTGGAGCTCCTGAAATGAGCTGTGTGAACGAAAACTTGACCTAACTGCTTTTAAAATAAAACATGTGCCTGTAATTCTAAGAGTGAGAACAACAAAACGTAACACTGGCGAGCACGGCACGACCTCTTAGAGGCACAGAAGATTTTATTAAGTTTTACTGAAGTTGAATTTTTTTTACTCTCCGCCTCGTTACCAGCGTGGCAATAGTTTTTCGTCTTTTCTCAAATAATTCGAATCCTTCTGCGACAGCGTTAAAGCATCGGATGCGGTGAAGAAACATGCATTTCTACAAAGCTTGCCGGAAGACATGAGATTCTCAATGACCGATGGTCGTAAAGAACTACGAGCTTAGTTATGACGAACTCATTCAAAAAGCAAAAGACACGGTTTCAGGACTATCTTCACAAAAGCATGCCATGCAACAACCCGTTCAGCGAACTCAAGGTTTTGACGAATCTGTAAGAAACTTTCTTGAATCTATAGCTCAATTGGGAAAAATGGCTTAGCCTATACAAACGACGAACAGCATGAAATGCGCAGCAGTGTGCTGTACAACCTACTTGTTCGAGGACTGAGAGATCGTCAACAAGCCTCTCAAATCTTACGCGATAACTTTAAAAATGCACAACCGGTTTTTACGCCACAGCAAAGAACATTATTGAAAACGCAGAACGGACGCATCATGAACCACGTATAATGACGTCAGAAGTAGCAGCGGTTACAGGAGATCACCAGGACGTATCCCAATTAAAAAGAACTGTCGAAAAACTTCAGGACGAAATTTTCCAGCTGCGAAAAGAAATGAAGACAGCAAGAAAACCTCGGGAAGAGAGAAGAAGACTTCAGTGTTTTAACTGTGGGGAATATGGTCACATTGCTCGACGTTGTCACAGGCAACGTGCAAGAAACTTTCGACGTGCTTCTGACATACACGGAACTCACAGCAATCCACCATGGGAAATCTACCAGGTTCAAACTATGGATCAGGACTTGCATAGAGAACAAGTTTTCCAACGATGAGTTGTCGGCACTGCACGATGAGTTATGTTTGGACAAATTGGAACTGTCAGAACTTGAACGCCAAAAGCTGTTTTCCGTAATTTCTTCCTATCGTGATATATTTTCGCTGCACCCGTACGATATTGGATAAACAGAACTGGTCGAACACTCAATCGAAACTGGAGACTCGCTCCCTATACGCCAGCACCCAAGACGCTTGCCTGAACCCCAAAAGCAAAAGAAGCATCTGGATGGTCAACCGAAAACACTATTAAGGCGCAGCAAAAAGATCCAGTGTTGAAAAGACTATTTCAGTGGATGAGCCAGGAACGCCGACCATCATTCAAAAAAAAATCGAGAATTCTCTGGAAGAAGTTTATGCTCAGTTGCTGGTGCCCTCAACAATGAAGAATGAAGTGTTGAAGTCTGTTCACGATTTAATTCACGGAGGTGGACATATGGGCGTTAAAAGGACATTTGCCAGGTTAAAGGAGCGTTTTTTCTGGCTATTTTGCCACAAAGATGTCGAAACATACTGCAAAGAATGTTGCTTGTGCGATTTAAGAAAAGTACCAAGGCGGATTGTTCTTGCCCCATTAGTTCCATCAGAGGAAAATACACCTATGCAGAAAGTTGAAATCGACGTATTAAGCGGTCTACCCGAAACAGGAAACGACAACCGTTATATTCTTGTCGTATGTGACACTTACACAAAATACATGCAGTGTTGGCCAATGAAATTCCAAAATGCCAAAGATACTGCTTATTTGCTTTACCACCGTTGGGTGACGATACATTGCGTCCCAGAAACAATTCACTCCGACCAGGGCCGGAATTTTGAAAGTATTCTTTTTCAAGAGCTCTCACGGTTAATGGGCTGCAAAAAGACAAGAACCAGCCCGTATCACGCAATGGGAAACGGTGCTGTGGAAAGAAACAATCAGACCATAATTGCGATTTTAAAAAATTATGTTCAGGTTGACCCAACTTCTTGGGATGACGCGCTCTTCTTGGTTAACGCTACTTACAATTCAAGTGTTCACGAGGAAACTGGAGTTTCTCCTCATTACTTGCTCATACAGCATTTTGTACGTTTTGGGGGTCTTATCGCATTTCTTAGTACCTGTCGCGTTTTTGTGAATTTCGGAACTTTCCGGCCAGGGGGGATCGATTTCAAGGTCACCATCGTGAAGAGGAGGAAATCTTCTTTAAGAATCTGCAATAAAAAATTCACACCTCCTCCGGCAACACTCAGCAGAATCGACGTGAAACATTTAATAAATACGGCATTTTTTACGTTTTGGGGGTCTTATCGCATTTCTTAGTACCTGTCGCGTTTTTGTGAATTTCGGAACTTTCCGGCCAGGGGGGATCGATTTCAAGGTCACCATCGTGAAGAGGAGGAAATCTTCTTTAAGAATCTGCAATAAAAAATTCACACCTCCTCCGGCAACACTCAGCAGAATTGACGTGAAACATTTAATAAATACGGCATTTTTTACGTTTTGGGGGTCTTATCGCATTTCTTAGTACCTGTCGCGTTTTTGTGAATTTCGGAACTTTCCGGCCAGGGGGGATCGATTTCAAGGTCACCATCGTGAAGAGGAGGAAATCTTCTTTAAGAATCTGCAATAAAAAATTCACACCTCCTCCGGCAACACTCAGCAGAATTGACGTGAAACATTTAATAAATACGGCATTTTTTACGTTTTGGGGGTCTTACCGCATTTCTTAGTACCTGTCGCGTTTTTGTGAATTTCGGAACTTTCCGGCCAGGGGGGATCGATTTCAAGGTCACCATCGTGAAAAGGAGGAAATCTTCTTTAAGAATCTGCAATAAAAAATTCACACCTCCTCCGGCAACACTCAGCAGAATTGACGTGAAACATTTAATAAATACGGCATTTTTTACGTTTTGGGGGTCTTACCGCATTTCTTAGTACCTGTCGCGTTTTTGTGAATTTCGGAACTTTCCGGCCAGGGGGGATCGATTTCAAGGTCACCATCGTGAAGAGGAGGAAATCTTCTTTAAGAATCTGCAATAAAAAATTCACACCTCCTCCGGCAACACTCAGCAGAATCGACGTGAAACATTTAATAAATACGGCATTTTTTACGTTTTGGGGGTCTTATCGCATTTCTTAGTACCTGTCGCGTTTTTGTGAATTTCGGAACTTTCCGGCCAGGGGGGATCGATTTCAAGGTCACCATCGTGAAGAGGAGGAAATCTTCTTTAAGAATCTGCAATAAAAAATTCACACCTCCTCCGGCAACACTCAGCAGAATTGACGTGAAACATTTAATAAATACGGCATTTTTTACGTTTTGGGGGTCTTATCGCATTTCTTAGTACCTGTCGCGTTTTTGTGAATTTCGGAACTTTCCGGCCAGGGGGGATCGATTTCAAGGTCACCATCGTGAAGAGGAGGAAATCTTCTTTAAGAATCTGCAACAAGGCCTTTCTCCTTTTGTTCATTATTACGTCATGTATTCTAATTGTTTTTTAATTGTGACAGAGGAGTACAACATTCATATCTCTTGAAACTCGTTTTGTATGTATACTTTGTTGTTTTTTTTCTTCTTGTTGTTTTGTGTTACCATCATTTCTATATTTAAAATATGTGTCTAAAATTTTTGTTTTTTTAACTTGGATGATTGGAAGCGTTAAACTTTGTCTGCTTTGTTTTAAAATGCTGTTTCATTCTGTTTTTGAAAATTTTGGAGTCGGAAACACTGTTGTTCGTTTGGATAGTATGATTCTGCTAGGATTCTGCCAGAATGACAGTGTTGATTAAAGCAGAGGTCGGGAACCTATGGCTCGCGAGCCAGATGTGGCTCTTTTGATGACGACATCTGGCTCGCAAATAAATCTGAGCTGGCATTTCTCAGCACGACTGTTACGAGCAAAACTTTTTCTGTAATTTTTCATAACGCATTAACAGTAAGAAGCATGATATTAAAGAGTAAATTCAGACATTCATTGTCGCCTAAAATTGTTGGTTTTGCTTAAACATGCACACGTTAGTTGCATTAAGTGTTAAAAAATATTACATGGCTCTGATGGAAATACAATTACAAATATGTAGCTTTCATGGCTCCCTTAGTTAAAAAGGTTCCCGACCCCTGGATTAAAGTATTAAACAACGAACGAAAATTAAAAACAGTGCCTCAAAAATTTTAGTTTTAGATACCGTATTTAGATATTTAATGTGTGATCGGTGTAATAGTTGTGCCTTTTACCACCGGAATTGCAGTGAAATATAATAAATCAAAGAAAAGTTAACAGGAAATAGCCTACTTAGTAGAGAAGTATTTTATTGTATTGTTTATTTTTTGTCATTGTCTGTGAGAGAATGAAAAATAAAATGCTAGCCATTATAGCGTGTTATTTTTCCATTATGTAATAAAAAGACAAAGCTAAAAGCCAAAACAAGCTATAAAAATCTTTAAAAAATTTCAATTTTTTTTATCTGTTTAACATCACTTTGGCGGAAAATGCTTTAATCTGTGTTTTATATTATAATCTTTTTTTTTATATATATAAAAAATCACCACTACTTTTATTATTTTCAAACAACTTCACCTTTGGTAATCTCCCTTTCACGGTACTCTTTTTGAACAAGATCAGCATCTATTTGGTTTTAAATTGTTTGGTAGGCTATGTGCTGCACGGGAGGGTGTTGAAATCAATCTAAAGAACTGATTTTTTATCACCGTGTGCAATGGGTGTTACATAGTGAGTATTGAAGTAAATAAACAATTGCATTTTATGTATTTGGATTTCACAACGTGTGGTTTATACAAAATCTTAAAATATTCAAAGATACGAAAGACAGGTTAGTCTTGTAAAACTTTTTTCCAGTGTTTCACAGTGGAACATTCCTGAGGGGAAAAACATTCAGCAAGGAGTTGAGGAGTTGCAAAACAAGGCTGAAAAACTGGGTGCGAAGAAGTCTGGTCTGTTTGTGGTTGAATGTGAATCCTTTCATTCTACAAATGGTAAGCCTTGAACAAACACAACCAGTGATACTATTTAACTGTGGGATTGTATGGTTTATTTTTTGCCATTGGGCAGTGAAAACCAAAATGCTAATCTTCGTTACAGAATAAAATAATAGCGTCACAAACAAACAATGAGTGGGAAACAAGCAAAGCCTCAAGGACTTAAAACGTTTAAGATTTATAAATCTAATTGATAAAAATCGTTTGTATTGTAGCCAATTAACCTTAACTAATTTGGTTGGCTGTGGTTTTACTATTTGTTTCTTAAGACAGAGGAAAGCTTATACATAACTTTAAATCAGTATTCACGATAGCTGATAATGATTTTCAGAGTTTTAAGTGCATCATAAACTCTCGTCAAAAAAGTCATTATACATTTGCTGTTAGTACAATAGTTTTGAGCAGAGGTGGGATTCAGTCAGTTCGCACCATTTCTTGGAATTTTAATGACCTCTGCGAACCAGTTATTAACAAATGTATGTGTAGGCCTATATTACACTTCGAGCACTGTATTCCCGCGGCTAATTATAGCCCTAATAATTATAATAACGTTACAACTTACAAACAAGTGTGTTTACAACGCATTGTGCTCTAACAATACGGTAGAACTCACATATAACCTCATATAAAATGAATCCATTCATCATTGCAAAGAAAACGATTGTTGACAGTACAATTGTTATTGTCACAGAAGAAAGCATGCGTTATTCTTCACACTTAATTCAACCTTTCACTTGTGATATACAGGTATCAGGTATAGTATATCACAAGTACTATCCGTATTGGACTGTACGGATAATACATGGGGACCTAGCGAGCCTGCGCGGTGTGCCGAGGGTCAGTTTCGTATATAACGGATGAATGTTGCTGGTCTCGACTTGTCCATTATATGCGAGTTTTACTGTATTTTGTGAATTTCACTACCTACTAAACCTACATTCTGCTCACTCGAAACAATACAATGATGTATTAACCATTTTTAGACATGTTTTTAAGTTAAGAAAATAATTATAATGAATAATTTCACTTTCTAGGCTCTTGCTTGTGGCATCCCAAACATCAATCTTTGGTCTATATATATCAGTCCCGGGTCAATAAAACATGCTGCTAGTGAGAGAACCAGATGTTAAAATATTTGAATCCCATCACTGGTTTAAAGTTACGATACAATTTCAATTTTATACCCGCCATGGCCCCTTAGTATAAGCCATTAAAATGTTATGTTTGTGGTAACTGAATTATATTTTACTTCTCATAACTCACAGTGGTACATCTGCACATGCTTTTTGGCCTTCCCGTTTCTAAAACCAAATATTGCATCTGCTGACAAAAAAACTTGAACCACTTTTGTACTATTGTGTCCATCACACCAAAATTTTATTCACACTTTTTCTGTATTGTAGCGCAAAATCTAAAGACCTTACATACAATACATAACTCGGAATATCCAGCGTCAAGATTTGCATGCTTTGAAGATGGCTCATTTCTGGTAACTGATGTAATGCTGGGAACTTTTCTGTCCAAACTCAGATCAGTTTGGCAGCCTAAGAAAGGAGGAAAAATTGAGAGCAAAGGGCAACGATATGAGTTTGGAGATTTCATAATTAAAATTGGAATCGTTTCAATGGGGCCTAGCACAAAGGGGATAGCGTTAGAGGTGAATGTTTGCTGTAATAAAGTGGTTGGAAATGTCCAAGCATTGAATATTGCTGTTCATGTGGCTATGTTTGTTTTTAGCTGGAATATGCTCCCTGTCGTTTTCCACTAGACTGTTGGGAGTTGATGACGGAGATGCTGCATGAATTAATTGATGATCAGGCTCCAGCAAGTCTACCCCAAGTGATTGCACAGAAACCAGATGCAAATCTAGCTGAGCTCACAGCTCTTCAATACATACGATTGTTCAATAACCTACGCAAAGCTAGTATGAACAGATAGCGTAGATTTTAAATGTGATATCTACAAACCAACCAATGAACTACATGTTTTGGCCTAAAACTCTGGCTCTATTTCCTGATTTGCCCTTTTGTATAAATGGGAATTGGAAGGACAGTGTGATGTGAACTTTTTTCAATTAGTAACACATAAGCTGCAGTAGAAAAAGCTATAAAAATATGGTATTGTACCAATGGGTATATTTGTGTGTTACTCTTTAACAGTTTTTTTTATTATAATTATTGACTTTTTAGACTGATTAATTATGATTTGTTATCAAAATTAAAAGGTTTTCAATTGAATATGTGTGTAAATACCCCATGGGTGCCACTCAAAAAGAAACGAAGGCACTATTGTCCTGTAAGTATTTAAAAGATATTGCAGGTAAACATGCTTCTTTTAATGTACATTATCCTGGCATGACAAGAGCGTACACTTAAGGTAAAATTAACAAGAATTTAATCTTATGCCAGCGACGTAGATGAACTATGATAATATAATGTTGGTTCCTCAAAAGAAAGACATGGGCTGGGGTAATTGTTACTAGAAGAATGTTTAAACAAAAACTACACAATCAACACAAATATGTATTCTGAGCAGGGCTTTGGAGCAGGCATAAATGTTAAATTTCTCCAGCTCCGGAGCTCTCTTTTATTATAAATTAGCTCCAGCTCCGGAGCTCATTGATACTACTGCTCCGGCTCCATTAGATCAAAAACTGAGGTTTAAGGATAAACGCTCAATTTGGAATATCTAGCGTTTCAAAATAATCACAAACAAAATAACACAATCAATGAACACAAAATATTTGTTTCTGCACAAAGAAGTGTTTAAAACCATTCGTACGAAGGAATAATATTGCCTCTATCAAGTCTTTTTTCATCGAGCATCTTAAATCTTATGAAATACATCGGAGCCGGAGCTATTTTTCAAACAACTGGCTCCAGCTCCATTTGAATTTCTCGTAGAGCTCCAGCTCCGTTGAAAATGCACGGCTCCGGGGCTCCGGCTCCAAAGCCCTGATTCTGAGTTCCCTTTTCAAAGTGGTAAGTTGTTGTGGTTGTGACAATGTTACCAAAAATTCGACCTTAAACGCAGTGTACCACAATTAACTTTCTCAACCGCAGAGAAATAATCTGTGAAAAGCAATTACCCCAAAGTATCTCCCAAAAACTTCTTGACATGGAACTTGCAGATTATCTTCTACTGGCACTCTGCTGGAATGGGCAATTTGGAAGAATGGATTGTAAACGGATTTTAATTAGCAGCACACTCACAGAAATGGTATAACCAAAAATAGTTTATGTGAATAATAAAAATCAAAAACTTTGTCATCTTTCAAGTAGATCACTTTAATATGGCATTGATAATTGTGTAAAATCAGTTTTGTTCCAGGAGCTATATTCGAGTAGATTGAAACAGAAATATAATGAAATTTATTTCTACAACAACTGTAGCTTCAAAGTGTCTTATCTAGCCAATATTATACCAGTCATATGGTTAAAGTTTTGTGACTGCATGCAAAGGAAATAATAAAGTACGGTATTGTAAATAGCCACTAGCAGTAGCATAAATATCTCGCATGGAAACACAAAACGTTGCAAATTATTGCATAGCTAACGGAAAATAGAAGCAAGTTAAGTGATAACAATAAATATTCAAAGTTTACTCCACTTCCATGGAGGCATGTTGTTGTGTTTGGGCACTTTCATCATTTGATCATAAAGGCTTTCAGCCCCATCAACTCTTACAGTTTCACCTAAAAGAAGTGTTAAGTATTAAACTTTGAACTTATTATATGGTATTATATGGTCTGGCTAGGCTCAGACTTTTGTAAGCCTGAGCACATTATTGCTCTGCATAAATGCATGCTGGTGAAGTAATCAATAAATGAAGTAATTTATGTGTACAACCTGTCATGAATGATGCAGCAGGAGAAAGAAGAAAACAAACAACTGCTGAAATCTCCTCCGGATGTCCAAGCCTCCAGGTTGGTTGGTATTTCACTGCTTCCTCAAATACATTGGTGGGGTAATTTGCTTTTGCAGTTTCAGAAAATATGGTACCAGGAGCTACACAGTTAATACGAGTCCCACTTGCAGCCCATTCCAGAGCCAGAGTTTTAGTCATATTGTCCACTCCAGCCCGTGCCGCTGCTGTATGCATGAATCCTGGAAATCCCTTCCAGATGTCAGCAATAATATTGATGATAACGCCTCCATGTTCTTTCATCCATTCTTTATATGCATGCTTGCAGCAGTAAAACGTTCCTGTTAAATTTGTTTCGACCACAGCATGCCAACCTTTTGCAGTAATAGCTTCAGCATTGCTCATGAACTGGCCTCCTCCATTGTTCACAATGAAATCGATTTTCCCAAAATTCTGTCGTGTAGACTTCATTAAATTTTCGACTTCATCTTCTTTTCTGATGTTGCACTGTATTGGAAAAACTTTTCCAAACAATCTTGGGTTCTTGTTCATTTCTTCTGCAGCATTCTTCAATTTATCTTTGTTGCGTGAAGCAATTACAACATCACAACCCAAATGAGCTAATTCCTGCGTTATTGCTGCACCAATACCAGTTGCTCCACCAGTAACAATTGCTGTTTTACCAGCAAACAGTTTTGATCTGAAAATACTTTGGATGTTCATTTTTAAATGAATTCTGAAACAGCCTTCGATGTGCTGAAATAAAAAGATGTAGGCGTTAAACAAAGAAATACAAAAACGTTAATATGAAGGCCTGCTGTTTGAGAGGTAGGCAATCGCCCACTCACCTCAACGCCTGTCTTTATCGTTTAAGATGAGCGATTCCTTGTTCCCCTTAAGCAGATACAGTTGCCGCCTCAAGATGGTATATGCACTTATAAGAAACAATGTTACACATTTTGACAAAATTGCCCACCTGACACCAATGAGGAGGGCGATTCACCACCCACATGTTCTTGGCCAGGCCAGAATAGGCTATGCATAGACATAGTAAGAAAGTGATAGGCCTATTCACTTTATTTAAATTTTCCATAAACTGAGTTGATGTAATGAGTCAAGGACGCAACGTTCATAAATGATAAAAAACTGCAAATGAAGCATTGTGTAGTGGGCTAAAATATGTATCTTGGCAATACAGTATTGTATAAAATAACAAAAATAAAAACGTACATTGATCAGCATGATATCAATTTACACATTTTAATTTAAAACCAAAACCTCGATAAACCAAGGTACACTGAAAAAACCAGTCTTGTTGATAGCAAGTTGCTCTGGTTAACATTGAAGACAAGACATGGGTGGGCTTACTGGGTTTAAAAATAGGCGTGTACTTGATGTTGGGACGGTACTGCTCCCCCTGACAGTTGGATTAAGAAACGTGAAGTGCGACACACGCTTGTTAAACTTTCAAAAGGAGATTTCTGCCTGACTGAATTGTGACATGACTAATTATGACCTGGTAGCTCTGTAATATCGACCCAGGCTTCGAATTATACGAGCCATGGCCCTTCCAATCTCGACCCAGGCTTCAATTTACAGAACCCATGACCTCTGTAATCTCGACCCAGGCTTCGATTTATACGAGCCATGGCCCTTCCAATCTCGACCCAGGCTTCAATTTACAGAACCCATGACCTCTGTAATCTCGACCCAGGCTTCGAATTATACGAGCCATGGCCCTTCCAATGTCGACCCAGACTGCAATCTACAGAAACCATGACCTCTGAAATCTCGAACCAGGCTTCATTTAATACGAGCCATGACCTCTGTAATCTCGACCCAGGCTTCTGAATTTCAAGCCTGGCTTGCAAGTCATAAATGGATCACTTCCCCGCCTCCTGCTCAGAGGACAGTGCCACCTTGGTGCAATGCAACAACATAGTTAGTAGTTTGTGACGGTTACGTCACGAGTTGTTACTTTTCTCACTCACTTGTTAACACTGCGCAATGACGTCAGATAAATTACCTCGCTTGAACTGGTGTGCTCTATAAATACTCTTGTGTTGTTTGCAATTGGCTCTTTTTTACGTGATCGATTTCACTGGTTACTACTGCGCAATGTAACATTCAGTAAGCTTGGCCCGAAGGTGAAAGCCTTTGTGTCTGATAATAAATAAAATGGGAACTTTATAATTTAGTAATTTGTATAGACATAATTAAGCAACTAACAGCATAGTCACGCCGTTTGAGGAATGAGAACTCATACCACCGAAGCAGAAGTAAAACAAGTTATCATCTTCAATCGTCCTCGCTCGTATAGTAACAATTACCGCCAGCATACGCGGTCATTATGACAGATATGTTTGTTGTGTAATACTTCACACAAGTAATACAGCAACAAAGTTTAATTTGTCATAAGTTATACAAAACATGTCTATGATTGCGTAAGTCAAGGCTGTTTCTTGGTGACCCTTGGTGCGGCTTATCTTTATTTTTCACCAATCAATTTAAGGTTTATAAACAAGAGCGTTTGAAATACGAGCACTATGATACAAGTGATCGAAGAGTTCCAAGCGTCCCATGTTTCAGGCGACTTAAGTGGTCCAAAGCGATCGAAGGCTCCAAGCGAACAATTTTAGCAGTGGTAGAAAGCGAAGTAGCGAAATTGTATACAGTATTTTGCAGGCACCGGTCAACCTGTTTTATGACTGTATTTTTTGTATTGTTTATTTTTTTGCCATTAACTATGCGGAGAGAAAGTTAGAATGCTAACTGTTGTAATTATACCACAATAAAACACATGCTCACGAACAATTAACGAGCAGGAAAATGTGGCAGACCCCATGCAGGGCTTAAAACATGCAAGATAGCAATCTGTACCATTGTGCGATAAGATAGCAGGTTAGCATGGTCACAAAATAGTTCCTAAGTTTAACAAACTTACACCAAACATCACAAACAACAAAACAAGTAGGCTACAGCATTGGGAAATGTTAAGACATGTTCCCTAACACTAAAAACATGTATATTAACAACCGAAATAAGATATACGCAGTGACATAGTTTGATTACAGTGATAATCAATATCTTAAATGCACAACAAGTAGATGGTTGAAGAAAACTGAACAAAAGAAACTCCATCCCAGGGACTGGAATCCCGTTTCTGTGACCAACTTCGAGACGTCTTCGACTTCCCAACTGAGCTTTTTTTGTGATTGCCTATTGTAGCATAATCAGATTAAGGCCAGTATTGCAGAAAGCTTATCTTCGCACTGAGTAAAGTTTTTTCACAACTTTGGTATTCTGATTTCATACCATTCCAGTTTGTTGTGCACTTAAAATATTCCTTGTCACTGTAATCAAACTATGTTACCTCGTATATTTTATTTCTGTTGTTAATATCCATGTTTTAATGTTGAGGAACATGTCCTCGACATTTCCCAAAACTGTACTTGTTTCGTTGTTTGTAATATTGGGTGTAAGTTTGTTAAACTTAGGAAGTATTTTGTGGGTTTGGTGGCCTTGGTAACCTACCACGATTCTGTTACTGCCATCTTGCAAGTTTTAAGCCCTTGGGCTTTGACAATTTTTCCTGCTCATTCATTGTTCGTGAACATGTGTTTTATTGTGCTATAACCACAATGGTTAGCATTGTAACTTTCACTCTGTACAGTTAATGGCGAAAAACAAACAAGACAAAATACAATTCCAAACTGCTAAAGGGGCAGGACTAAGGCCAAGTTCTTGACAAAATAATAGGCCTAGTTTGTGTTGAATTCCGTATTTTTTGACGATTGATTGAGGGAGCTGTATTCTAAAAATCTTGCTTCTGCATGTTAAGCTTATAAGTGCTGAAGTAGGTTCATGTGAACATGAAGTGTTTGTTTGCTGCCTTGTTTTTTGTTTGTGTTAGTGCTGCAATAGGAATTCAATTTCAACCTATTGCTAATGTCATCTATGAGAAGTTAAGTGTGGATCAGTATCCTTCATATAATCCTCCCTCGTGGAATGAAAGAGCAAAAAGAGCAAGATACCTTTTGCATTATTCCAATTGGGGAGTTATTGGCACCATATCTACACATTACAACAGATCAGGATTGCCTTTTACCAATGTGATTGTTGTCAGTGATGGTCCACTAGATAATAGCACTGGTGTGCCATATTTTTATGTTTTTGATGGTGATATGTCTGTGGAAGATGCAGTGAAAAACAATGAAGTCTCACTCACACTATCAGAAAACACGGTTGGCTACAAGTATTGTAATGGTCTCAATTATGACCCTGAATTGCCTTTATGCGCTCGAGTTACCTTGGCTGGTAAGCTGATAAAGATCACGGATGCTGAAGAAAAGAAGACGGCTTTAAACGCTCTCTTTACTCGTCATCCTGATATGAGGAGTTATCCTTCATCACATGGCTTTTATCCTGCTCGTCTTGATATCGAGTTGGTTTGGATAATAGATTATTTTGGACCCTCTTACGTTGTTCCACTCAGTGATTATTGGGCTGCCAACCCATTGCTTTAATAAGAATTTTCTTTCAGTTTTTTTAGGCCATTGTGTGAGTGATTGATCCACTTTAATCGTTAAATTGTTTTGGCTTAAATTATTTAAATTTTGCAAATTGTAAATAAAGTTAAACTAGTATCCTAACACAAATCCCTTAGTTTAAGCTGAAAATGTTTGAAATTCTTTTATGTAAACACTGAAGTCACTGACGTAAGATTTTGGTGGTGAAAATTGTATTTTTAATGATATGATATGGAAAATTATGGTATACAGTATATACATGTTGTTTGATTATATTATATTGTATCAACTGTTGTCTTTTTCATCAGACTCTAAAGATTATTTTGTAAACTTGCCTTGATTTGACCTTAGTGGTGGAAATTCTGACGTGCTTATTCTGTAATCGGCGTTGTTCTATCAAAATTTTATTAATTTTAAACTATCCTTTTATTATTGCTAATAACTTTTTAAGATGTAATTATAGAACACTGTCTCATTAAACTTTGCAAATTTACTTACATGACATACTTATGATTATGGCCATGTGCCAATGAAATAAATTATATGCCTTGTTACTCATCTATTGTGTAATATATCATACATATGTTTTATGTGAATAATTCTTCTTTATAGTGTTACAAGTATTGATCTTTCTTCCTCTTGCAATAATTTGTGCTCATACCTTTATTTTCATGTACATTGTACATTAGATGATAAGGTTAAGCATTTAAAGTACAGTAAGTTTTATCCATAGTGCTACACTGCATTCAATGCTTTTCATGATGTGATTGAAGTTTGGAAAATGATAAGGGACGTTCATAAACTGTCGAAATGAGTGAAAATGATTTACATGAACACTGTACATTGTGCTTCAAGAAAATATGCACTGATAAGTTTAAAGAGGTTTGCAAGGTTGTTCCCTGCAAAAATAATTGTGGTTTCGTAATGCACAAGTGCAAAGAAGTTGATCATTTAGAAATCTGCCCCTCTTCTAGTCAACCATGTGTAAACTCACTTAATGGATGTCCGTTCACATTACCAAGGGGAAGTATAGGGAACCATTTGGAGATATGTCCAGCTAGTGTTGTTGTGTGCACTATGGAATGGAACAGAAAACCTGTTTCATTGCAAGAATCTATTGCAATGGAGAACTTTGATCCAAACCAGACCATTTTTAACAATTTTGAGGTAGCGTTGGCATTACGAGATCAGAGAGTGTTGCTGGAATCTGTAGTTCCTGAGAAGGAAATGCATGACATTTTTGACAAAGATTCTTTGACAAGAAAGTCCATTTTTGCAAATAACGACTCCAGTGATATTCTTGAAAAAACATCTTACGATGGATCAACAGATGTGGTAAAAGGTCTGCTTGTTAATGGTGAAACCGAATCCATTGTTGGAGACAATGATTTAAAGAACAATATTGGAAAAGATGTCGCAAATGCAAACAAAGTTAGTGTTGATAGTACTTCCTTGCAGCTTAATGAGGAACAAACCCCAAAGCGGAAACCTTTGCTACGCAGAAGGTTTCAGCTTTCTCCAAAGAAGGAATACAAAAACAAAAGTTGTGATACATCCGATTTAAACATTGACATGTCCAATCAAAGGTGGTTGAATCCCGGTGTCAAGATCCTTGCTAACGAGCCCATTACTTCAATATTTGAAATGATTGGTGCTTATGAGAAAAGGGAGCGAATATCAAGCTCACACCACAGTGAAGGTTTAAGGTGTTCTTACTCTGAGACAAGATTATGCTCATATAGGCATGTCGCTGCTCAAACCCGTCCATTTTTTGATGTCAACAAGCACATTGGTAAAATTGGAAGTGCCGTTCAGGAAGATTTTTCTCACAGATTAAACGACACAAGTCACATTGATAAGGAATCACATAATAAATTATTATATACAACTTTAGCATTGAACAGGGTTATGGAATGTTTACCTCGTTATGAAAGAAAGTCACGTTCAATTTATTCTTTCATGTGTAATCACATTCTTCGCCGTGATCAGTTTCAAGCACATTTTCAAAATGTCCACTGTGACATTTATAGCGCCTTGGATGGCTGGCTGGAACAGAAATGTCCATACACTGCCTACGGATGCACTTATTCACAACTTCGCCTGTGTCCAGGAAATTCTGAGAATCAGTTAATTTTTGACAATGTTCGTAGCTGTTTAGCCGTCACGCTTAACAGAAAATTTAACCCTGCTGACAGCATTATCTTAAACAATGAATCAAGTGATCTGGCACTACTTGACATGCCTTGGGAAATCCTGGAGCACATTTTAAGTTACTTAGATAGTTATAGCTTTGGTCAGGTTGCTCAAAGTTGCTCACTTTTGAGGGATGTTTGTTTAACTCATCTCAAGGATCGAGGTGTTGTTTCCCTTCGATGGGAGAAAATTTATCATCCAGACAGTTCGTCATCTTGGCAGGTTACTGGTCATCGATGGTCATTCACTAATTCTTTTTCTAAAATAAGCAAATGGGCTTTTAACAAGGTTCCTAACATAAACGGACATATGCAATCATGTAGGTTTGCGGAAAGCGTACGTAGATCATACACAGGTAGCGATGCTAAACGTGTTAAAGTCATACCTGTTTATGCTAAGTCAGATTGACTGAAGGAAATCTGTGCAATATATACATCTTAAATTTAGCTAAGTAAAAAGCAATGCACTTTATCATTATTTGTCACGTATTTATTATAAACTTCTTATTATCAAGCAAAGGTGTCTGATGACAATAAATTATTTTACAAATACAGTATATACTGTTGTTTTTGAAGTTTGGTGTGTGAATTTTTTGTTTGCAAAATAAAGTTGCACTTCATACAGCTTTGCCAAGCTTTGCTTTGCATTTACATGTTATCACTGACTCATTATATGATGCTGACTAAACCATTTTTACGACTGAATTGCTGGTCTGGCAGTTTTATTCTGATCGTAGACGCAGGAGTTACACAACTTGTTTGCGAGCTGTTTCTCACCTTTAGCACATTTTGCCTCAATAATTTAATTTAAAAATATTTACCGTGGCTTACTTTGTTCAATGTTATATACAATTGTTACATGCATGGGACAAGTTTCATAGTATTTAGTATGTTGTGTTTTTTATAAAGTAAATTTTCGTTGATATGCAAACATTGAGTAATTCTTATCATCTGTTGTCAATTCTAATCATTTGTTGCCTTGCAGGTAAATAAGTGACCATGTCTAATTTGCCCGTGCCTGCCCCTGGCAAATTTTATGATCTTAATTTACCGTATGACAATGCAGCTAACACCAAGAAAAAGTTGTCAATGCTTGCCGACCTTGGTTATGAGGTTGTTGCTTTGTCTACTTTTGTAGAATCAAATTCCACATCAACAAAAAGTAAATAACTGAACATGTTAAGCAGTAATTGATGCAAATATTCTGAGTGTGCTATGTATGAAATAGATAATGTACAGCTGATACTTTTTAGGCAAAAAGAAGAAATTTATAATTCCCGAGCCTCCACCAATACTAGAAATTGATGATAAAATTGAAGCCAGCTTAAAAGCTCATAACAAGACACTGATGCAGTACAAAAGGTTAACAATAGAGTTAAAGGAATTAGAAGATCTACATAAGGTAAGCTGGCAAGGCAACCAGTTGACAGATGCATATGCTAGGTACATGAATGCAAACAAATGCCACAGTAGTTGTATTGTTAGTCTTTACTCATTGCCATAGTCGTAAATCAACATACCATCGTGGTTTGTCCAGAAAAACATCGAAAAGTAAACAATCTGATTAACAACAGTACAATGGTATCTGTCAGAAGAATTGTTATTTGATTGTTATAATTACTCATTGGTATTTTTCTTATCTTTTAGGTTCGAGATGCCCTCGCTCACGGTAGGTTCGATATCATAGCGGTTTTACCGCGAACTGAGAAGCTTTTCCATAGCGCATGCACCGAATTACACGTAGACGTTGTGTGTATTGACGGGAGTGAAAAACTTGGCTTTGTGCCTCGCCATAATGTTGTTAAGGCTGCTATCAGCAGAGGAATTTTCTTTGAAGTAAGTTGCTTTACGTTAATATGTGCATATTAGGTACCTAGCAATAACATATTATACCTGGAATTATACTTGGATATGTTGCATACATGTGCGGCAAACGATTTTCACTTTTGTTTGCAAAGGCTGAGATTGACATGCAACAATAATGGCATTGAAATGTTTTTCCAGCTATGCTATTCGCCCATGATACGGGATAACACGATACGTCGATTAACCATTGCCAACGCACAAAGACTGGTGGAATTTTCCAAAGGAAAGAACGTTATTTTGTCCAGTAACGCCCTAGCCCAAATGGAGTTACGCGGACCGTGAGTATTCAAGCATGTAGTTTATTTATTCCAGATAATTTTATTGAACTGTTTTGGTTCAACGTTCCTGATATGTTCACTTAATGTTGGATTCATACACTGGATTCTTCCATGAATCCAGTAATTCAATATATCACACTTCTAATAACCTAGTTGTGTTATTCTGTTATTGCTAATTAGTTAATGAAATAAAGGAGAAGGTGTTGGGGAACTGCGGGTTATTTGAGAAATAAATCTTAGAGCCGAGAAATTAACAATCAATTTTTCTGCAGAGGTTTTGAGTTATCAGTTATGCTTAACTTACAAGCTGTGTATATATTACGGAACGTATAAGTTGGTCATATCGCATAATCAATGAGTTAAGCACAACTCGAAGCGTCTGCAAATAAAATGAATGCTCCTTGACTCTAATGTTTATTCGCCAAGGTGTATGCATCATTTCCATGTTTAACACCTTTAACCTAAAAGTCGTTAATCAATTTGCTTGTTACATAGGTACGACGTTGCAAACCTCAATACCTTGTTTGGCGTGAAAGAAAACCTTTTTATTCACACTGTTTCGAGAAACTGTCGAGCTGCAGTCGTGCACGGGTTCAGCAGGAAAACAGCAAAGTGTGCTGTTTTTGTTCAAAAAATTAACAAAGTTTCAACAGACGAGGTCAACGAGGACAAAGCAGCGGAAACATGCGCCACTAAGGACGATCATAAATTTGCTGATGGGTTTCCAAGTGGTAATGTCAGTAAGGTTAATACTGCAAGCGGCGATAAAAAACGAAGTTTATTTAATACCGACAAAAAGAAGACGAAAAAGAAGAAAAACGCTGTTTTTAGTGAAAGCAACTTGCCACCTGTTTCGAAAAGGCAGAAAACGTAAAGATAACACTTGAACTGCAATAAAATTGGTGCTGAATAATTAGTGAGCTGTTTGATTTGCATGGTGGTTCATGAGAAATACTAAAGGCCATCTTCTTTTCCTTGTCTTTTTTGCAGTAGATGGCAAAACAGTTTTGGTTATATTTTCAGGGTTTGTTCCCTTGAACAAGAATATTTTCATATAATATTCGTTCCGCTCATTCCATCGATTAGAGTAGACACTATACAGGAATGAACTCAAAAAAATTTGCGCTTTAATAAATAGGAGCCCGTGCTTTTCCCGAAGTTAACTTTTTCCGTTATCAGTACCTCGACTATTTTCTAACGTTTATTATGCCAAGTGGTATGGTATAAGCTTTATACTCGACGATGATTCCTCATCGCTCCAGCCCCTATTACTGAGCTAGCCTTCGTGCAAGTCTCAATTGTTACACGTTTTTTATTTTGTTTTTTCATACAATATTGCCCAAATTTAGAATTGTCTACCAGGTCCACTGAACGGGAGCAAGTGTCGTTAATGTCTCGGCCAAAGATATTACAACGGTATAGCGCCACTGGGTATCGAACACGGAGTTCGACCCAAATTTGTTTGCCAGCCATCGCTCGAACCAATCGCCTACCGAGTCGACAAGTTCCGACCGCAAGAGCATTGCATAAATCTGGGATTCTTAATTTTCGGTATAGTATCATATGAGATAACTTCAAATATGGAATATGCTTTCGGGGCAAGCATTTTGGATCCAATAAACATCAACAAATAATCTTATGTTCTTTATTGTAGCTTGACAGAGTTGGCAACCCTCCCAACTCGTATATTGCTGTTGCCTTGGTTTAAACTTTAGTCGGACAGCTTAGACTGGGCCTTAGACGAAAAAGAGTTGAGCGATGTTCCATCTAGACCTACCACTAGCCTATGTGAACAAAAGATTTCATAGCTTACTCTCGTACAAAAAATTATCTTTGGACGTTTTAGGAGATGATAGCGTTAAGTTATAATAAATTTGCCTGTGCGACGCTCGAAAAGTTGACTCCAGATGAGTCACGAGGGACGAAAGTTGCGCGTTCTTCCCGGTAGCACTTAATTGCTTCGAATGTAACAAATTGCCAACCTTGATAAAACCAGCTTTTATTGCGGTGCTGCAATATGACAACTCTGACTTTACTATAAGGTCGAGCACATAGCATGCAGTAAAATAATAATAATTAGTTCAAACACAACGTTGGCAGTGAAACGTCCAAGTGGCATTGAATTCCCCGCGTGGTGGCGACGTGACCCACCACAGGTGGAACATTACTCAATCAGAAATTCGACAAAGGTAGTACGGGTTTATTTTCGACCATACCATGGATTCTAAAACTTTGTTTCCACCTGCAATATGGCCGACCCGATCGACAGTAGACTAATACGACCTATACGGTAAGCTACTCGTTAGGTGGAGCTAAAGTACAATATTTGGTTTTCAACAACAAAGCAAAGGGACTTGACGTTAGTTTACTAAAACGCAAAGTAGTTCTTAACCTGAAATAAATTTATCTTAAAGATAAGATACTTATCTTAGCATTTACAATTTAGGTTACTTGACGTTTAAATAATGTTAGTAATTATAAAATGAGTTGGACTACAGGTGTTATGTTTTGCTACTATTTGTGCTCTTAAACAACATAACAATGAAATTAGAATCTATTTAGTTAATGGTTCGCATTCTTCTTTTGTATGTAGGCCTAATCTTGAAAAAATAGGCCTAGCTTATAAATATAAACTGTCATATTTTATTTTGTGAGAGGTAAATTTATTGTCGAAAACTTGCGCGGGGTCCGGGGGAAAATAAGATGAAAAGGGTTAAGAAGGAACAAACCTTTGCTATAACGCATTGTTGGTGATGGAAAAGTCATAATTAAATTTGAACCTATAAGCTTATCACAGCTACTGCCGTATTGCGTTATACTTAACCTCAAGTGTACATGAGGAAATCTTTCTTTTCCCGTTTCCAGAGGTAGGTACTAACAGCAGGTACTTTTGCTATACCTCAGATATTGGCCGTCTGAAAATTGATTTAGCACAACCCATGTAAAACGTTTCATCACATTAGCACATTAAAGCGTTGGTTTTGTTTTATTTGAGTGAGTGTGGCAGACCACAGATGTGCCCTGGTTATACTCAATTAAACTGGCATTAATGTTACTTTGTTCCCTCTCAGTGAAAGGCTCTTAATGAAAATAAGGAATACCATAAGCCCAGTATAAATATAACTCGATTATGTTTGCTGTCACATCTGCTAATTTTAAATCTGGATTTCAGCACAACTTTTTATATATAATTTAAAAGTATTTTCTTTATTTACTTTTGCATTTGCGAGCACCGATCCGTTACTGTAATAACTAGCGCTTGCACACGTATAGAAAGACCACAGACATTACAATAACCTGCGGTTATCTGTTTAAGAATAACTTTACGTGTTACAGTGATACCTATGGAAAGATCAACAAAACAATAACGTTTTCTTTGTAAGCTGAAAGAGATGAATAGTGATAGGTTTTTAATCCGTGACGCGTTTATGAGGGCTTTTTGAATTCCGGTCATTTCATCGTTCCATGGAAAGTTTTTTAAGCTGAATACACAAAGCAATAAAACCTTAAGAAAAACTAAGAATTTCATCACAAACAATAGAGGTTCTAGCGCCGCCCTTTCGTGCATGTCAAGTGTATAGGCCTATTTCTCCTGACCTGTCTGAAGCGGAGTAGGCACGATTAGTTCCTACACGGAAGTTCGCCTCCACAATCGCTTTGGAAATAATTTAAATAATTCGAATTATTGGAAGTTCTTTCAAACCAAGTTATTGTTTACGTTTCTTACATTCACGCGCTTATTCCCGTATTAAAGTTCAATCTGCAGCAAAATCTACTTCCTGCTTGAAGTTTGTCTTTGCGCAACATCACAGGATGAATTCTCATGCACGTGTTGTAGCTGTTCCTAAGGTCGGTGTTTGCGCACGATACCAGTAGCAAGATGTCTATAATGCATCCTGTTGTTGTAATTAATTTAATGCCAAATTTGTCGGCGTCTTTATGCGGTGGTTTCCCGTTTTCTGCCGCCCCGTTAATTCAATTATTATTATCTTAGCATTTAAAAAAGTGAATAAGTTGGATAAATAGCTAAATGTATATTCAGCGTTTTCATAATGTTGAGCACAAGTTTGTTACAGATTGTTGTTCTAAACTACGGAAAACAAACAAGTATTGGATTAATGTTGTACTATACTTATATAAAATTACTTCAGGCTTTATGTAGGCCACTTTCTTTCATACTAGCACATATTGGCTGAAGTTGTTGCTGAATTCATTCAATTCTGTCATTACTGTACTCAAACAGTTTGGTAAGCAATTATTTCTATAACATTTCGTCTAATTCTTAAACTAATTTTATTCGTTATGTTACGATGTTTGCCCTTTGCCACGGTGGTTGCTTTGCTTGAAGCTTTCAATGCATGAATTTAAACATGATCATGCTCACCGATTAGCCTAGAATCATCAATCTAAACGCTTTATTTATTGTTTGCAGAAACTGAAGGCAAAATTATACCTTAAGAAATTTTACAATTGAAACTATTAGCGAAAATTCCTCGTAAACCTTCTGACGAAAAGACGGTGTTATTATATAAATCTTGACACGATACAACTTTTTTGTCAATAATTAATTTAATGTAATGTACCGTATCGGGCGATATTATCACTATCACCGTGATTTGCCACAAACTTCTTTCATGGAGCTTTCTCGATCTTGACAATGACGGGCTTGTTTTAGATTTTTCTTTTTTTATTCTTACTCGGTAGATGCAGCTCAATAAGAAAAAAAAACATGAGCAAAATAAGGAAAAAGAACGATAGAATAGTGATGAAACATAATATCGCACAAGAAAAAACCATTCAAAAGAAAACGGAAAAAAAAGCGCGCGTATTGCCAAAAAATAAAGTTGAGCTGAGAATACTGAACATATAACTAACACGTAGGTAAGCGGGAAAACGGAAAGAGCTATTCATTAAAGAAACTGTCGCAATTGAACCCGCAAATAAATCCTGGCGACACTGGCATTAAGCTCGGCCTTCTACTGTACTTCGAGCCTGTACAAAGAGAAACTTGACCCGTACTTTGAAAGATGAACTAGAAACGCACTTGCCCATAAACTTGAGCCGAAACCAAAGATACATCTGATACGAGTCGTATAAAGTACGATTGATGATCTTATAGCACGTTTGAATGACAGAGCACGTTTTTCTCTCGATCATTTTTGCTGAGGTATAGCGGTCACGGTGATTTAACATAAATATCGAAAGCGAAACAGAAAACGAAACATAAACGAAAAAGACAACGGAAAAACAAATGATTGTCTACAGAACTATGTTTGGCAGCCTGCACCCAGCGATGGACCCCCGCTGAGACAACGGGGACAGACATTTTGTTTTTCTACCCCTCCCGATGAATCCGTCGCGAATTTCATCCAATAAAAAAAAGATGAACGTTCACAGTGATGACAACCGATCACGTGCGAGATGATCGCTGTTGTTGTTGATGTTGTTCTAGCAACAAACGTGAAGCAGATTGCAGATCCCAGTCTGCCGCCTGCAGGATTTGTTGGCAGTTTTCGCGGCTTGCAATACCGACGCGGAACAGTTGTTCCACCTGCAAAATATAAAACATATCGTTTAAAAATAGGAAACCTCAGCATTTTCGCAATACAGCTTACTGATGTAGTAACGAAATTTCCGTATCCGTATTTTAAGTTTTGCTTAGGTTGCATGTCACTTTGCCTGATTAGAAAACTCCTCTAACTACTGTAGTAAGATATGTTGCCGCACCTTTAAATAATTGATTGATCTGGGCACGTCCCACGAATTGAGCTTAAGAGCGGACTGGCATTCTTCGTCCGTGACACCAAACACTTCGGACTGGAGGGCGACCACTTTCTGCCCCGGTCCCATCTCTCCATACCGGGGCATGGTTCGCAACCGCTCGTTGTGCGGGGAATGATAGGACCCATTTACCGAAGAGGGTGACCTCCTGCTGGGGGGATATGTTGACCCAGGATTGGCAGACATGAAGGGTGTGGCCGATTGTTCGGTTTTGCTGGTTGCTGAGAAAGAGAAAAAGGGGAATTTAGCAAAGTGCGGGCTTGTGTTAAACTCAGCAGTTTTGGCGTGAAATGCTAGCATGATATGGCAGACAGTGTGTCATTTCATTGACGCAAGTGAGCATTTTAAACAATAATCAGACGAGCTATTGCAAAACACAAAACTCAAATAATCACCTGATACTGATCGAAAAAGCGAACTTGACGGAGGCGGAGGACGAGGTGGTGCAGGGCCCGCATTTCGTAGCATAGGGGCAATTTTCGCTGATGGTGTGGGTCGTGGAATCCCGTTTAATTCCGGTTTGGGTTGAGGGGGCCTCATATCCTTAGGAACTGACTACGAACAAAACATTAAACGTTAAGATAAAACGATAAATTGCTCGTTCTTGTAAATTATCTTCCGCAAAGCCGGCGCATTTAATAGCAATTAAACCTTCCAAATTTTGAATTGGATGATTACGCAAGCCGAGTCGATAAAAACCGAGGCTCACCTTTTCATCAAGGAGGTAATAATGCGTGAAGCTCTCCTGCTTTCCGTCTTTCATGATGGGAAGGATTACCGGAGTCGGGCCCGTCATATTTGGGGGAATTGCGGAAAAGACGGCGGTGGTTGACGGCTGCAATTGCTTCGATTTTGAGCTGGGTAGGTGACCGGAAGACGAGAAACAGGTACTAGCGGAAGTCGTACCTGTCGGTGTCATCGGTGCGGTCGAGGTAGGCGATGGTGTCGATGAGTGTCGTTGGGTTGGCGAGTTTCGTTGGGGGCGTACCGGTTCGCGTGGGGGCACCAATGGGGGTATCTGACTCCAGTCCACTGGTTTATTAGTAACGGAAGTGGACAAAGTCCGTCGGTATTGCGGCGTAATTGTTGCTGTTGGCGTTTGACGTTGTGGAATAATAATTTCAGCTCGACTTCGCCGATCAGAGTCGTCATTTCTTGACCAGGCAACGCGAGCGGCTTTGTTTTCATCACAAAGTGCTCGCACCGTTTCAAAAGTGGCGGTTGCCAAGTCCACGGATGTCGTTACCAAGCTCGAAGAGGAAGAAGACAAGGATGAAATACTGTCCGTGGATACACCGGCGCTTGATATTCCGTTGCATCCGAGTCCGATGAAACCGTATTTTTTCATCATTTCGTTTTTCAATTCTTCAAAATCGTCGTCGGTGGTGGCTCGCTCGGTACCGTAAGTGTTTGCAGAGCCTTTCATTGCCTGATGTTGCAGTGAAGTCAACTTAAAGGCTTTCAAGAGTTTCGCGGTTCCATCAACCGAATCGCCTACACTCCCCGGGAAACGTTTATTCCAATTGTTGGCTACTGAAATGAAAAGTATTAAGCTTATTAAGTTTGTAACTACTGATTTTATACCACAGCAGTCGTAAGGGTGGTAGTTAAACTAATTTACTGAAGAAATTAAAAAAATTATAACCTACCTGTGTCGGATGGCCAACCCGATGAAGATCGTGAAAACACGTCGTCTTGGGAGGAACGAAATTCGTCAGACGCTACCTCGTCGTATCGTGGAATGGGATTAAATCGAGAATTCTATAGATAAAATAATTTTTAAAATAAACTCTAAACATAACAGTGATGAAACAGTAGCCGAGCCCTTCGCTTCTGGTACTGGTAGCTTGCAATGTATGGGCTATCCCTCACCTTTGAATTGAAGGAACCCAATCTGTTGTCATACGCCGACTTCCCCTGCTCCGTTTTCCCGCCGGCACTCTTGTCGATGTCCGGCATCGAGCTGAAAGGGTTGGCGACGTCAAGTGGTTTAATTGGTGAAGGAAGTTGCACTGTTCGACGGAAATATAAATCACCATTAGTTATAAAAAATTATCCAAGTAACACCCACGTTGTTTCGATGGAGGGTTTAAGGAAGCGATAGAGCTATCAATCACAATTAATGATTAATATTGAGCTGCGCACAGGTTCATATATAGGCATAAGCGGAGCCACCGGCCGAGGTAAAGGTTGGGTTGTATTGTTACAAGCGATTTTACCTCGTTATTGATCAATGTGTAAACAATAAGGCAGAAAAGGAGAAGAATCTCCAGAATGGAATGCTTTTCCAAACACAAGCATTTACCTGGCGAGGTTCGTCTGTCCAAGATGGCCGACGGCGACGATGGGGCGGATTCCACCGACTTCGGGGGCAAAACTGGTTGAGTTACCCTCTTTGCTGGGGGCGGAGGGGGCGTTAATGGCGGGGGTGGTGTCGAACAGGGGCTCTTTGGAGGGGTCTTAGGAGGTGTCTTGGGTGATTTGGACAAAGGTTGCCATTTCGGTCTAAAAAATAGGACAAGATTAGCAATTTTGTAATGAGCTTGGAATACAATCTTCGCACGTTGCCAAGAAAACTAAAACATACACACGATAGCTTATAAAATACACTTTTCAGTTCCCTTACCTAAATGAATTTCTTTTGCTGGCTTTGTGAAGTTTCTTAGGCTGATACGACTTGGTCTCATTCGCTTCGTAAGCACCGTCTAAATAACAACAAACGACATATTTTCAAGTCGTAAAAACTTACTTCCCAAAGTTAAATCATCGGTAGTTAACCGTAATGTTAACAACCCGATGAAAATAAGCACATAGTAAAGCGGCCGATTCATGAAGTGCTGGCTAGTCATTGACCACTCACCGGAATCGGGCCTTCGCGTCACGCAGGTATACATAGCTTTTAGCTTCATGTTATGAATGTGAATAATCGCACGCTGGTACAAGACTTTCTCTTCGTAGACCACAAAGGTTCGATCGGTGTTCAGTATAAATTAATCCTATAGTTTCATTTGAGTTTTAATTTTTCAGTTCTTATATACTGTCGTTCTATTGAGAGAAAAAGGTCTTAGTACTGGGTTTTCGGACAAAGTCTCTTTCGAAAACAGAAGGCTATCTGTCTCACTTACATGTTTATAGACTGAATGGCTATAATCACCGCCACCCACGCTCGAACAAGCCTACACTCGTTGAAGTACACCTGCCAGCTATTGAGAAAATTTGCTAAGTATAGAATCCTAAATATTTATTTACGGCTTGACTGCTCCAGTCTAACGTAATTTATCCAATTCAATTGTCGCAGGCAGTCGTGTTTTCGATCCAAAAAAAGCCAAATTTCATCACAATTCTCCGTAATCAGATTAGGCAGGTACTGCCAGATCAATAGCAACATGTCTCAAGCCTTCGTGCCAGGTCAGAGCTCTGCACGCTACTGAGCGTTAACGCGACTGGAACAGAAGCTGCGAGCACTGCCCAACGTGCGGGGCGAAAAAAGAAAATGCTCGATAGTGCGCGCACACCCACGCGCGCCCATGTGTGATCGTATACGTCGCACACACGCGTCTAACGGAAGCGGAAGAAACGAAGCAAACAGTGAATATTGGTCTCAGTTATAAATATCGACCGGTAGCAATTCGTACGTTAAAGTGGTAACAACGTTGTTGAGTTCCTCAGAATTTGAACACCAAAACGCGTTATTTTTATTCAACCCCAACTTCGAGACGTGTCCCACGTCTCGTATCCCGTCTAAAAAGAAAAACTTAGAAGGGTCCTAATATGTAGATATCGAATCTTGTGACCAGTGGCGTTGACTTCCGCCCAAACTAGACAAGAGCGCACAACGAGTATGATGCAACAATTGAATTTGTTTGATCACAAGCATCGGTTGTGTTGGATAGGTTAGGTGCGGAGAAATTGATCGCATTTTCGTTTTCAAGATCCCAAAAAAAGACAAATTTTCCTAGCAGGCACTCGACGCGACCCAGCACAATGATAAATATGACAACTAATACGTCTCTCAAAGGACCACTTAAAGACAGGTAAGAATTTTAAACATTCTCGGTCATCGATTTTAAGGTTATTTACGATTAATCAATCACCAAAACCTCTAGCCCCAATAACACTACTTTTACTTTTTAAGGTAAAGTTTTATAACGAGCCATAAACCTTGCGCTGATTCGACGGTAAAACAGGACAACATTGTTAGGAAGTACAAATCAGGGAGAAAATATCTTTGGGTCAAATTCCTTCATCACGTAATTGCAGATAAATGTCTAGGGCACGCTTATTCGTGTTATAAAGGATATAAAAAATTCGATGATGTGACGTTTTCCGCCGGTGAATCAGGTGATACATAAGACAGATATGGCGAAAAAATTGGCGTTAATTTTTTTGGGTTTATGTCACACCGTTTGAGATTTCATACCTGCGACTTATGATCGCTTGGATTCTATTGTTACCGAAATCAAGAGTAACAGTTGATGACGTCATAATGGCATGAGGCGTATGCACGCATCACCCAGTCATCGTTTTTTTCCATTCTTAAACTACGTCAACGCATGTTCTACACCGGTAGTAACGTTAACAAAACGGACATGACGCAATTAACTGAAGGGGCAACATCACGCAGTGATACCTTCGCCTTCTCACCTTTGAAAATTCAACTTTGCAGAAGTGATGTATAACTATCTTTTTTGGTGATTTTTTAAAATTCCGGAAGCGATTTCAAATGGAATCCAATAATATTAATTAAAAATATCCGACGAACGGTCCCGTGGGATTTCCAGGGTGCAAAATATCTGAAAGCAGCAACCGCATTAAACATTCAAAGACATCAATTACAGTCTGAAGCGGACAGCTGAAGAAAAAGGTACTGTACCGACGCATTTTGTTGATAGAAAATGTTAAATGGGGCAATGCCCGCGCGTGCATTATCTCCGCTTCCAAAATGCCCTATGAACGTCATAAGGAGCAAATATGATGCAGTTTTTGGTTGTTTGTTTACGATGTCACACCATGCACCCTGCAGCTGTCTAACGACGCATTTTATGCTGATAAAAATATTACCAACAAACGCAGTTAAACTACAGCCACCCAGAAGGCTTAAAGTTTTAGACGATCCAAGCTAAACAGGTAAATAAACAGCTCTTTATCCGGAAAAGAAAAAAACAAAAAACATTCCAGGTTTTTCGAAATCGTCTTCGGCTAAGTTCACTCGAATCGACAAAAAACACGGCACACTCACGCATGAAACGTCAATTTCACACGACCTTCACACACTGGCGGCTAAGTCCCAATTAATCATATAGAAAGATAACTCACTCACACCACAACACCTTCGCTTCGCACATACCGTGTTAGCTCGGAGTTGTTTACACACGAACTTTTACACTTACATCATCCTGCAAATTGTTTGTCATGCATGTACGTGACGTCGTCATTACAGCACAAGGTCCGCTTTGCTGTTATGAATTGTGCTAAACTAAACATTCCAAGAAACTGTACTTAAAATTATGTAACAGTGTCAAAATTATAAACGGGTTTACTTGTCCTGAGACGACAAAAAGTTCCTGAAATTTTAATCAACTTCAAATCTTCGACCTCATTGTAATGGATCCCGCATGTTTTCACAAAATGTTGTTTGTTAGACGCGGAAAATTGATTTCACGCTTTTTACGTCATCAAACACCTTTAACTACGCGAAACAGCAAAGTTTTTCATCTTTTTTCACTTAATTACGCACATTTTTTGCAAGAAAACCTAAGGCGACGAGATAGCAAATTAGATAGAGTCAAAACGAGTGATGCGACTGCCAGATATTGCGTGCCTCCTGTCAACGTCACAATTAACGTCGTCAAATTTTGTTGAAAACCTGTAGAAAGGAGGAACTCTGACATTATCGTTCTTTCTTATCTTTGATTATGACGACACAAAAACTCCTATTGTTATGCCCGCAACTTTACGTTACAACAAAAATCACGTGACGACCAATTGATTTTGCATGAGTCCGTTGAAACTACCAAAGCACTGGGTATTACAAAGATACTTTATTCCAAGCGGAAGGCACAATGCAACTTGCCAAAAGATAATTAAGCGCGCAACCTCATATTGCACACGCCGCTGCACAACTGTAGGGAGAAATTGGTAACCAGCGCTAAAACCATTTCAGACCTGGGGTAGATTCTCCTTCGACTGAGCAAACACAAAAATCAAATGTCTGACAGCTCTTATACTATGGCTGCGGCCAAACAACAAACACATAATTCCTAATATGGTTAAAGCAACTATTTGTTCTCTGACGTGGGTCATGGCTTTTCAAAAGAGTAAGTTTGTAGGTTAGAAAAAAGTAGCAATTGTATTTCTAGAAATGCAAGCTGCCTGAAATCATCTGATAAAATCAAATGAGCTAAAATACAACCGAACGTTTCTCCCACGTTGCTAAGCCTACGACTAAATAACATAAAGACCAAAAACAAAATATCAACAGCAACTACAAAGAGCCCTGAGTGAATACCTGTTTATCCTTCAGATTAATAAAAAAGCCGATATACCGATATCGTGAGCCGTGAAAGTTAATAATCGCAACAGAATGGTTAACAAAAAGCCAAGTCGGAAGACGGGAGTTGGCTTTTACCACGCGACGAAATCTTCACGAAAAAACGTGTCCGAATCAAAGAAACATTGCTTAATAAACTCGAGTTCACATTTTTGCGGGCGTCAAGACAGGTGGCAAGAGGGCTGTGGGGAAACAAGGGAGTTTATTTTAACGGCTTAACTTAACATGGTATTACCATAAACAGACGTCATGGAGCGGGTTTGACGTCACTTTCACATTAAAACCGGCGGAAGAAAATTGAATTTCCTGAACTTGAGCGCTGATAAACAAAATACTTTGACGAGTAAAAAATCCCTTACATAGTCATAAGGAAAGTCTGTTCTTTTGAACGAAGGTGGTCCCGAAGAATAGCTGCAACAATGGTCAGAACCCTACAAACATAGCTTCCAGCAAACAGTTTGAACTGGTTAATAATTGAAAACAGCTCCACTCACGAAACAAAACCCCTAGTGTTCACGCGCTTCGCCACACAAATGATATGAAAAACTGTAGCAGTTGCATAGGCTTATAAGTCAGTGTTCACGAGAGGCTTTCTTCAGCCTTTTTTCTTCGCGGGCGCCGACCACAGCCCCCGATGAAGAGGAAAAAAGGAACAATAAACCCAAACAAAATATTTGCTTGAAGGAGGGAGGCGACGTTATTATCGATGTTTCCGTTTGTGTAACTTGGGTTTTTGATGAGTTGGAAGTAATATTTAAAAGGTACGGAACATTTTTCCTCGCCATAAATTGTGGGTCTGATTGCTGTTATTATTGCAATTTCTGGAAACTAATAGTTCAATTTTATAAGGTTCTACAAAGATATGTTGTAATTAGGTTAAGATGAAAAGAAAAATTTACAGCAAATTGTCGTAATTCGACGTTTTACGATATTAACAAACGGTAAGAATTTTAATTGTTTGAACGCTACAACTTTGTATCTTCCCTCTAGTTTAATACACAGTTCAAATAGGTTCCAAATAGCCCAATTCCAGTAAAACTAACCGCCTTTGTATGTTCACAGCAAACAATTTAAAATCAATAAAAACCAACACAAGGAGGCCATTGCAGTGTAACCTGTGGTTGTTCAAACAAAATTGCGTGTGAACCCAGTCTGCTAGTTGAAAGCATTTAAACTGCTGTCAATGTTCACTGTTTTAACTGCTGATATACGTTCCTTAACGAGTAGACAGGGGCTAAAGGTTTCACTGCACAAGGGGCGGCGTATTGAAAGAGTAAGTCTGAGTCACTGTCACCCGCAGCAGGTTCAGTGGCCTACGGTACGTGTGAGTCATAAAAATATAAGAGAGACGCACTCAAAGAGACAATGGCGGTAAAGCTTGATAGTTACATAAAATGTCGTGAAAGCTTTCTAATAAACACTTGAAGGGCGCTTTTTCCTCGCAGGTACACCGTAACAATCGCAAAAATAGCTCTTGACAACTGTGAGGCTTCGCTTCTAACCGCCACAAAACACTTAGCAACTGGTAATCGAAAACCGAGCGACCGTGGGACCGCGTGAATTTTGGAATTTATATTGGAAAAAGTGTCTGTTAACTAACTTCTCTGAAGTTTCGTTACTACGAGCGCGATTATGTTAAATACTCCAGGAAAAGGATACTAAAAATACAAAACCAGTGCAAGTGGCCAACGTGGTTAATTTGGATAGAAGACGGCCAAGGCTACCTTTGGTTGTAACTTGTAACTGTCTTCAAAAGATGTAATATGTAGTGTCCATTTATGTATCAGGTAACTTTCATACACCTACTCCAATATGTATATTTATTTAAGATTTCCTACCAATTGGCAGGCCGACATCCTACACCAGATTTGACAGTTTTAAAATCTAGGTTAAACTGAGCAAGCGTTAAAAGTAAACTTTGAAGAAAACTTTAAAAGTTTACACCGGTCCAGGTAATCTTACTCGACTAACAATTTTCAGCATTCTGGTACTTGGTACAACAATCATTACTTGGTACATACCTAGTCGAAACACTTTTCACCCAACTCGGACCAGATCGTGTCGACTTGGCGCGGCACTAAAGAAGGTCGTTGGCGTTCATGTAATTTTTTCCGGAAACAGCTTCGATGTTAAAAGGAAGGCTTGTTATTTTTTGGCGAGATAACCTTTCATTCTGCTGCATAGAACCCTTGCACCGACATGAAACAAAGTTATGTTTATAACGACCGGTAACTGCATGAATATGGTCGACGACAAAGAAATGACAAATCTCAACAAAGTATAGATAGACAAGGATACCATTGCAGTACTGTATATAGTACTAACCAAGCTCTTTATATTACCATCACTACTTCACGGGAAAAATCATACGTTCAAAGATATTTTTCACAGTTTCTGTTAACTTAACTTGAATAGTACAACGCAGTAACCTAAATATATGTCAACTTTTTCTAATACAAAGCTAACTTACATTAAACTCTTAACAGCTAAACTCAACTTATTACATCCCCACCTTCCTCCTAATCTTACCTCACCCCGTTTGTTCAACAACGGGCTGTGTGATGTACTTATGGTGAAATAGTCACTTTCTATAAAAACAACTAACATCTCCCACAACTGGCTAATCAATTGATAAGTTTCGGTAACAATGGCAAAACATTTTCGAATAATAAATGCTGGAAGACCCACTCAAATAACGCGTTTTAGTGAAACTTCCAGAGGATATTCCGATTAAGGTTACCAGGAAGGATGCGTGATTTCCGGACAAGAGTGAGCTTAAAGGAGGAAAGGTACTAATTATGTGATGAATTCCTACACTGTTAAAATGGATATATATGGTAACATATACAGTAAATTCCTAGCTGGCTGCAGCAACATGCACATATGTTACACGTTTGTTCCCGAAAGTTTCATAACTAGACTTTAGGTAATTTTCGTAAGTTCTCTTATGTCGTGTAAACGTAGCTTAAGACCTAAAAGCACCATGTAAGGACAAAATTTCATAAAATTTCAATTCGTAAAACTGACCGTATAATAAAACGTTTACAACCGAAACGCGTCAGTCCAGCAAATAAAACGGATTAGAATTTTAACAGACTGAAATAAAAATTTTCCATAAGCTACAGACACACTAAGATATACGAGGAAAATAACATTAATTGTTCGCTTACGCAAAACCATCCATCTTCTAAAAGTAATGACATTTTAACGCGTCAACTTAATCATTTTATCACTAATTCACGCAGGAAAACGAGACAAATATTTGTAAGGCACGACGTTCTATGCGTAATGACGTAACCAACTGACGTACAAAAAACAATGTAAAGAAACAAACAAGACAACAGGAGAAAAGTGTTAACAAGAAGTCCGAAACGCATTGGAGTTTCGGCCAACATTGTTTCAACGTAGTGGGTTTTGTCATGTGAATGGTGACGTAATATTGTAAGAATGTAAGGGGAATGAATTACAATCGTGAAGTCCCGATTAGAACGTTAATAAGTTAGTACTGTATAACCTTGTAAGTGGGCACAGTCATCGAATCGTGTAAGGTCAGTAAACAAGTATAATATAAAAGTTAAATCGTACATTCGGTGTCCTATCTGATTCATATCAACATTTTCCCCACAGTAACAAAATCGAACCCGAATGACATTGTTTCAACATCAAAAGTAACGTTCTGGTGCAACGCAGTCAGTCCTGTATAATTCATATCTCACCAGTCCTACCACGATAACAGGAGGGTAACATACGCGTAACGAGATGTTTTCATTCATAAAATGCAGGATGACAGCCATCCGGCTCTGCCAGCGGAAGCATTTACAATCCAACACAATCGCTCACAACAAAGGGATTATATTGCAACAGCAGCGTCGAAATACGCAATATGGCTCACACGGTTTGTTTTATGAATGGAAGTTTATGTTATGGACAAAAATCACGTATTCAAAAAAACATTCATCGTTCTGGCAAGATTTCTCTTGGTAACGCGTTAATATTTAATCACGTTTGAAAAAAAACAATTTTTCCATTTCAGACGTTTTGTACCGATTGTCTGCTACTTCGAAAACGTGCACAAAATCGTGTCAATTGGTTAGTTTTGATGCATCAAACGTGTAAATTTTATGCCACCTTGAAAACAACAAAAAGCGGTAGATATTTTGTATTCAAAAAATACAATTCCAACCTAGATGCAATGAAACCTCAACAACTGTAAGGTATGTTTATCTTCAGCGAACAACACGGGTAATGAACAGGTATATACGAAATAACGTTTTATATGACGTACAGGCTACGGCATAATACATACATGGATTTAAAGTTTTAAATCGGTAAAAAAAACTTCAAAAAAGAATGTTTAAGCTGTTTGCCTGTTTACGGCAACTCTGTCACAGTAAAATAACATATCACCAAAAAAACGAAAAAGGCTTCAAAATTTTTCGCGTTCTGAAATCTATTTTGTTTATTTCTCTCAAAACTTTATAGCAAGCAAACAGGAAGCAACGTTGAAGAAAAACGACGTATAATCCAACACATATACACAATTCCCCGGTATGACACATAATGTAGCGAAGTGCGCGGCCGATATACTAACCATTAATGATGTACTGGGTCACAGACTGGTTACCAAGAAATTCGACTTCATCAGCTCCGTCATGCTTTCCGATATCGCTTGCCAGAAGAATGAAAAATAAGGTTAAAACGAGATAGGCCAAATAACACGACTTTCGGAAATACCGGTTCCCGTAAATTAATATTTTTATGACAAGGATGTGGATGCTTCAAAAGAATCGGATATTCTCCATCCTCGACAACCCTTGCAGGCGATGATAACTTGACAATTCGTGCCGGATGGTCAGCTCAAGTCCGCATTCCGTGTAACCAGCACAGACGCTTAACGTGATTTACTTAATAACAATATGCTGGCTTATTGCCTCCTGTTCTTCAAAGGTCCTTTTCACATGAACTTAACAACAGCGCGACCCGTGAACGGTCTGATTTACAACGCAGGAAAATAGTAGGTGCATGTGACCATGAGACGTTCTGCTTACACCGAGGTGACGTCACGATTGCGGCTTAAGCCACATGATCTTTGCGGTCACTTTAACTGAAGTCGTTGTTGACTTGCAAAATATTTTGAAAAATAAACCGCGATGGCGGAAGCGAAGGAGAGCAAGTACACAAACGACTGTGATAATCCACGCCAGCACGTACAAACGACGTGGGAAAAACAGAGCAAACCAACAGCCAGTGCACAGAGCGAACACGCCCTTGCTTACCTTAGTTCTCACACGTGTGGCCTAGGTACACATTACTTCTGAGACGGCGCTAGGGCCGTTAAAAACATGGGCAAACGATGACCGATATGTAACAACTCGGATAGGAAAGTACCTTTAACAATAAAGATGTCAATGGGTAAAGATAGCAGCTGTTCGTAACAATGGGGAGTAGGCAGACGTAGCAATTACATAATTACACGATGTAGCGGGTAGATATGGTGATCCGTACGACTTAAAAATACTTCAAGCTGAAAAAGTATCCTTTTCTCAATAACGACGCAGCAGATTGCAGCCAAGAAATGCTAACCACGCGTTACTGGAAAAGATTTAAAGGACAAGTAAAGGCCAATACAGGCTTTGTCAAAAATTATTTATTAAGGCTCTTTATACAATGAGAAGATGCGTAGTGTGTGGAATGCCGATATGACAAAGCAAGGTTTGCGGTTGTCACCTACAGGAGTTTAATCTTTCTACTTACCTGTAATTTCGGCGGGCGTACCATTATTATGTTAAAGTCAACGTGCTGTCGATTTACCCCTTATGTCAACCGTGTCATTCACAAAATGCCGCAGATAAGCAATATCACGGACCAGTGCAAAAATATTGAAAACTGTCAATCAAGGTTAGGTTGCAGAGCGGGCTGCATGTCATATGACAACCACAGATCGCTAAAACAATACATACATTTTTCACACCAAGCGGGCCGTGACAACCCAGCTTTACACGGATAGGCTACTTGAACATTCCGTTACGTCATAAAATCTGACCTAATTTGTTGCAAAAATCAAAGCAACGGAATATGTTGCGCAACGACAAGGGCGGAACAAAAGCATGGAATACTCAAAAGTTTCTGACGTAATGGGTCATACAGATGCTTAATTATGCAATTAACAAACGCATGTAGTTTCAGTTTAAGACAGACCTGCTTAATTGATGGACTTTTTGACGTAATACCTTAGCTTTTATTGTTATTAGCAGACAGGCATCTTAAAACTGACAAGCAAATAAGAGACGATTTTTATCTGTTATTCTGCAATTAATTCCTGCATGGGCAACACGGCTGACGTAAATGTGAAAAAAGCGTGACCGGGCTGTGACGTTGTTTTCGCGCCTTCCGCGGGTTCGTTCACAATACTGATCGCGTGCTAACTTTGTTTGGGTTTTGTGGCCTGACCACTATGAATCCAAGCAAAACATTGCTATTGTTGTTTCTTACGTAACAAAACCAGCAATTTATTTTTGCTATTTTCAGGAAGTATAAATGACATCTTAACTTTTTGGCTGCTGTTTGGCAGATTTATTCAAATTAACAAAAAGCGTCCAGGCGTAAAGTAAATGCCAGTTTTTGGGAGGGTTAACAGAACTCGTATATGACCAGGTTGGCACTTTACAATATCAAAGGAGGCGTTACAAATTCGCTGAAAATCATCCATTGATGTGGCGGTAAACAAGACGCCAGGCAGCCATCGAGCTGGGCGACTCTACGCCACTTGTCACATCAAGAAGTTATATAAAACATGACTTTTCTAGGAAAAGGACGCAAGGCCCTCAGCAATTCAAAGATGATCGCATAATCTTTAAGCGATAACGATTTCAAGTCTTTCCTTGTCACGCAAGATTCTGGCGATTTGCACAATCTTTCGTAAAACCCGATACCGACAATAAACAAACAAATAAATTAATGATGCCAGATTAGCCATATACGGACATGCCGGCACCTGGAACATGCCGGTAAGCGACACGACCAGGTCACGGTAGCTCCATAAAAAATTTTCAACGTGATTTGCAACAACAAGTTAAGCCGTGATTAATGACAAGAAAACAAGTGAAGACCGTTGTTTCCGACAATGCACTGCAAAGCTCTGCACCGAAGATATAGTACATATACGGCAAAAAGAGCAACAGGGCACCGGCGTTAAAACAACTACGGATTGCAATGCCAGGATAAATGTATCAAAGTTTCGGGAACAGACCTATACTTGCAAAAATGAAAAGAGAAACTTGCAACTTGAGCAATTGGAACTACTACTAGTTTGTTTCTTTTAATAAAGAACTGCACACACCACGAACACGTTGTGTGTGCAGTTCGACAATAATTACGACAATACAAATGGGGTTTATTACTTTAGGCGCTTGGACGATTTTTAGCCCTGGACCGTGACCGCGCGGGGCTAAACCTGTAGATAACAGGGCAAAGTAAACGGATTTAGTTCAGGCACGCTGCATTCAGCAAAGTATCGGTTGACACGCAACCAACCACCGTGAATGTTCCAGAAAAGGAGAACTGTGGCAATTTGGCAGTCTTTCAGCTTCAGTTTCAAAGCGGCAGCAACGTAAGGCACTGCCAAAATTCGGTCGAGTGTATAACTGCAAACACAGCAGGATCTTCAAAATTTGCGCCACTTCATTCTTTTGCGAGCTGTGCAAAACATAGAGATAATTCAGAATCGGGTTTCACAAATTTTGACAACAGTTCATTTTTAACACGCTGCTGTGGCTGCAGTAGATGCACAGGTTTTCTATGAGCGCTTTCTGCCGCGAATTTGAAATAATTCGCCCTCAGACAGTGAACTGTTGCATTTTGAAAACTGGACGCAAATGGACATATCATGTGTCCTGTTTTGGGCGTATTAGTTGACGTGCTGGAGACGTTTAGCGTTTGATACGAGACGGTCAATTGCTCATCAAAGCTGGTAATGCTTTAATCAAACAAAAACACTTTACGTGGACACTCTCTAAGTCAGTGGTACTCACACACAAAGAAAAATATCGCTGAGCACGCCCCAAACAAGGGTTAAAATTCGTCAATTGTCTGACTAAGGCATTTAATTCGTCCCATCTAATCCATGAAAAATCCGCCTATGACTCCAAACCACGTTTTAATGTCGTTATATTGACTCATTGAACAATGGATTCTGCTGTAGGGAGAACAATGGCTTTTGTTAAAGGGGGAAAAGAACAACTCCAGGCATACCAAAGCGAGTTGGATGTCTTCCGGGTTATTAAATAGCAAAGTGAAGCGAAGCGAGTCCAAAAATAGCAGGTCTTGGTCTAAAAATTTTCAATATCCTGAGGAAATTACAGGCTTTCAACAATGCTCGGATCCGCAAAAAGAAACCGATAAATAAGTGTAACAAGTCCACTCTCCTAACACCAATCTTGTAAGAAAAACTGCAGATGATTAAAAACAAGAGTATTTCTGGTTATCCAACTATGTGACTGACCGCGTTGGTCACTTCTTAGAAGACTTAGATCACCGGAACCTGATGATAAGGTCCATGTTTTGACTTTAAATACAGTGATTAGTTTAACTGAATCACGGCTGCATTGCACATGATAATGTCCAGGAATCTGATTAATTCCTGTTGGGCTGTTTGAATACGCTCGCGATCCCATTTGCCCCGTATTATAAGTGGTGACTAAGCGGTCAGTAAATAAGTGATATATAGACAGGTTTCAAAGCATCGCCCACGGTCGTCACACAAGCGAATGAAATTTTCCAGTTGCGCAAACTTTGAAACAGATGGTCGGAATTACGGATGAAATTAAAGAACAGGTGTACATTGATGTATATACATCTGTCGTAAAATTTCGACGTGGCAACGCCTTTTCGACTTCACAGAACTCCGCACATTACTCTGGAACAATCATAAGTCGTCCGAGTGCGTTGGTGACTGTCACAAAAAAATGTAATGACGTGTTTTTAATTCTTACTACAGATGTTGACCTTCCGTAATTTAACTCTCGACAATTATGGAAATACTCTGTGAAAAGACAGACTGTTGGACAAAGACGGTTTGAGTTGGGAATCGTTACAACTGCAAAATCGACGTTTAACCAGACGTATCATTACAGTGCGGCTGTTTTGTGCGGATACGTAAATACTCATCGAAAAAAAAAGAATTGTAGCAAGCATCCCAGAAATTTCCACAACATTGAGGCTCTGTTTACTATAGATGCCACATCTTAAAGGACACTAAACGTTGTGCGAAAATTTAAACAGAGACGCCAAACCCTGTGACCATAACGATTAAATTCCCGGGCGAAAACAGTGTTGTGACGTCAGCGCAGCGAGACGTAACTACATGGAGCTTTCTCCTCACCAACGTAACGCTGTTACAATATGAAAATGAAAGTACGGCCTTGTAAACACAATACACTTCCGCTTTGGCAAGGTTTTATCAACAAGCAAACATGCTGTTGATAAAAAGAGAAGCACAGGCCACGCGGCCAAGATTAGGTTCAGATCCCCTTGTTTTCTGCATGGTTTGTTTATGATCTCCGTGAAGGGAATATATTCGTCAAAACACCTTACGTGGAATTGGCGGCTCTCTCCACAAGAAGAGTGACAGGGGGGGCAATATATCACAAAAATTCACATACGATTTCGTAAACCAGTTTTCATGTGTTGGTTATAGTTATTGGTATAGCACAGACGTGGGCAAACTGCGGCTCGCGAGCCGCATGCGGCTCTCCGGCATGTTTTTTGTGGCTCTTCTAGTCGAATCGTAAAATTCCAAAAAATGTAAAGGCTACCAAGAGTACCGTTTATGAAAGTTTCTGTGTAGTTTTTCTTTATGTAGGCCAGCATTTCGTTTATGACGTAACACTAGACATCGATTCCGACATTGTTTTCAGGTATAGATTCTATACTCTATTGCAAAGGTTGTCAAAATGCACCTCACCAACATGTTTTTATGGGTCTTTTAGTTAAAATGTAATATCCCAAAATGACTACTAATAGTATAATAACCAAATTGACAATCATTATTGATTTTGCGGGCTCGCTGGTGTTTATATTTTTCCGCAAGTGACTCTTTCATTGAACAAATTTGCCCACCCCTGGTATAGCACATCAAGTTTGAACCGGTTTAAACCTAATTTCCTGTGTGATGCAAGTTGATCGCTTCCAGTATTATAACGGAAGTTGCTCGAAAACGAAAAGGTGTGTTAAACAGGGTCGAATCGTGAGTAGCGTAAAAAACAACATAAAATACATCTCCTGAAATCTCAATTACGCAAGCAAAAAGGCCGCCATAGCACGTTGTTGTTGCACCGTTTTTATCTAAATGTTATAGGCATTTAACTCTCTCTAAGCAGGAAATTACCGGTTATCACGGGTGTAAATAATAATGCTGCTTATTGTAAAAAGCCGGAAGTAAAGAGCGGAAAAAACATCCGTCTCGGAAAAGGTGAAACAAAGATCTTTGTCGCATCTTTATACCACGCCAGAATCTTTCTTCCTGGCGACATTCCGAAAATGCTGACGTGATTATGTTTTCATTTTTATGAGGTTAAAAAGTAACCCGTCCGTTTCCGAAAACAACAAATCTTGGTGTAAAACAAAGTGTGATAAGAAAACGCAGAAGAATATACAGGTCTCTGCTAATCGGATGAGTGACCACAAGTAGCACGACAGTAAAAGTTTTAACCAGGGCGCAGGATTCGATTGACAAACCGAACAAGTGACAACATCTTAAGCATCAATCAGTTTCTGCGAACTGATCAATCCGTAAAAATTATGTCTCAAAGTAAAGGCTTAAAAACATAATTCGAAGCCGAGATCAAAGAGAAATTCTCTTTACGTTTTACTGACAAACAGCAAAACAAAACACTTGTGAAAACACCACATGACAGAATGCGCGTGTGCCAAGACAAGGCAGCTCACGGTTTGATAACGCCTAACCCTTTATAACCGCTGACGCACGGTTTTGACGTCATCAATGGTGTGTCCGTTTATGATGTCACAATGACAAAGTGTAACAAAAGGTTGAATGTGATAATTGGCTGACAATTAACGAAAAAATTTGACAAGATTCTCAGTAGCTTATTACAGACGACGTTTCGAGATCCAATTACTGGTAGCTGCAATTACCTCATCTCTGACACATGGAAATGCATTTGAGCAGGCAATAGCGGAAAATAGATTGGATAATAAAATTAATTTGTTGCATTCACAATAAGCTGCACTAATCAATCAAAAAATCAGAGCATTACTTCTGCAACATTACAGTAAAGGCGAAACAGGTTAAGCTTGATCCCATTCCAATCGACAATTTTACTCAATCTGTGCTTTCTGATAAAGGTATTTTATACGAAAATGAATCAGCCACGAAGCAGCAAGTAGCTAAAAAGCCAATGAAAATTAAGACTTCAACCATGTGACTGCAATCATTTCGGGTTTGGTTTGCCGAGTTACAGCACGCTGGGACAAAAGATATAAAGTTTAACTCTGTACGCAAAATATTGTTGCGTGTGAACGACTCTGCTTTCATTTTGCCCTTAGCAGGTGTATCTTAATCTTTAAGTCAATGTCACACATAAGATGACGTTTTGACACATTCTCGGAAATTCTTATCGCATTCACCTTTAGAACATTTCGAAGGCAAAAGGTTGCGCGGCACAGAATGGTATGATCCGTCGAAAACAGGTCAGGATGTTTTATACAACAAAGCGGCCTTCTTAGGATTTTTATCCCTGTCATTACATAACGCGAACTATTCCAAGAAACGAGGGCATTCTTTACGCATACCCGGTGATTGTGACGTCACAATCGGCTGTGGAATATGACAAACACTGACAACAATTTAGCGTCCATTTCCTTTAGTGGCAAAAATTGTCTGGTATGCCAAATGGCCGAGTCTGGTGCTTTGCCAGAACTGGTTTAGAGCCATTGAAAAACAATGCTGTCTGCCACCCGTAACCGACGTTTGTCGTCATACTCGAATTAGTGACGTTACACAGCCACAGCCCACATTTGCAAGAACACGTAGCTTGTCATTTCCATTAACAAATTTTGATGCAGGGATCTTTTACTGGGCTAAACATTCTAAACAACGATGGATAACAAAGTAATTTAGACGTCGCTTAACTTTTCAGCTATTTCCCACGTCGGTATTGATAATTATGAAGGTTAAAATGTTATAAGCCTAGAAGTCCCTAATGAAACAGTGCGCTTTTTCCAACTGAACATTAAGGAACACGTTCACTGACCAAAGTTTCTTAAAATGGTGCAAATAGCGACTTAATCACAGCAGCATAGCACAAATTGGCCATGACTAAGATATGTGCCTGGTAATTTAGAGCAGAAATAACATTATTCAAGTTTAATCAGCCAAATTGGAACCTAATTAGTTGAGTCGTTGGGAGTAATTTCACGGATCGCCTAACAAATGCTCTTATTTTACAAAACTAATTTCACGGGTTGTTATTGGTGACGTCTGGCCTCTGATAAGCTTGCACGACTGGTCACGTGATTAGATAACACGTATTCAAAGGCGTTGAATTTTCTCCCACTTCTGAATGCAACGGTTCATAAGACATTTGCAATTTAAACGTCCTTTGTTCAAAGGGAGGCGATCATACCGCTATGTCTATACTTAAAAACAACACTTTTATCGTGTTCATAACAACGTATTTTCTCTGCGTAATTTTGCAAAACTAAATCAATTCTCACGCTTTGCAAGCGTCGATTCGTGACAGTTGAACCATAAAATTTGCTGCGATGGTAGCTGGTGATGGACGATAATACGGTGACGCTGGTGACGGATGTTTGTTCCAAAACCCGAGCTCTATTTTTGGAACAAATTGAAATCTCTTACATACATCGCTATCATAGGGTCGTAGCTTTGCAGGGGCAACAAGCGTTATTCACCAGAGTTATTAAGATAAGCAATAGAGGCGATACGGGAGTGTGTGTATGCAATGCAGCGCATACGAATCACTTGACAGCGATCGGTGAAGATAACGCAGAAAATGCAGAAGACGTTTTGCTGAATATGCTAAGGCGCTAGTTAACGGTTAAAGTCTTTATCCTTCAGAAACTCATTCCTTCGAAAAACTTCCATTAAACAGTTGTGCAATATATCAAAAAGAAACTATACGATAAGTTCTGCGGAATGGCAAACTTTAACGCAAAAAAAACAAACAACATGCTTTCGCTTATTTAAAATTACCATAATATAGCAAAATTATTACACTTCAATCATTTACACTAGAATGCATCGAGTGGGTCTTATTAGGAATAATCCGCATGAACCAAGCGATTTGGGCGGTTGAGTTGAGTGGTTTAGCGGCTTTTTAACATTGAATTTATGTGGACACATATCTCAGTGATTCATTTCAAACAAACCACAATGCAGTTCGCAGTATCCCGACCATAGTTCGATTCAAAATCATCCAATCGAAGCTAAAATACGTCAACGCGCGCGCTAGTTAGAACTTGAACAATTTGCAATACACAAGTTAATTTCCCAATCGATGAACAGTTGACCTTAAAATCGGCCAGACCAGGCAAATTTTTGAATGACGTTATTCTAAAACATCTTACAGCTTCGATTAATCGTCTTAAGTCTGATAGCTTACGCGGGCCGTTAACCTAAACAAATTGCCTCTGCACGCCCTCAAGTCTTAAGACTTTTCCTGCAAATTGCAAGCTGGGATTTGTGTCCAAATTAAGCTACACAAATGCTCTCATATTGTACAAAGTCTTATCGGCAACTGAAGCAATCAGGGCATGCAATGAACGACTTTAATTAGGCCCAGTCAGAAAATTAGCAATTTACAGAAATATCCGGGCATTCTTCGGTATAATTTGTAATTGAGGACTTCCGCTAAAAGCCGGACATGAATAAATGTGTTTCAAATTTTCGACCTAAAAAATATACGCGGTCTATACATCCTCACATAAATGCCATCAGCAAAATCCTAAATGCGTCTTGCATTGCAGCTACATCCTCAACAAGATCAACGAAGTTTTCACAACATGTTTTGGTCTTACACATACGTGAATAGCTCCTTAGGGTTACGTTATAGCCTAAAAATAGGGTTAATTCCTTTTGACAAGGACAGCAGAGAATGCAGTTTGCATGTCGTCCTTAACGCTGAGATTTTGCAAAAATTGCACCAGAATACCGCGCTGTCATGCTGGAATTATACGATCCTTCGTGGACTTCAGACGATTAACCTCGACACCAAGTTCGTGGAAACCTAAAATGCATTTAAGCCGACCCATGCAGGCAATGATATAGTGTTACGATATGTCAAGGTTAAACTTGGATTTCGTTAAGCAGACTAAAGACGCCGACAAAATCGTGTAAGAAAGTAAGGTCATACCGGGTAGACCTCAACAATTTCTAAAGTCGGCGACCGCTTGTCAACTCTTGCCATTTGTGCTTGTCACTAGGGCCATTGTTTTACTTCCTTCAAGCCGTCAACGAGATTTGTCGCCCTGTGATCTTGGAATCACTTAATCTCTAAACTGACAGCTACTGCTGCTCCCCGCAAGTGGTTAACGGCTTTGTGTTTTGTGTTGCAACCGGGTTCCCAACGGTTTCTTTGACTGGCTGTTATGGGTTATTCACCCAAATGGTAATCCAGAAATTAGTACCACGGTTGGACAGAAGCTCTATAAGCTTATAAACTGAGCATAGATTTTTTTGCGCAACGTTAGATATCTATGTGAAGTCGTTCAACCGTTTCAAAAGTGATATAAAACTGATTTAGTTGATTGGTCTAACATAATATTACGTTTATTTGCAAAGATGTCTAGCCAAGCGAAAAAATTTAAAGTTTTTACAGTCACACTAAATTAACTTGCATAGATTGAGAGGTATTTTACATGAAGTGACGCAATTCAGTTTTAGAATACCGTATTGGGAGAAAAGCACAGAGCTTATAATTAATCAACATAACGCAGAAGGAGCTACAAAGAGAAATATTGTGTGGTGCGGGAAAGTTTTGTAACTCAATACACTAAAGTAATGGAGAACGGTTTTGAAAGCTTAATTCATCACAATATGAAAATTACAGTAATAAATGAACTCATGTTCTTCATACATCAAACCAATCCGCTCCGAATAAAGAGATTGAGGACGCGCTTAGCATCCTCTGAAGCATGCTGCGGTCAAACACTGTATAAGGATACGAGGAAGATTGATGACGTTTATCCCAGTTATTGAAGCAATTAAAGAAACGCAAAAAGCGAAAAGTGAAGTTGAAACTTTACAGAACGGAATATTTTGGTGGGAAGCGCAGAAATATTATTGAGCAACGACCTGACCACACTGGATACACTTCCACGCATCCACACACTTTTCAAGCACATTGTGATTGATAGTGATAAGATTTCGGTAAAGAATACGTGAAGCTTGAAATAACAGCTTGGATTAGTGTAAATGTAATCAATCAAAACAAACTGAATAACTTTTTTTACAATAGCGCAGTATGGTTGAACGCAAACGACTTGAAAAGGCGCATACTTTAAAATTCATGCTCAACTGGTGCGGTCAACCAAGCTTATTCGCAAATGGTACAAAGGTCGATGGATTACGCCATTTCCGCAAATTTCAAGAGCTCCAATCAACGCAACATGTTTATTATCAGTATGATAAAAAAACAAGTACCTTTTACAACGCAACGCTTGCAATTTTAATCTCTTTCTTTTTTCATTGCAAAACTCCCTAAATTCGTATAAATGTGTGACATATAATGAATGTTTTTATCAAATATACGCCCAAAATACACAAATCTTAGCCAGGTGAGTCAGCAACTGCACGTTTTTGCATGGCCTGGCGCTGACGGCACTGAACTCATACCATACCATGTGGCAAAGTGCTAACAGTCACGTCTTACCATAAGCACTAATCTGCAGGTGTTCAAATGCAACAAGATGTTGTAGATTAGTCGGGTTTTGCAAAGATGACAACATGTTATGGACTTCGTTCCCGATTACATAAGGGATAGATTGCTATATTTTGGTTTGGGTGATTAGTCTTTTGCATTAGGTGGGTTTTGAATTTGGATATAGTCATTAAGATAATGAAAGCGATTGATGAGTAAAATTCAACAAAGGATTCCTGACCTTTTTCAATTTTCCTCATCAATCACTTTCACTTTTCTGTCAGGGCATGTGTATAGCTAATTTCGGATTTCGGCCTATTTTAGCAATGTTTACGAAGCGAGAAAAATTATCTTAAAACCAAAAACTCAGGCCACAAGAGAAAAATTGGTAAATGAAAGGCACCGACAAGAAAACCCCGATACTACAGATGATGTCAGCTACTGATAACTTGTACGAACAAGCGTTCAAAGATACATTATACAACGAAAATACGAACTTTGATCTTTAAATTAGGAAGTGAAACGTTGTTTGGCTGTTTGCATGAAGTGAGATAATACGCGTTTCCTCACATATCACGCCCCCTGCTCATTACGAAAAGCTAACAAACATCGCTTTGGAGATGGAAATCAAGTTAAAAATGTAGACAAGCACGCAACGCTGTAAAAATCGTAATGACCTCCGAGATATTGCATGGGCTGTATGCCTGCATGTCACCTCATTTTCTTGGAAAGATTTTCATCAGTTGGCTAAAATAAAACAATCCGATATGCGTAAAAATACGTTGAAAGTTTTAGGACCTGCAAAGTGATCTCGCAGGAAGATATTTTCTGCAGAAAGAAGAGTTTAACGCTTTCGACAATTCAAAGGGGCCGTGCTTATGCAGAAAAAAAGTTAGGACAATTGTATAACAACTGATGGCCAACTAATTTTTCACCTATCTCTCGCAACGAAAATGGCCTTCGTCTACTAATGATACCACATATAAACTCATTATTTTCTTTAACACCTGTATGAATTTTGAGTAATTCGTGAACGGTTATGTGTGCCAGTTTGCTACATTAATTCACGTACCATTAAATACAACACTGTAGCAAAGTAGCAGAAAATTTTTATGTTTGAAGTCACTTCGTAGAAAGTTGGCATTTTCACTCATAAACGTAATGCTTATGTAAACTGTCTGCAACACATTTAGGTATTTCACCATTTCACGTCGTTAAATATTAAAAAAAACATTAATACAATGCCACAAAGAGTCATTTTTAATAGCGTGAGGGGCCATGTCAAATGTCATGAAGTAAGAAAATGTCAAAGAACCTCTGCCTAATCAAGTGGATGTTAACGATCACGTGACTGTCGTTCATCTACTGACGGGAAGCGACTTCATAGCAATGGTGCAACAATTATCGATGTAAAGTGCAAAGAGAGTCATGCCTCATGCCTTCATGATGGTGTACACTGGACGTGGCTTTACGTTTTTTGTTGATGAGTCACTCCGGTTTTCAATGACCGCTGACCGTTAGTTAATTCAAACATAGGATAAAAATTTGGGAACATTTTGGAGTTGTTTTCATAGAAATTATTTGGGGATCTTTATTTCCTGAAAGATGCGTTGAAAAAAGAAAATTTGCTTCATCGTTCCTTAAAGCGGAAACAGAACGAGACAAAAAACAAAACAGGTAGGAGACTAATCAATAAGGTGTCTCATCGGGTTGTTGAAGATAAAACAAAAATTTCTTGAAATTGACAGAAACGAAATGAAATAGAGATATAAATGAAGGATACAACAGGCCGATGCTTTTCATTTTGAGACGCCTACGCAACATTCGCATTTCCAAGAAGAGACGAAACTGTGGAGACAAGAGACGTATTTGGCGGAAGCGATTAAGATTCCGCATTCAGCAATATCTTTTTTTCATGAAAGCAGACGGGATGCGTTTCAAATGCAACTTCGTCGTTTCTAGGAAAGTCTGCGTGGTTAAGAAATGTATGATTCTGAATGAGCTTATTGAAATAGAGTACAGTTTCCAAGGACGCACGCCCAAACTGGTTCAAATGAAACGTGTTTCTTCGAACGCGAGCTCAGGCAACAGTCACGTCGATCACTTTCTCAAAGTGCTAAAAATAAACTTCGCTGAACGACCCTTTCCTCAGTTTCCGAGGAAGCTTGCAAAAAATATCAAAATTTAATGACGTAAAGTTTTTTGATTTATTTCCACTATTTTCTTGCGAGTTGACGTGGTGAAAAATTGTTTTCAAAGCTTTCCATATAGAAACAAAACCGAAGACATTTCATAATCATGCCACAAATACCTCTTGAGAACGTCAAAGCGCGTCCACCTGTTCTGATAAGATCTCCAAGCGCACACAAAAGAGTCATAATTTCCATCAACAACACTGCCTTAATTTAATAGAAAAGTTTATCACTAAAAGCGCCCACAAGGTCCAACGTGCAAAGTTCGTATGTGTCAGATTTTAGCACGCTCTTGTGTTTGTTGGTGTATTATTAAAATGCAATCAATTATTTAAAGCCACTGGCGTAAAATAAACGTTATTAACATCTTGCCGTTGACATGAAGAGACCCTGGATAATACTATAAAACTGCTCCACCAAGCGGTTGCGATTTAATCTTTATCTTAACGACAAAGGAAAAAGAACGGATTATTAGGAATTGCACAATTCTGCTTTCACCGGCATTTTGTAATGATTTAATTTGCATTTGTAACACCGGTACAGTTCAAATAAAACCGGGTAACATGACACAAAACAAAATTATCCATTGACTATCACTATAGCAACTTTTACTTTGTGGACATGCTTCAACTTTATTTTTTTTATTATTATTCATTACTTTACTTGATTTGAAAATTCCCAATTACGCAGTAGAAGAAATTCGGGAAAGTCCAAAGCTGGAATAGGTTTTTAATGTAACAGATGTGGGTTGAAAAACGTACAATTTGACCATTATTACCAATCGACGCACATGTCTGTGGCGAACGGCAATTAATTACACGATTGAACACGTAACCCTTGCATTACGCACGCGGGATCACATAATGACAAGCAGCGCGTGATTGACGAAAAGATGCTTCTGGAAAGTTTCCCTGCATCGGATTTTCAAAGTGGGAAAATCCCATTGCAAGTCTAAACCAAAGCAACAACAATAAACCACGAACTGTTAAATTGGAAAATTGCCAGCACGTGCGCTCGCTGCGTCATGAAGTGGGCCATTGAAATACGGGTATTTTGGCACTGACCAGAGCCAGTCAATGAGCAGGTTACATTTCCGGTCGGCCATTGTGCCATGAGACGTTTATTTCAAGGCCTGCGTTAGCGAAAAAACGAAACTAAAATGAAATAAAAGAACTTGTGTCTCCGTATAGGATAGATACTAAATTGTTAGGTCCTAGCTTCTAAGTCTTGCTTCTTATGACAGGCCCTTCCTGTTATAAATTCCCGTTCCATCGAACAAGTAAATTGGGAATCCCAGGCACGTTTTATTTGGAACGAAGAGGAAACGTGGATTGTACATAGCGGATGCAAAATACAAGATAAACAAGGTGGTCATCCTTTAATGTTTATGTTTTATGATACCGGCAATCAATGTGCGATTACTGTTCATCATCTCTACCGGATGCGCAGGCAAGTAGTCATACGTTGTACTATAAATCGCCGAATAGTGACACCTGATATCAGTTCTTAAATATGTTCATTTGCTCGCTGCATGCTTGACATTGAGTCCAAAACTTCAGCAACGGACGGCTACACATGGCGCAAAAAGTTTATGTTTTTGCTTAATTATTCTTACACTTAATACCAAGCGAAAATGAAAATTGGAAGTCGTAGATGGAATTGCAAAGCGTGATAATCAAAGAAATCATGCCATAACATGTATGTCACGTGCTGATGATCACTTCCTTCCGAGATGTGATTGGTCATCGAACGACACATTATGACGTGTCGATTTACGATTGAATTATTTTGTGTCCGCATAGTAAGCAGAAAGTTAAAAGAATGTAAACTCTAAGAAATCGTAACGATTTGAGTATCAACAAAAAAGCAAGACTTGAGGTGAGATTGTCCGCGCCACAAAAATATAAGGTAGCTGGGAGGGTTGTTTTAGACCAAAACTTGGCGCGTACAATTGGCCAACAAACAAAGTCAACGACGCTTTATTCTTAAGCTGGGACCTTTTGCTGAAAGTTAAAAATAGCGCACTATATTGAATCAGATCGGGAAAAAAACTGTAGAAATTCTCATCGTGAAAGTCCGAAAACGACCGCATCCAAGAATAATCGTCTGCCGTTTGGCACTGGCTTGCTACATGTGGACCACAGTGTATGTCGTGACTGCCGCTAATCGATCTATTTCAAAAACTCGACACCGTGATAACATCCAAAAGCAATTACTGACTGTTTTGACAAAATTCACATCAGGTTCAAATATTTTACACTCTCTTTCGATAAGCATTTAGATAAACTTAAGACCACCATGCATTATCTCGGAGAATTGACCAACTTTTGTCATTAAGTCAGGTTTGAGCAATTATGAATGCCCGAGACGTCATAATATTTAACACAAGGGGGACCACCGTGAAATGAATATATAGAGTGCGGTTATAAGTACGACACAAGAACGTTAAAAGTCATATCAGCGTGACATGCCGAGTGCATCTGTTGGTGTGTTATATCAGTCTTCTTAAAAGATTACGTAATAGTCTCTTAACATTTTAAGTTCGATTTCCCCTTCATGATACAGCAAGATTACTGTTTGCTGAAAAGGCGATTGCAACATCACACGAAATGGCAAAAACTAAAATTAAAACAACAACAGTCATGATATAGTAAGTCAATGGTTGAGTTTCCTTTTTAAATTCAACACCCTGTTTTTAATCTTTTATATTTTGGATGTTACTAATCGATGTTATTAATCGATTATTACTATTGGATGTTACTAATCGTGCCATTGAGCGGTTTTTAATCGGGTATTGAGCGCTATTGAAATGCTTAGTAGTATTAATACTATTATATTCCTGTGCCAGTAACAAGTGTCTAGTTATAAAAAGGGCTGCACAAGCTAATCTAAATTCTAAAACATCTTTTCAAAGAAGCGGGTTAGGCAGAATTGACAGGATGGTCCGTGCCCGTACACCAATGAAAACAAACGTAGTTGACATTCACATGAAGGTACCGAGTAACATATCAAAACGCGCCATCAAACGACGGAGAGTAGACAATCGGAGATAAGGATATAGCCTGTTACCATGCATTACCATGCAAGTGGAACGATAAACAGCAACAAACAATATGTGACAAGTCGAAAGTTCACAACCTTAAAAAGTATAACATCACTTTCCTCGTTCGATGATTATCACAGAATCCCATAGGTAATGCAAAAATCACCACAACAAACAAACTCCTTTTAGATTTGTGACTTGTTAGTATTGCCGCATGCCGAGCAAGTCGTCTGTTGTTTGTCTGATTCTGGAAGATTTGTTCCTTTGGAAACCGAAATGAGGTTAAATAGTTCTTAACGTGACAGAGAAAAGAAAGACACAATTATTTCAAAAATAATTTTACGCCCAATAAACTATAAAAAACCTAGCATCGGATGCGCAAGTTAAAACGTAGTCAATTTCGAAGCACATTCGATAGGAGCATTCTCTTCTCATTATCACAATCAACATCAAATATCAGGCCCGTGAGCGAAGCAACCGTTTATCAATTCCTGTCAATAACAAGGAGTTTATGCAAGGAATCAATAAGAAATGAGATGTGCGGGAAGATCCGACAAGGAAGATGGCGTCATCAGGATTAGGGAAACGGGATATTATCGCTCATCTTGCGTCCAAAGTCCGTAAAAGTAATTCACTCCATTGCATAAAAAATGCAACACCCCCAACGAATGTTCGTTATTGCAGTTGGGAGAATGGGAATTTACTGGCGGGATTTTTATCGTCCAATGTCATCGTGTGCGCATGCGCATTGTCTAAAATAAACAAGTAATCACAAATAAACCGATGGCGACATGACAGGGGCATCTTTTTTGTAAGAAATGCCTCTGATTAGTCTGGCCAGGCTTGTTTACGCGTGGGCAGTCATTTTCGATGGACAGATAGCGCCCATCGTCATCATCATCGATACCTCGTGACTCAGATGTCATCAACAGAATCTCAAGCGGCCGTGATCAATGCGAATGATGCCGATAATCAATTTTCACAACTTGTCATATTTCGAAATTGTTTTATCAATGTTAGTTGTTTCATTAGGTATGGTATTCCCGCAATGATAAATGCCGTAATTAAATTGATACCTATGTGGTAAACACGTAAGTCGTCATAAATTGATAACTATGTCGTCATAAATGTATAACGTTTCCAGTAATTCGTAGTTGGGCACTATGATACTGTATGTACGGTATCTTTATTTCAGAAATTAGAAATTACAGAAAAAACATTACAGAAAACATTAAAGCAACACGTTGTGAAGGTTTGTAACTATTGGCAAGAGATAAAATAGCTGTTGGCATTCCTGCAAATAAATGTAAAACCCAAGGCACAATATACACTACAGTATACAATAGGTTAGTGTTAGTCGTTGGTGGGAATAGGCTGGTTTATTGCAACGCATGGCAAAACAAATTCTACACTATCGCTGTAAGTCTATAAACTACAAGATTAGCCAGATGCAATTTCGATTGTCGAGGGCTCCTGAGTTTGTGCAACCATCAAGATTACTACGTAACTACAAGGGTCTTTCTCGAATGTCAGTAAAACGCCGCGCGCATAAGACTGGGCAATGCACAAGGAAATCACAAACGGAAGGTATTTTCGCGCAGTTTTTCTGTTTATTTTGGCATTCTCATCGAGGTAATCTAAATATGGCCAGGATTTTCTGAGAAGCAATGATAAACGGTAACGCCCATACATGCAATTCGTTGCCAAATTTGCTTTTGCATTTCGACATGCGTCTATGTTAGAGCATAGTTGTCATCATAAAATGCGCTCCACCAAGCGAAAGAGCTGTTTGAAGTTATTTGGAATTTTAAACCGTGTCGGGTCATTCTAATGCACATTTTTCACGTTGACGTATTCGTGAGATTTACCTGAAAAAACCAACGTGTCTATTGACGAATCTGCCTGACCACAAAATATTCAATATTCAGCCAAGACAGGATAAAAATAAGATTCTGAACTTGTAGCTACTCGGATAAGTTGCATTTGTTTAAGTTTCCAAAGTATTTCGAAGTGGGATGCGGTGAGGTTTAAGCGGATAAAAAGCATAACCATCTGCTTTTTTAAGTAATCCTTTCTCCCGTTGTGCTGGTTAAAAGATGCCAGTCTACCTTAAAAAGGATCAGAGTTATACAGTAACGTTTTTCTGCACCTGCAAAACCTCCATCAAGACGTTACAACAAGAACAATGGATCGTTTCTCTCGATGATAACCCTAAAAAAGCAACTGCAATGAAAGCGTGTTATTCGTCAAGCTTAATGCATAGAAAATCTAAGCCGATTTGAAGCTGGTTTGAAAATAAAAACTTAACCACCAAGTTTATATGTTCGGCGAAATGTCGCACTAGATTGCATAACTAACGAGCTCTAGCTAGAATTTCAAAATTAAAACCAATAAGCTTGAAATTTTAAGCCGACAAAGCGATTGCCCGAATATACCAAAGACGTGAATTCTCAATAAATATTTATTACTCGCCAGCGAAAAGAGTCCACACTCGAAAGGAGGAAAATATTTATTCGCATAATAAATAAAATAAATTAATGATGAGATGAGTCAGACATGAAAATTAACCTTTGCCACTTTCCAAACACTCAAACGCTCCCCTCGTTGCGGGGATGCCGAACAACAACCCAATATATCAAAATGGCGCCGAGAGACTGTTGAGATGGGACACGAAATCAAAAAGTTTCAATATTTAACTAGGAAAGCAAAACAACATCTTCTAAGCATCTATTTCCGATTTCAAATGTCTTTAAAGTGCCACGGAGCACTATGGTTTAACTAGGTTTGAGAGTTGCCCGCATATATCACCGAAATGCAAACCAAAAAGGATCTCCCATTCATAAAACGGTAAAAACCGCTAATTTTCAAACGAGCAAAGATGGTTTTAATTGAGAGTTAGGTCGAGTAGATGTATCTGAGCAGATCACGTATATACAAACATGTGGTGCCACTGCTGCTATCTGAAGAATGTTTGTGAAAAATGGCGATGTGGTGGGGCCGGAGAAAGGAAACAAAATCCACTGATAAAGTTTACATTTATTTGAAAAATGATGTTTTGGCAAAAACATTTCGGCGTGTTTTGAAAAAGATAAGAAAGTCTCGTTCAGGTAGGTGGCGCTTATAATAAGAAAGCAATATCTATTTCAGGAAAGTCTCTAATGCAACTTATAACAAACTTTAGACCCTTTATCGCAATGATGCAACGATCTTGGGGTATTTAAGGTAGCCGGACAAAATGCAGAAGCACGCTTCTGCCGGGAATAGCTGAATTTCACGGCCAGATAAACCACGTCACCCACATTATAAAAAATCATCTTATCTGATGTAAACTGGGGTCATTACTTAAAAAATCATGCATGGCCAGGGTAGGGAGAAGGTCCCTTATTACTAGTGTTTTTAAACACTGCTAATATTCGCTTTATTTGTATATTTACACATCCGACTAGCCGGCACAGTTGATGATACAATGTACAATAAGACCTATAGAAGAAGAGGAATTGTTTTGTTGGTTATGCACGCCGTTAACCTCACGCACCGCACATAAGACACGAATATTACAGCACCTTTGTTTGGGGTACGTATATTAAAGAGGTTTTTAGCCTTAAAACTGTTGCGGGTCGCGATTACACAAATCAAGCAAGCACGCGCAGCCGGTAAGAGCTGTTAATAACTAAAAAGGCAAGACGCCAAAACGAAATTATGGAGAAAGAACACCTGACGACACAGCGTCAGTACGCAGCCATTTATCGGCAAAACGTGACTAGCTACTAAGCCTGGTGTTTTACGACAAAATACAGCGAAGCTTTATATACGAAGCCACAATTTGCATAAAACTTTTTCAGGTGTTTTCCATTCCCGTATACGTCTTCATTTTAAAATTAAATTCATCATAAAAAGCGTAACAACGAACCACCCTTCAGCAAACAGAGATATGACTATAAAAGGCATGAAAAGCATGTGAAGGCTTACGTTCGATCATCATCATTTGGATAAAAACAAGCAAGCACGAGAGTTGTTACAAGACAGTGGAAGCCTATCTACAGCTTTGACACATGTCAAACAAGGTTTGCCTTAGATAGGGGTCTCATTTATCCACCGCTGATAGTGTTAAATTTGACAGCTTCGAATCGAAGACAACGGTAAAATTGCCTTGTGTTTGGATGATGCTATGTTATAATTTCGGACTCCCCCAACTAGTAGTACGTCAACGAAGCAAGAAAGCAAGTTCTTATAATGTCACAAACACAAACAAACACACAGGTTTACGACATATCGGTAGTTAAAACATATAATTTCCTTGAAAAATGACTGTAAGTCGACGGAAACCTTAACGACAAACGAACTCGAAAATGATACATTCCATAGCAATGTCACGTCCTTTATGACGTCATAAAGGAGGGATAAAGGGAAAATTGTACAGGCCTGATGTGTGCGTCATGGAAAATGAGAAAATCCCAGTTAGGCGATTAAATGAGCTGCTCATTCAATCAATCTTTTTCGTCTTCATTTATTCTTAAAAAGGTGGGATTTAGTGAAAAAACTTGGTTACCCTGAAACCCTGCTGGGCGAATATATATATAGGCATCACGATATGAATAAGCCTATTTAAGTTTGTGTGTAATGAGGCAAATATGCCTGGTTAATTGAAGATTAAGTTTCCAGTTGCTAAAAATACTTTCAAGACACAAGATTAAGCGAGTTTGTTTGAGACAAATTTTGTCAACGTCACATACGACCCGGACATTGGACGAAATCAAAACGGCACAATTCTCACTGTTCTTCAACCAAAAAATTACAATTGTTTGACAAATTACGCAGTGTATTATATATGCGAACAGCTTGACATGCAGGCATTTAGTTTACAAACCCGCTAGAAGTAGGGATAAACATCCATAAAGATGTCAACGCATTTATGGCAACAACCGGATATGTCTGTTATGTTGCTTGCTTACACAATCGACCGTTGTTGACAGACTGTGCGAGTATGCATTCTTCTATCTGCCAAGATATCAAACAAGTACTATGACCTTGCAAAAGTGGCGGAGAACTTGAAACACGACCTTCATGAGGTTCTATGCTTAAATTTAATCTAAATCACAGCTTTAAAAAATGAAAACAAGGAGGTGAACACATGCTTAATTCGCGACTTAACAAAAGTAGTTCAGCGCCATCGTGAAATAATTTACGAAAGTAATCATTTTTACGACCAGCAGAACTTTTCCACTGTCTAGAAAGCGACAGGTGAAAATTATTTTTAGACGAAAGCCGGCGGATTCTTTTGCAGATATGAAATGATGTAAGTAAGTCTAAAATAGTCGCGCAAAACGCAGCGTCACGGCGCCGGTTTGTATTGACAACAGTGACAAAAATCAGGAATAAAAAGAACAAACAAACAAACAGCGTGCAAGCTGCTGTCACAAAAGTATGCAAATCTTGGAACGGGATCGATTGGCGCTTTCTCCAAGCCAAGATATCGCGATTCGCGACAGATGCTTATCTAAGGCATGCTCTTCTTGCAAGTTGCGATCCTGACCGTTCCTTCTTTTTATCCTGATAACATAGAACAGGGGTGGCCAGACCTGCTTCATGCTCGAGCCGCATATAACAAATTCCAGTTTTAAAAGAGCCACAACACAAACACACTAAAATACACGAATTTATTCACTCACAACGAAGTGTAGCTATTGATAAACATTAGTGCTGCGTGGTGATACTATGAGTCTCCACCTGGGCTTCACCAACTCTTTTTGCAATTATTAGTATAACCGTAACCAAGACTTAAAACTAGGTCAGCCCTGACGTACAGCTTCAATCTGACAGTTTACTTAACTACAGTGTACAAGTTAGCACACTTCTATACAATAATGTAGGCCTACTTTTTTGAGTGTAATTTGATTATTACTAACAATGAGTCCATGGTTACTACGTGTGATAGAACGCATTGTTTCATAATCTGATGAAACAACTCGTCTAGACCGGGAAAATGCATGTCTAATTCAACAATGCTAATTCTTTAAAGAGCCGCAATCAAAGGCTCAAAGAGCCGCATGCTATCGAGAGCCACAGTTTGGCCACCCCTGACATAGAAGCAAAACGAGTTTTCGGCGACCCCTAGCTGTCAAAATGTGGTTAGTATTTCGGTATTTTTAAATTTTGTTTAGGTTCTTTTTTATGACGACCGTATTGACGAAATTGGGGGCCGGTTCAAACCAAACTAAACTCGGAACAACACGTCACTTGGTAGTAACATATCCATCAATGTCTATTAAGTTTATGTGAGCTTACACAGTTACAGGTAAACAAAAAAACTATAGAGAAAGTCTGTGCACATATTGAATAAAAAACGTGCTCGGATGACCATTACGCCCAGTTGGTTTTGCTGATATTCCATTTTAGCGTCCAGTTTTCTAGTTACAACCGCGTCAATGACCGTATTTGTGCACGACTCATTGGAATAAAAGCACGAGTCCAGTCTTCGTAACTGCGCAGCTAGCCTAAAAATGGATGTTTGTTTGTACGCACAATTTTGAAAACAAAAAACCAGCAGTCAGCGGATACAGGAATACATTGTTTGTCGCTCACAACCTCATATTCTGATATTTCTTCTATGGGAAAACGCAGGAAGTCTTCAAAGAAATTACTTAATCCTTTGTTACATAACAAACGATTAACAATGCAAATAAATTCTGATGACGCTGATGGCAAGCTTGACACAAGTAAAACGTTATTTTCTCTTAACACTGCTATTCTAACCGCAATCATGCAACTAATATAGATTGATCTTCAAGCACTGCCGGATGGCTTTGGATGAGTGTGCCTGTAGCTAAGTGTAATCCAGCATAAGTATAACAACAATCGAAAATAATTTTCTGTGATTTTCCAAACCATTTTGCTACCGGCACCGGCCTTATAACTATACTAAGGTGAAATAAAGCTATCTGTATATCAAGCATTTCGATTAAAAGTTTCGTGAGATTTTTTCCTTACTAGTTTATTTCTTAAACATCCTATCATTGATGATTGTTGTTTTGAAATGACGTCATGTCGTGATTGATTTTCACTAATTATTTTGTTTTTGTTATTTTAAAGATCACCGGGTGATGACGATTGTCTCAACAAAATCACTTTCACGGAACAGTCGTTTCTCTCATTTCAAATGAGCTTATAATTTCTATCATGCTGTTAGGTGTCACAAGCATTGTCACCTTGTCCTATTCAAATGATTCACTGCGTTAAAAGCCGAGAATTTCAACAAAATTGATCCAATTTTCTAAGAAGCGATTGATTTGGTAGTTATACAAAATGAAAACAAATTTTTGGAAATCCCAATCACTCACAAATTAAATTATTATGGGCCTAAAAATTAAGCGATGTGATAAATTTTCGCTCAAACCTTTTTACTGCAGTTTACAATGCGTTTTGATTTCCTTACAGACACAGTTACTACAGTACATGCTTTTCAGCACATCTGCAACTAGAAATTTTTACTGCACGTTGCATAATGTGTCTATCGTACTGTATAATAAGCAAGTGATGTTACCAACACACTGCCAACAAAAAATGAAGGTTTATTTCAAACTCTTTTTCCATAATCACAAAAACTTTTTTGAATATGTTTAATAAATTTTTAATAATATCCGGAAACAACTTATTTAAACCTTATTTTTAGTTTATTCAAGTCGTCGCAGAAAAACGTTTAACAGAGTCGAGTTGTCTAAATCATTGGCCTTCATGGCCTTACACGGTGAACTATCGTGAGCCATTAATGTTTAATGTTGGGGTTAAATTTAAATGCAAAACAAATAAAGCGCTGCTATAATTAACACAAAAGCTAATGCTTACTTTCCTCAGAGGTAAGTTTATTTAAAACCGTGCCCATTATACACAAGTTATTACTAAGCACAAAAGGTGTTGACAATGCCTGCAGTTTACTCAAATCGACGGAAGTGATAAAAAATGTGGTTAATTTTAGGCGGGGCTACCTAGTAGCCATTGTTTTTTTTTCTTTAAGTCAAAGGAAGTCTTATGAATCACCGCAAGGTGCTATAATAAGCTATCGATTATCGGAATTGTCAAGCGAATGTCTTCGTCGGCTATTAAGTAACATTTCCGGCGCAGAAACGCGGCCAGTAATTTCAACAAAAAAGCCACGCTGTTTACACTTAGGAAACTATGTCAGTGATTCATTCCAAGGTGTAGTCAAAATGTAGGGTAAAGAGGCTTTAAATGTGCATTTGGTAAGGAAATATCACACTGGTGGATTGCGT